>NC_072036.1:1638750-1940000 GCF_027791375.1 Indicator indicator
CTCAGGCAAGAACTGCCCAAACCTCTCCCATAAGCACAGGGAGGAGACTCACCTGCTGGCACTGCTCATGTCCGAAGCACAGCAGCCTGAGCTGAGCCAACAGCCTCTCAGTGTGTGTCAGGACAACTATCTGCTGGTGCCTGTAGCTCCCTCTTTGAATGCTCACCTGATGAACTGTCACAAAGCCAGTGCAGAATGAAACACAGTATTTTCTAAAGGACTCGACTTTTTTCCTTTAAACTAAACCAAGCAAACTAAACATGGGAACACCAGGGGGCTTAGGACCTGGCCAGTCCTCTCACTTAACCTAACTCTTTGCATGCCAAATGCTCCACTTAATTATGAAACCCCTTGTAAAGAACAGCTGGAAAATAGCAGAGAGACAATTAAAACCATCCAAAGCATTCTGTGTTTGATGAGTGTTTTCCAAAGGGGTTGGTGCTGGGACCAGGACTATTCAATATATTCATCAGAGCAGGTTTGCTGATGACACCAAACTGGGAGCTGACACCCCCTCAGGCTGTGCCACCATTCAGCCAGACCTGGACAGGCTGGAGAGCTGAGCAGGGAGAAACTGAATGAAATCCAACAAGGACAAGGTTAGAGTCCTGCAACTGGAGAAGAACGACCTCATGGAGCAGTACAGGTTGGGGACTGAGCTGTTGGAGAGCAGCTCTGGGGAAAAGGACCTGGCAGTGCTGGTGGACAGCAGGATGGCCATGAGCCAGCAATGTGCCCTGGTGGCCAAGAAGGCCAAAGGCATCCTGGGGTGGGTTAGAAGGGCTGTGGTGAGTAGGTTGAGGAAGGTTCTCCTCCCCTTCTACTCTGCCCTGCTGAGGCCACATCTGGAATATTGTGTCCAGTTTTGGGCCCCTCAGCTCAAGAAGGACCTCAGGGAACTGCTTGAGAGAGTCCATCCCAGAGCCACAGAGCTGCTGCAGGCAGTGGAACATCTCCTGTGAGGCCAGGCTGAGGGAGCTCTGGGGCTTGGAGCTTGGAGCAGAGGAGCCTGAGAGCTGCCCTCAGTGCTGGGGACAAAGATGTGCAGGGCTGGAGCCAGGCTCTGCTCAGGGATGTCCAAGGACAGCACAAGGAGCACTGGGGGCAAGCTGGAGCAGAGGAGGTGCCAGGGGAACAGAAGGGAAAACTTTGTCCCTGTGAGGGTGCTGGAGCCTGGAGCAGGCTGCCCAGAGAGGTTGTGGAGTCTCCTGCTCTGGAGACTTTCCAGCCCCACCCGGATGTGTTCTGTGGGACCTGCTCTGGGTGACCCTGCTCTGAGAGGGGGGTTGAAATCGATCTTTTGAGGTCCCTTCCAACCCCTAACAGTCTGTGATTCTGTGAAAGCCCTCTGCCCAAACTAAACATACAACAGGTGCTATGAGAACAAAAACATGAACTCCTTTTTCTTTGATGCACTGTAATTAAGGCAGAACATTGCATGCTGCCCTGCTGCTGGAAAAGAAGCAAGCAGAAGCAAGATGTAGCCAGTGTGGTTAGCAGGCACTGCCCAGAGGACATTTACTGCATGTGGAGAGGGGGAAGAAGCTGCCTTGTTCCCAGGGAGGGGGTGGGTCAAGAATGGCAAAACCCAGAGTTGGAGAGCAAGCGAACTTTTGCAAGTGTGTCACAAGGGGGGTGGAAAAGGTAGCTAGAAAGATGTAAATTCAATTCAGAAAGGAGAATAGGGATTAAAATGCTGATAAAACAACCAGAGATATTTACTCCCCTCTTAAATCTGTCTTTAATAAAAACCATTGCAAACAGGGAAGAGGATTTAAGGGCTTAAGTCTAGGCACACTTTTCCCTTTGCTATGTTTGACACCTTGATGGGACCAAACCCTGTCCTCTTCTGACAGCATCACACCACTGTAGTTTTTTTTTTCTGGAGTTACTCCTCATTTACAGTGGGGCCAGCTCCACAGCTATGTTACTGCTGTAACCTGACATGAACATGGCCATGCTGTCACCAGTGTTCTGCTGCCCAAAACAGCTTCAACAAGGCCAGGTCCTACACCTGGGTCACAACAGCCCCATGAACGCTCCAGGCTTGGGGCACAGTGGCTGGAAACTACCCAGCAGCCAAAGACCTGGGGGTGCTGGGTGACAGCCAGCTGAAAATGAGCCAGGGTGTGCCCAGGTAGCCAAGAAGGCCACCAGCATCCTGGCCTGGATCACCAATGGTGCGGCCAGCAGGAGCAGGGGAGTGATTGTGGCCCTATACTGGGCACTGCTGAGGCCACGCCTTGAATACTGGGTTCAGTTTTGGGTCTGTCACTGAAAGATGAACACTGAGGTGCTGCAGCAGGTCCAGAGAAGGTCAATGAAGCTGGTGAAGGGTCTGGAGAACAGGGCTGGTGAAGAGCAGCTGAGGGAGCTGGGGGTGTTCAGTCCAGAGAAAGGAGGCTGAGGGGAGACCTCCTTGCTCTCTACAACCCCAGCCCCTTGAAAGGAGACTGCAGTGAGATAAAGGTTTGTCTCTTCTTCCAAGTAACAAAAGATAGAACAAGAGGAATGGCTTCAAGCTGCACCAGGAAACATTTAGCTGGACATTAGGAAAACTTTTTTCACCAAAGGGGTCATCAGACACTGGACCAGGTGGCCCAGGGAGGTTTAAAACCTTGTAGATGTGGGGGATATGGCTTAGTGGTAACCTTTAGGTAGAGTAGGGTTAATGGTTGGACTTGATGGTCTTGAAGGTCTTTTGCAACCTAACCAATCCCATGATTCTATGCTGCTGTGATTCCTGTACTGCTGCACCCCACCACACAAGGAACCACATACAACTGCAGTGTTCTGCAGCTATTACTGAGGAGGAGGAATGTGAAGAAGAACATCACAGGTCACATGGCCAGGGCCTGATTTCTTTGTATCTCCACCCATCCAAGAGATTTTGCACTCCACTGGATGAAAGAGGGTAAAATGCTCTGCCCTGTGCCAGCTCTCCACTTTAGGGCAGGGAAGAACCACACTCTAGAACTGTTTCTTTATTTCCATTGACTGGAAAGGTTGACCACATGAGTGGTCCACATGAAAATGTCCACATCTGTCAGATAAGCTCCACCTTTAATATTTTTATGTTGCCCTTCAAAATATGAAGACTCAAGGTTCAGTCCCCAAGTGCAGCCTGTGGCACAGGCAGTGTGAAGCAGGCAGGATCCTGCACTGTGCAGTACTGATGTGTGGAGGTGATTCAGATCCACTTACATGGCCCTGAGTATCAGAGCTGAGGATGAAGGCACATGGAGAGAGATGATTCTACCCCACCTGGAGTACTCCATCCAGCTCTGGAGTCCTCAACACAGGAATGACATGGAGCTGTTGGAGTGGGTCCAGAAGAGGTCACAAAGATAATCAGTAGGCTGGAGAGCCTTTCTGTCATGGTTTGAGCTGAAAACACCTCTGGACTAAGGAGCTACAACACTCTCCTATGGGGGCAGGCTGGGAGAGTTGGGGCTGTTCATCCTTGAGAAGAGCAGGCTCCATGGAAAACCTAGAGCTGCATTTCAATATCTGAAGGAGACCTACAGGCAGGCTGTGGAGGGACTGTTCAGAAGGTCCTGTGGGGATAGGACAAGGGGCAATGGTTTGAAACTGGAGCAGGGCAGAGTTAGGTTGGACATCAGGAAGGAGTTCTGCACAATGAGGGTGGGGAGACACTGGAACAGGCTGCCCACAGATACAGTTGAAGTCCCATCCCTGAAGGCATTCAAGGTCAAACTTGAGGGTGCCCTGATCAGTATCTATTTGGAGATGTCCCTGCTGACTGCAGGGGGGTTGGACAAGATGACCTTAAAGGGTCCCTTCCAAACCAATGCCTTCTCTGACTCTGGTCACACACACACATGGACATGGGAAGCAGGCAGTCAGCAGCATGTTTGCTAGCCAGCATGTTGTCAGTGCTGCTTATGGCCTGACCCTGCAAGTTGGAGTGTATCCTGCCATCAAGTTTGCATAGGATTTTTCATGAGAAAAAAATAACAATCCAGCATCTCAGTAGGTGAGAGAATTCAGCAAGCAGGCACAGGGCAACCAGAAGGACATGGGCACAGGTAAGAGAAGTGACACCCTCCAAGCCTTCTGAAAGCTTTCACCTTCTCCTCCACTCGTAATAATTAAACAGCTGATTAATTTCTGTCAGCAGAAAGATGAAAAAGGAGGGAAAAAAGAGGGACAGTCCCTCCTCCTGCCTTGCAAGTGGCTATAAAATGTATCTGGTGCACTCTGGTGGCTGCTTTGGCAATTCTGAATTTGGTGACTGCAAAAGCAGCTCCCAGCACTGAGTTTGGGATCATCCATACACAACCCAAGGAGCACCTGAGATTGTGCTCCTTTATCTGGTTTGATGTGTCCTGGATGCACCCCCTGGAGAACTCAGATCCTGCCCAGGACAGTCCATCTGCTTACCCTACATAAAGCACAGGGTAAGGGGGTTGAGGTTCTTATCTCCTCTGCTTTATGGATTTGCTGATGATCAGACAGCTGCAGAATTTCACCCAGAGGTGTAGCAGTTTCTGTAGGGCTAATTCAGCCCTGGTTATCTGTAGTGTGACCTTGCACAAGCCCTCATATCAATTCTTGCTCCCCCTTCCCTCTCCATACAACAGGGCTAATAATATCCAGCTGTTGATGAGGATTGTTCACCATATGTTCAGCCACACTGAAAGGTATCAAAAGACACAGCATGCTCCTGCCCAGGACATCAGGAGGTTCACCTGTGGTGCATTATTTAATAGGGATAAAGTGACACAGATATCACAGAATGGTTTGGGTTGGAAGGGACCTAAAGATCAGCCAGTTCCAACCCCCTGCTATGGGCAGAGACACCTCCCACTAGCCCAGGTTGCTCAAAGTCTCATCCAGCCTAGTCTTAAACACTTCCAGGGATTGAGGTGTCCACAACCTCCCTGGGCAACCTGTTCCAGTGTCTCACCACCCTCGTTGTGAAGAACTTCTTCCTAATGTCCAATCTAGAATCTACCCTGCTGTAGTTCCAAACCATTGCCCCACAACAGGAAAGCAGTGCTGGGGAGCAGAGTGGTCAGCAAGCCCTGGAGAGGAGCAAGGACATCTCAGTTCTTCTTCACTCCCCCAAGGCGTCACCCAGGTGTGGATACACTCTACTAGCATATGAACATGAAAGAAACATCAAAGAAAAACTCTGGAGCAGGCTGTCTCATGTTGCTGCTCAGTCCTGGCTTCCATTTATACCTGGCAGCTGGCTGTATAGCCTTCAGAAAGGGTTTCTCTGGGTTAGGCACTCTGCATGCTTTTGGTTTTCTTTCAAGGAGAGTTCTACTGTCCTTCTGACCATCCTTGTTGACTCTTTCTGCATCTGTTCACATTTTATTTCATCTTCCATGAGCATGAGGGCCCTGAACTCTGCAGAGGAACTGAGACTTTGTACACCACCACAAACATTCTCCTGACTACATCCCAGATACAGTATGTAGAGAACAGAAGCTTTTCCCACAGCTGCTTCTCACCTTGGTGCTTCTAGTCCTCCTATGACTGATTTGAACATAGAATCACAGAATGTTGGAGTTTGGAAGGGACCTCTAGAGATCATCCACAGTCCAACCCCCCTGCCAGAGCAGGTCATAGAGAGATGCATCCAGAGAAGGAGACTCCACAACCTTTCTGGGCCGTCTGCTCCAGGGCTGCAGCAGCTTCACAGTGAAAAAGTTTTTCCTTCTGTTCCCATGGCACCTCCTCTGCTCCCTCACAGCACCCTCACAGCAAAGCAGTTTCTCCTCATGTTGAGCTGGAACTTCTTGGGTTCCAGTGCATGTATGACACAGTTTGAACAGGTTTCCTGATCACTTTGCACACTGAAGCATTCTTAGGATGCTCATTCTGCAGCTTCTTATGAGGGATATGTACAGAGTGGTAGAGGACATTCACTTTGTGGTTGTGAGGGTGCCACAAATCCTGGCTTTGTCCCTTCTATTGGGCATTGCAACCAACACCAAACCCACTGGAGAGGCAGAAGCAAAGGGAATTCCTGTAACTCACAACTCCAGCTCTCCTCTCCTTTAAGACAGGAAAGAGATCCCTACATCCAGCATCTGGTGTGGAGATGAAGGGATGAGGTGACCAGCTGGTGAGATGGAGATGGTGCTGGCTCAAAAGCAAACCTGTGATGTGCTGCTTTAAAGGACAGCCTGCATCCATCCCCAGGTTCACAGCCTGTGGCAGCTACTCCCCCCCTGCTTTAGATCAGGTTTGAGTAGGGGCTGGCATAGTTTTGACAGCTTGCATCTGCCTAGTATGTCAGAATGCTGGAATGGTTTGGGTTGGAAGGGACTTTATAAAGATCATCTAGATCATAAAATGGCTTAGGCTGGAAGGGACCTCAGAGATCACCAGCTCCAACTCCCTGCCATGGGCAGGGACACCTCCCACCAGCCAAGGTTGCTCAAGACCACATCCAACCTGGCCTTGAACACCTCCAAGGAAGGGACATCCACAGCCTCCCTGGGCAACCTGTTCCAGTCTCTCCTCAGCCTCACTCTAAAGAATTTCCTCCTCATCTCCAGTCTCAATCTCCCCTCTCCCAGCTCAAAGCCATGGTCCCTTGTCCTGTCACTCTCAGCCCTTGTCAAGTCCAGACTCTTCTCTCTCTCACACCTTCACTAAGTCAGGCAGCAAACTGCCTGGCAGCTCTTCATCAGCCTTTTCATTTTGCCTTTGCCTGCAGATTTGGACACAGCTGAACTGGCAAGGCAAAGACATTTGCTGAGGTAGAACACAGAGCAGCCACAAAGGCCAAGGGTTTGTTCTGAGCTGAGTCAGACAGAAAAGCTGCTGAAGATGGTGACACTCCCAAAGTGAGCAAGCCAGAGCTATCCAGAGATGTTGCTCTGAGCAGAGGACAAATGCTTCAGAACAAAGAAAGGAACAATGGCATGAGTCATGGGCGGCAAGAAAGAATCCCACTTCTCTGGGAGGGCTTTGAAACTGAGCATTACCCAGGAAAATGTCAAGGGAGCACAAAGTCAAAATATTCTTAGCTCTTTTTTATTGACAAAAAATCCCAAAATATTCATTTTGCATCATTCTTTTTTATCCCAAACAAATCATAGCAAAATGTTTCCTCCTCTCACATTTTCTACTCTGCAATTAAATTCAGCCACACTTGTTAGGAGATATTTTAAGATCTCATCTTTTTTTGTTTGTTTTGGTTTGTTTTTTCTCTTTTGAATTGAAAGAATCTTCTGAATTCAACATGAATTAAAAAAAAAAATAGAAGGGCATTTTCTAGAAATTTAACTAAATCCCAAAGAAAAGCAGAATACTTTAACCAGGTGTGAAATCCTGACTGCACTTTGGGAAGTGTAACCTTAATGGGACAATGTCTCCTAAGACTGTGTCTGTCAGTGTCACAGACAAGTCAGAAAGGAGGAACAGGAGTCCCACATTCTTAGAGGATCACAGAATTGTTTGGGTTGGAAAAGACTCTAAGAGCATCCACCCCAACCATCCACCCAGCACCACCATGGCCACCAAACTATGGCCCCAGATGCCATGGCCACACCTTTCTTGAACACCTTCAGGAATGGGGACTCCACCACCTCGCTGGGCAGCCTGTTCCAATCCCTGACCACTCTTAGGAAGAAATTTTTTTTCTGGAGATTAGGGAAGAAATTTTCCCTAATCTCCAACCTAACCCTCCCCTGGCACAATTTCAGGCCATTTCCTCTCCTTCTATCCCCTGATACTAGGGAGAAGAGACCAACCCCCACCTCACTGCAACCTCCTTGCAGGGAGTTATAGAAACCAAGGAGGTCTCCCCTCAGGCAAGAACTGCCCAAACCTCTCCCATAAGCACAGGGAGGAGACTCACCTGCTGGCACTGCTCATGTCCGAAGCACAGCAGCCTGAGCTGAGCCAACAGCCTCTCAGTGTGTGTCAGGACAACTATCTGCTGGTGCCTGTAGCTCCCTCTTTGAATGCTCACCTGATGAACTGTCACAAAGCCAGTGCAGAATGAAACACAGTATTTTCTACAGGATTCAATGGCCACACCTTTCTGGAACACCTCCAGGGATGGGGACTCCACCACCTCCCTGGGCAGCCTCTGCCAATCCCTGACCGCTCTTGCAGCAAACAAATTTGTCCTCCTCTCCAACCTAACCCTCCCCTGGCACAATTTCAGGCCATTTCTACTCCTTCTATCACCTGAGACTAGGGAGCAGCCTTCCAGTACCTGAAGAGGGCTACAGGAGAGCTGGGGAGGGACTGTTTACAAGAGACTGTAAAGGTCATCGAGGAAGATACTGAACAAAACTGGACCTGGTACTGACTCCTGGAGAACAGCAGCAGCCAGAGGCCTCCAAGAAGACCATGCACCATTGATCACAACCCTCTGAGCTCTGTCAGTCAGCCAGCTCTCAACCCACCTCAATGTCCACTCATCTAACCCACACTGCCTAAGCTTACCAAGGAGGTCATTATGTGAGACAGTGTCAAAAGCCTTTCTCACCTGTTGCATTTATTTATTCATCTTTGACTGCAGAAGAATTGTGATCAAACCTGCAGAGGGTTGGAGAGCCAAGCTCAGACAAAGCTGCAGAAGCACAAGGCAGGAGTCTCCTGCCACTGCTGTGTGCTTTGGAAGCAGTGGCTGGTGGTACAGAAGGACAAACTCGAATGTTTGCCTACAGCAGGATATCATCTCTGGAGTTCCTGCAGGGAAAACATAACATTTGCACTGCACTTGGAAGATTTTCACCCAAAGCCATGGTATTTATGGCAGGGCAGCTGGATTTGAAGAATCACAGAATTAACCAGGTTGGAAAAGACCTCTGAGATCACCAAGTCCAACCTATCACCCAACAACATCTAATAACTGAACCATGGCAGCCAGAGCCTCATCCAGTCTCTTTTTAAACACTTCCAGGGATGGTGACTCCACCACCTCCCTGGGCAGCACATCCCAATGGCCAATCTCTCTTTCTGGGAAGAATTTCTTCCTAACATCAGCCTAAAACAACCCTGGGGCAGCTTGAGACTGTGTCTTCTCCTTCTGCCACTGTTGCCTGGGAGAAGAGCCCAACCCCCACCTGGCTACAACCTCCCTTCAGGTAGTTGTAGACAGCAATGAGGTCTCCCCTGAGCCTCCTCTTCTCCAGGCTGAACACCCCCAGCTCCCTCAGCCTCTCCTCACAGGGCTGTGCTCCAGACCCCTCCTCAGTCTCCTTGCCCTTCTTTGGACACATTCAAGTCTCTCAATGTCCTTCTTAAACTGAGGGGCCCAGACCTGGACACAGCACTCAAGGTGTGGTCTAACCAGTGCTGAGCACAGGGCAGGATGACTTCCCTGCTCCTGCTGGCCACACTATTCCTGATGCAGGCCAGGATACCATTGGCCTTCTTGGCCACCTGGGCACACTGCTGGCTCCTGTTCAGCTGCTGTCACCCAGCACCCCCAGGTTCTTTTCTGTCAGGCAACTTTCCAGCCACCCTCACCCAAGCCTGGAGTGTTCAGAGTGGTAGGGGTTGGGAGGGACCTCCAGAGATCATCAGGTCCAGCCCCCTGCCAGAGCAGGGTCACCCAGGGCAGGTCACACAGGAACACATCCAGGTAGGTCTTGGAAGTCTCCAGAGCAGGAGACTCCACAACCTCTCTGGGCAGCCTGCATCAGGGCTCCAGGACCCTCACACCAAAGAATTTTCTCCTCATGTTGAGGTGGAACTTCCTGGGTTCCAGTTTTTCCCTGTTGTTCCCTGTCCTATTACTGGGCACCACCAAAAAGAGACATCTCATGTAACATGTCATTATGCAACAGAATTGCTTGCCACAGGATGCTGGGGGAGCTAAAATCTTACAGGTTCTCAGCGAGACCAGATGTGTTTGCAGAAAAGAAATCCAGGGATTATTATTGTATCCAGAGAAAGAACATCTGGCTCAGGAATGGCCTGGCAGCATATGGCTGCAAACTGGTGACAGCACTGGCACTGGCAGCCCTGCTTTAGGGTCATAGAACTGTTCTGGTTGGAAGAGACTTCTCAGATCATTGAGTCCAACTGTCAAACTATGACCACCATGGTCACCAAACCCTGGCCCCAAGTGCCATGGCCACACATTTCTGGAATGTGTGGGGACTCCACCACCTCCCTGGGCAGCCTGTGCCAACCTCTGACCACTCTTGCAACAAACAAATTTTTCCTCCTCTCCAACCTAACCCTCCCCTGGCACAATTTCAGGCCATTTCCTCCTCTCACCTGAGCCTAGGGAGCAGAGCCCAACCCCCACCTCACTGCAACCTCCTCTCAGGGAGCAGTAGAGAGCAATGAGGTCTCTCTTCAGCCTCTTCCTCTCCACACTAAACAACCCCAGGTCCCTCAGCTGCTCCTCAGCTGACCTTTTCCCCAGATCCTTTACCAGCTTCATTGCTCTTCTCTGGACATGCCTCAACCATTCCCTAACTCTCCCATGTCTGGTGCTAAGCCATGTCCCTCAGCACCACATCTCTGCCTCTTTGAAACACCCCCAGGGATAGGGATTCAGACACCTCCCTGGGCAGCCTGGGCCAGGGCTCAGATTGCATTGGCATTCAAAATAACTTCTTTAAGAAGTGGCACATCCTGTTCACATTAAGATTTCAATTGCTTCAGCTTCCTGCAGATACAATGTTCTGGTCAGGTTTACAGGCACCACCATTCAGGGACAGCTGGGTCACTACTGATGTGCTGTGCTCACAACCAACCAATTCACAGAGTCACAGATTGCACTGAGTCATCCTGTCCAACCCCCTGCAGTCAGCAGGGACACCCCCAGCTAGATCAGGCTGCACAGGGCCACATCAAGTCTAATCCTGAATGTCTCCAGGGATGGGACCTCAACCACATCTCTGGGCAGCCTGTTCAGTATTTCACCACCCTCACAGTGAGGAACTCCTTCCTTAGGTCTCACTCTCAGGCACTCAGTCCCAGCCCTGGATCTTGTGATCACAGTGTGCTTGCTGCTGCTTTGCAGAAATGAAGCTGGAGCAGGTCCAGAGGAGAGGGACCAGACTGGGGAGGGGGCTGCAGGGAAAGCCTGATGAGGAGAGGCTGAAGGGGCTGGGGGTGTTCAGCCTGGAGAAGAGGAGACTTAGGGGGGACCTTATCACTCTCTACAGCTACCCAAAAGGAAGTTGTAGTCAGGTGGGGGTCAGGCTCTTGTGGGGGGTCAGGGCAGCTTGTGACAGGACAAGAGGGCATGGCCTGAGGCTGTGCCAGGGGAGGGTTGGATGTTAGGAAGCAATTCCTCATGGAAAGGTCAATCAGGCACTGGGATGGACTGCCCAGGGAGGTGGTGGAGTCACCATCCCTGAAGGTGTTTAAGAAAAGCTTGGATGTGGCACTTGGTGGCAGGGTGTAGCTGATGTGGTGGTGTTAGGTCATAGGCTGGGCTGGATGATCTCAGAGGTCTTTGCCAGCCTCAATAACTCCGTGATCCTGTGATTCAACTCTAACTCCTGTAGCTAAAACATTTTAAATGCAGAATAACCCTGACATACAGGTTGGAAGAGAAAGACTTTGCAGTGTCAGTTGATGTGCCAGCACTGGTCCCTGGCAGCCCAGCAGGCAGCTGTGTGCTGAGCTGCATCCAGAGCAGGGAGAGCAGCAGCACAGGGAGGGGATTCTGCCCCTCTGCTCTGCTCTGCTCAGACCCCACCTGCAGCACTGCCTCCAGCTCTGGGGCCCCCAGCACAAGAAGGACCTGGAGCTGCTGGAGAGGGTCCAGAGGAGACCACAAAGATGATCAGAGTGCTGGAGAACCTCTGCTATGGGGACAGGCTGGGAGAGTTGGGGCTGTTCAGCCTGGAGAAGAGAAGGCTCCAGGGAGACCTTAGAGCAACCTTCCAGTATGTGAAGGGGCTCCAGGAGAGCTGGGGAGGGACTTTGGACAAGGGCTGGGAGTGACAGGATGAGGGACAATGGCTTTGAGCTGGGAGAGGGGAAATTGAGACTGAAGATGAGGAAGAAATTCCTTCCAGTGAGGGTGGTGAGACACTGGAACAGGTTGCCCAAGGAAGTTGTGGACATCTCCTCCCTGGAGGTGTTCAAGGCCAGGCTGGATGAGGCCTTGAGCAACCAGGGCTGGTGGGAGGTGTCCCTGCCCATGGCAGAGGTTTGGAACTCGATGACCTTGAAGGTCCCTTCCAACCCAAACCATTCTAGGATTCCACAGAGTATATAATATCTGTGTACATTTATTGTGCTAATGATCCATGTTTACTAGGACATGTGATGGAGCAAACAACAATCCACCACAATGGCTTTCCATCAGATTAAGGAGCCAACAGCTGTTGTCAGATGGCAGCAGGATGCCAGCTGTTGAACAGGATGGATTACAGCATCCAAGTCATCTTAATCCTAGTGCAGAAGAATTAACAGAGGCTTTTCTTTCATCAGAAATGCCTAATGTAGCTAAGCTCTGACACTGGCCCAGACTCCTGACTTGCTGAGGAAATCTGGCTGCTGTTGCTAGCAGTGTCAGAGCTGAGGTAAGGTCTCCTTTAGCAAAGACATCATGAAGGCTGCACCCATCTGATGCAAACCATTCAGTGGAGAGCAACACAATGCCTAAAACCTTCCACTGTTGTCTCTGCATTACAGATTCATAGAATCACAGAATGGTTTGGGTTGGAAGGGACCTCTGAGCTCATCCAGTTCCAACCCCCTGCCATGGGCAGGGACACCTCCCACCAGCCCAGCTTGCTCAAGGCCTCATCCAGCCTGGCCTTGAACACCTCCAGGGAGGAGGCAGCCACAGCCTCCCTGGGCAACCTGTGCCAGTGTCTCACCACCCTCACTCTAAATAATATTTTCCTCAACTCCATTCTCAATCTCCCCTCTCCCAGCTCAAAGCCATTGTCCCTCATCCTGTCACTCCCAGCCCTTGTCCAAAGTCCCTCCCCAGCTCTCCTGGAGCCCCTCCAGGCACTGGAAGGCTGCTCTAAGGTCTCCCTGGAGCCTTCTCTTCTCCAGGCTGAGCAACCCCAACTCACTCAGCCTGTGCCCATAGGGAGGGGCATCCACAACCTCCCTGGGCAACCTGTTGCAGGTTTGTATTATTATCATCTGTGTTTTGCTTTTCCTGCTGCTGTTGCTATTCTGATAGCAGCAGTTTTCCAGTTCTTTGGATTGAGTCTCTCTCAGTGTTTATTGTCCACGCTGAGCACATCACTCACTGCTGAGAGCCACTGTGGGGAATGAGAGCTAAGGGCAGATTGGTTGCTGCAGGCAGTTCAAAGGATTTATCACACAGCCCAGTCCTTAAATTGTATTAGAAATCGATCCCTTAACTGAATTAAGCATCCACAGCAGGTTTTTATCCAAATTAAGTTTCCTTCTTAAGGTTGTCTCGAGGCAGATGGTAGTCTTTAAAGATTATTGGGGAAATAAACCATCCTGTCTCCTACCTGTGATTAGAAACCATCAGGTTGGTGGAGAACAGGTACTTCTGTCTGGCTAGAGAATCTTTTGTCTCATTATGCCCAGGTTTAATTGCATTTACAGTCATGAGAGCAAAATTTATCTGAGCTCTTCATCTGTTGCTAGTGCTGGCCACCAAATACAGCACTGTGTGGTTCTCTACTGTGAAGGGCAGAGAGGACCAAAATTCTTTCAACTGGATGAAAATTGCCTACTGGACAAATACAATGGCGGATGAGTTCTCCTCTCACACCCACCCTTCCACGTAGCCATCCCACACCAGCAGTGTGCAGGGGCAAAGGTCCCATAGATCACCTCTGGGGGGACTAAGTTTAGTCATAGAATCACAGCATGGTTTGTGCTGGAAAGGACCTCCAAGACCATCCAGTTCCAAGCCCCCTGCCATGGGCAGGGACACCTCCCACCAGCCCAGCTTGCTCATCCAGCCTGGCCTTGAACACCTCCAGAGAGGGAGCATCCACAACCTGCAGTCTTTCTGCTGCCTTTCTGTTCATGTACTGTCATTTGCACATATGGACCATGGACCTTGGGTGAGTGAGAGCCTCCAACAGAGTCCTTTTCTCCCAGAGGGTAAGGCTCATGAGGTACCAAATAATGCCTATTACTTTCTCTTTAGACAGCTAATTTCCTACTCCCAGCAATCAGCAGCAGTAAAGAATGCTGGGATTCTGCTCTTCCTTCACTGCTCTGACACATCTACCACTCACACTAAGCACTGAGCCACCAGGTCCAAGACAAAGAGGACAGCAAATGTATTCCTGCAACTGCAGGCATTTGCTTTATAAGCCTTCTTTAGAAGCAGTCTAGCCTGCTTAACGCTGAATAGAAGGACATGGATCTGTTGGAGAGGGTCCAGAGGCATCCACAAAGATGATCAGAGGGCTGGAGAACCTCCCCTGTGGGGACAGGCTGGGAGAGTTGGGGCTGTTCAGCCTGGAGAAGAGAATTCTGCAGGGAGATCTAAGAGCAGCCTTCCAGTACCTAAAGGGAGCTACAAGAGAGCTGGGGAGGGACTTTTGATAAGGCCTGGGAGTGCCAGGATGAGGGATAAGGGGTTTGAGCTGGGAGAGGGGAGATTGAGACTGGAGATGAGGAAGAAATTCTTTCCAGTGAGGGTGGTGAGACACTGGCACAGGTTGCCCAAGGAACTTGTGGACATGTCATCCCTAGAGGTGTTCAAGGCCAGGCTGAATGAGGCCTTGAGTAACCTGGGCTGGTGGGAGGTGTCCCTGCCCATGACAGGGGACTTGGGACTGGATGGTCTTGAAGGTCCCTTCCCACTCAAGCCATTCTAGGACTCTATGCTGGTCCTATGAAGGTGAGTGATTGTCCCAACCATGTAACCAGCTGGGATGGCTGGGTGCTTCACTGGCCTAGAATGCCCAAAGACTGGTGGGCAAACGAGTTGAGGATGTCTCTGCTTCCTGCAGAGGGGGTTGGACTAGATGACCTTTGAAGGTCCCTTCCAACCCAAATCATCCTCTGGTTCTGTGATTCTAAGTCCAGCTGGTGGCTGGTTACAAGCGGTGCTCCCCAGGCCTTGGTGCTTGTGTCAGTGTGAGCTGAAATTCCCCCACACCAACAATACCCAGGCTAGCTCAGTCTGGCAGCAAATGCAAGCTGTATTTACAAGCAGATCTACAATCTAGGATGAAATGCAATGAATATGTACAAATACACACAATTCACAACATTTACAAATATATACAATCAACAGAAAAGCACAACCAAGCTCCCTTTGCTTCCCACAAAGGAGATTTCCCCAGGGACCTTCCCCCAGACCCCCCTGGCAGAAAGCAGAGTTAGGTAAAAGCAAAGAGGTTGTTAACTTAGCTCACCAAGGTCAGTGTGTTATCCCCAGCCAGAAGAGAAGAAGGAACAGCAGCCAGACACCCCAGCAAGTTGCCCTGACTGTGCCTACCTTGTTTTGAGTAGTAGTTCTTAAACATTTCTATCTATCCAATGGAAGTGTTTAGAACAATCATTATTTTGCTTTCTTACACCCAATAGTGACTTATTTACCCTCTTTAGCTTTCTCTGCTTGAACTTTGAGAAGAAAAATTAAAGAGACAGTTTCAAACCATCACAGTGCTGGGACCACTTCTCTTTAGTGCCTTTGTTAATGGTCTGGGTGGCATGAAGCTGGGTGGGAGTCCTGATCTGCTGGAGGGTAGGAAGGTTCTAATGAGAGACCTGGACAGGTTGGATTGAAGTGCTGAGCTCAATGGGATGAGGTTCAACAAGGCCAGCTGTTGGGTCCTCCATGTGGGTTACAACAACCCTATGAATGCTCCAGGCTTGGAGCAGAAAAGGACCTGGGGGTGCTGGTTGACAGGCAGCTAGAGATGAGCCAGTATGTGCCCAGGTGGCCAAGAAGGTCACCACCATCCTGGCCTGGATCAGTAATAACGTGGCCATCAGGATCAGGGAAGTGACTGTCCCTCTGTACTGGGCACTGGTGAGGCCACATCTTAATTCCTGGGTTCAGTTTTGGGCTCCTCACTCCAAGAAGGACATTGAGGTCCTGGATTATGTCCAGAGAAAGGCAACCAAGCTGGAGAAGGGTCTGGTGAACAGGGCTGGTGAGGAGCAGCTGTGGGACCTGGGGGTGTTTAGTGTGGAGAAGAGGAGGCTGAGGGAGACCTCATTGCTCTCTACAGCTCCCTGAGAGGAGGTTGCAGTGAGGTGGGGGTTGGGCTCTGCTCCCTAGGAACAAGTGATAGGACAAGAGGAAATCGCCTCAAGCTGCACATTTCCATGGAACTTCCTCTGGCTCAGCTTCCACCACTGCCCCTTGTGCTGGCACTGGGCATCCCCCAGCAGAGCCTGGCTCCAGCCTCTGGGCACTCCCCCTGCACATCTTTAGCAACAGCAATGAGGTCACCCTCAGGCTCCTCCTCTCCAAGCTCCAGAGCCCTCAGCTCCCTCAGGCTCTCCTCCTAAGGAAGATTTTCCACTCCCCTAATCATCTTTGTAGCTCTGTGCTGGACTCTCTCAAGCAGTTCCCTGAGCTCCTTCTTGACCTGAGGGGCCCAGAACTGGACACAATATTCCAGATGTGTCCTCAGCAGGGCAGAGTAGAGTGGGAGGAGAACCTCTCTCACCCTACTAACCACAACCTTTCTAATGCACCCCAGGCTGCCCTTGGCCTTCTTGGCCACCAGAGCACATTGCTGGCTCATGGTCAACCTCCCATCCACCAGGACCCCCAGGTTCTTTTCCCCTTCACTGCTCTCTAACAGCTCAGTCCCCAACGTATCCTGCTCCATGGGGTTGTCCTTTCCCAGGTGCAAGACTTTCCCCTTGCCCTTGTTGGATTTCATTAAATTTCTCCCTGCCTCTCCAGGTCTAAGACCTTGAGTTGTCTGTTGTACAGTCCTGGATCACAGAATCACAGAATTAACCAGGTTGGAAAATACCTCTGAGATCATCAAGCCCAACCTATCACCCAGCACCATCTAATCAACTAAACCATGGCACCAAGGGCCTCATCCTTTAAAAAGTCTCTTTTTAAACACTTCCAGGGATGGTGACTCCACCACCTCCCCAGGCAGCACATCCCAATGGCCAATCTCTCTTTCTGGGAAGAATTTCTTCCTAACATCAGCCTAAACCTCCCCTGGGGCAGCCTGAGACTGTGTCCTTTCCATCTGTCACTGTTGCCTGGGAGAAGAGACCAACCCCCACCTGGCTACAACCTCCCTTCAGGTAGTTTTAGACAGCAATGAGGTCTCCCCTGAGCCTCCTCTTCTCCAGGCTGAACACCCCCAGCTCCCTCAGCCTCTCCTCACAGGGCTTGTGCTAGTCCAGCATCCTCAGAAGAAAAAGAGTTGGCAGCTCCACGAAGATAACTGACAACTGTGCAGCATCTTTAGTTGAAAAAATAAATGGATTTATCCAAACACTGTCTAAAGTGTGAGCAAAAAGCTTCCTAGAAAGGATGGGATGGGAAGGGACAGTGAGTGATAAGAAAACGGCCTCATGGGTCAAAAAGTATAGGGATAAAATGGGAATTGCCCAAAGTCAAGCTGAGTCCTGAGACCTGACAATCTAAATAAAAATCAAGGTACCTATTCTTTGACAGCAGAGAGAAAAAGAGAAATGAATTCCCAGAGTTGAGCTCAGAGATGCTGCTGGCATGGCCACCCCAAAGCTCGCTCTGTCCTGATCTTCTGTAAGGAGAATGGCAGCAAAAGCCAGACAAGCACTGCAGATGTGTGAGCAACACTGAACTGCATCTGAGACACAATAAAAGTTCTTAAAAAGTGGTGAAAGTAAGCCAGGCAGAGAGAGAATCTCCTGCCCCAAATACTGAAACACTCCATTTATGAATTCCCTGGCTCCAGCCATGCTTCATCACCAGAGGATCACAGAACCACAGAACAGTTCAGGTTGGAAGGGACCTCAGAGATCATCCACTCCACCCCCCCTGCCAAGAAATTATTAGAAACTTTCCATTGGCAGCTGCAGGGTGGAAATCAGAAATCCATTTCTAAACATCACCAGGAGCAAGGTCCCAGCACCCCCATCCAGAAGGATAAAGAACCTAAACTTTAAAACAGCTCAGTGTGGCTGGGAAATGGATTAGAGATGGGAGCAAGGTAGCACCCAGCGAGCCAGCAAGTCCTTCCCACCCTGGCATCCTCCTGCTGCATTCCTGCACTAAGGGAGAAGCAGCAACAGAGAGCAGCTACACTAAACTGTTTGTTTGAATCTTGTGTTAAAGATACTTCAAACTTCTAAAAGAAAATGAACTCAGGACCTTCAGAATTCAACATCAACACTTCAGGTCTGTGGCCCACGGTGTTTCAGTCTTTAATTTAACAAATGAAGCAAAATTCTGTACAAGTACCACCTTTGGCTTTGAGGGGGCAGGAGGGCTCGGGAGGAATCAAAGCACTGGTCCCATGCAGACCATTTCTGAGCTAGTGCAAGGGCTCAAGAGGCAGTAAAACAACCTGTGCTGTATGACCTCACCTGCAGCACTCTGCAGAGCCCAGCATCACAGCATCACACAATGGTGGAGTTGGAAGGGACCTCCAGAGATCTTTGAGTCCAACCCCCCCTGCCAAAGCAGGGTCACCCAGGGCAGGTCACACAGGAACACATCCAGATGGGTTTTGAAATTCTCCAGAGAAGGAGACTCCACAACCTCTGTGTGCAGCCTGCTCCAGGGCTGCAGCACCCTCACACCAAAGAAGTTTTTCCTCACCTCAAGGTGGAAATTCTGTGATTGAGTTTGCATCCACTGCCTCTCATCCTGTCTCTGGGTGTCACTGAAGACAGCCTGGCTCCTGCTTCTTGCCCCCCACCCCTCAGATATTTGTAACCATTGATCAGATCCCCTCTCAGCCTTCTCTTCTCAAAGCTAAACAGCCCCAGGGCTCTCAGCCTTTCCTCCTCACACATGTTCCAGGCCCTTCAGCATCCTTGCAGGCTCCATTGAACAGTATTTTGCTGTCTCTCTGAAACTGGAGAGCCCGGAACTGGAGATGATATTCCAGATATGGTCTAACTAAGGCAGAGTAGAGGGTAAGGAGAACCTCTCTCAACCTGCTGGAGGTATCCACTCGTTGCCCATCAGAGATGGCCACCAAGCCCCCTGAAGACTGGATATCAGGACACTCAGCTGGACTCAGGAATCATGATAGTTCCCTATGGGAGGTTATAAGAGGGACATGGAACTTCTGAAAAGAAGTTTCACAGGGAAACACTTTGTGTGAGCAAGACCAGCAGCTCTGGTGGACCTCTAAGCAGAAAGAAGTCTATTTCCTGATTCTCTCTCTCCCATCTGCTCCCTCAAGCTAACCATGCACAGCCACTGCTTAAGTGTTGGGGCAGTGGTACAGTGAATACTTCAAACTTCTTGCTTCCAGGCTCCTTTTAAAAAGCTTCCAGGTCAGCTAGAAACCTTCCTCAGGGAGGATTCAGTCCATCAGCCACATCTTGAACCACACCTACCTAGCCTACAGATTTTTAAGCAGCAGATGCTGAAGTCCATGCTCAAACCGTGCTGCTCCACTGCACAATCTTGCTGCATTTCATGTGCCCACTTTCAGAGGAGGGTTATAAGAACAGATTCATAAAAGCCACAGCATGGGTAGGGTTGGAAGGGACCTCAAAGACCATCCAGTTCTAACCCCCTGCCATGGGCAGGGACACCTCCCACCAGCCCAGCTTGCTCAAAGCCTCATCCAGCCTGGCCTTGAACATGTCCAGGGAGGAGGCATTCACAACCTCCCTGGGTAACCTGTTCCAGTGTCTCACCATCCTTACTCTCAAGAATTCCTTCCTCATCTCCAGTCTCCATCTCCCCTCTCCCAGCTCAAAGCCATTGTCCCTTGTTCTGTCACTCCCAGCCCTTGTCCAAAGTCCCTCCCCAGCTCTCCTGGAGCCCCTTCAGCTACTGGAAGGTTACTCTATGGTCTCCCTGGAGCCTTCTCTTCTCCAGGCTGCACAGCCCCAACTCTCTCAGCCTGTCCCCACAGAGGGGCTCCTCCAGCCCTCTGACCATCTTTGTGGCCTCCTCTGGACCCTCTCCAACAGTTCCAAGTCCTTCTTGTGTTGGGAGCCCCAGAACTGGAGGCAGTGCTGCAGTTGGGGTCTCAGCAGAGCAGAGGGGAAGAAACCTCTCCCCATCCTGGTGGTCACACTGCTTTCCATGCAGCCCAGGATACTACATCATCATCATTATCGTTGTTGCTGCTGCTACTGTTGTAATTATTTTATATATCTTACATATTAACCATAATAATGTACTAATAATAATAAATTATATTTAATAATAATGCTAATAATGTTAATAGTTATTATCATCATCATCGCTATAGAATACAATTAATTTGTGACAAACACTGAAGCACCCAAGCAGCTCTTCAAGCCTGAGGCTGCTCTTTTCCACCTGCCTGGCTTAATCATTTCATTCCCTAAAATGAGGCAGTCCCACAGCTATGCTTCAAATCAAATCTCTGCACTCTGATTTCCAGTTTGAACCTCCCTGGTGGCATCAAACCTTCATTCCCCTGGTGAATGCCTCACATTCAGAAGTCCACATCTTTGTCTTCAGTCTGCTTGTGCTGCCTGGTGCTGTCGTTGGGAGCTGCTCTGTCTGCTCCCATCTCCTTTGTCCCTTGTTCTCATGAGTTCATCTCATTTCCCCTGTGTGCTGCTCTGCTTTCACGTGGTGCACGATCTTTAATTAGAGATAATTACCCCAAGTATATTTATATGAAAACATCTTGCCTTGCTGAGAAGGTAATTTAGTATTTTTGTAATTATTTCCTTGGCTGATCCATCCCCATTCAGTGAGCTTGCTTTTGTCTGACTTGAAGCTAATCATTAGTTAATGACCCAGCTGAATGGGATTTAAATGGGCACACAACCATCCTCTGCGAGGGCTAATTAGCTGAGGCAAGTGTAAGAGACCGAGTACTGCTACATGATTTCTTCTGGCAAGTCTGAGTGCTGGATTTCACTGTGCTTTAGACATGAAGAGGAAGTTCTCTACAGTCAGAGTGGTAAAATACTGGCACAGGTCGCCCAGGGATGTGGTAGTGGCCCCTCCCTGGAGGCATTCAAGATCGGACTTGATGTGGCCCTGGGCAGCCTGATCTAGTTGGAGATGCCCCTGCTGACTGCAGGGGCTTTGGACAACTTGACCTGGGAGGCTCCCTTCCAACCTGATGCAATCTGTGAATTTACTTCTGATTTGCAGATTTTAGAACAGTTGTATAATGTTCCAGGCTGTAATACTATTTCTGTAGCTTCAGTATCCTGTGTTTTGCAAGGCATCAAATTCAGAGGTAAGATGTCCACATGCCTGCTCACTGTGCAAGTCATTGAATTAATTACATGCTTCACAGTAAGGACTGAATGAAGGGCATAATGATAATGCTCCAAGGATCTGATTATAGTAATTGTTTGGGCTTCCTGGGGTACTATCTTACTAGCACAGTCTAATCTTGTCACAAACTGTCCTTAGGAACTCACTAAGTACATTTTATTTTTTGCATTCAAGTATCTTTTTCTGATGCCATCTTACCACAGCAGTTACTCACTGGACTGTGGCAGAACCTTCAAATCCAGTTCATGGACTTCTGGTTAAGAACTTAAACAAGATGAGGATGGCAGCTGACCCTCAGCATTTCATAGATCACAGGATACTAGCGGTTGGAAAGGACCTCTGGAGATCTTCCAGTCCAACCCCCTGCCAGAGCAGGACCAGAGAATCCAGCACAGGGCACACAGGAACACATCCAGACAGGGCTGGAAAGGCTCCAGAGAAGGAGACTCCACAACCTCTCTGGGCAGCCTGCTCCAGGGCTCTGGGACCCTCACAGTGAAGAAGTTCCTCCTCATGTTGAGGTGGAACCTCCTGTGCTGGAGTTTCCATCCATTGCCTCTTGTCCTATACCAGGGTGCAACTGAGCAGAGCCTGTCCCTGTCCCCTCCCTCTTGGCCCCCACCCCTTAGATATCGATACACATTGATCAGATCCCCTCTCAGTCTTCTCCTCTCCAGACTAAACAAACAGCCCCAGGGCTCTCAGCCTCTCCTCACCAGGCAGTGCTGCAGTCCCTTCAGCATCCTTGTAGATTCCCTTGGAGTCTCTCCAGCAGATCCCTGTCCCTCCTGAAATGGGGAGCCCAGAACTGGATGCAATATTCCAGGTGAGGTCTCACCAGGGCAGAGTAGAGGGGGAGGAGAACCTCCCTGGCTCTGCTGGACACACTCCTCCTAATGCCCCCCAGGACCCCATTGGCCTTCATGGCCAGCAGGGCACATTGCTGTCCCATGCAGAACTTGTTCTCCACCAGCACTCCCAGGTCCTTCTTGTAGTAGTTTTAGGCTATGCCTTTAAAATTGTTTTACACATCTTGAACAGAAAGAGGTAAAATGTAAATAAATCACTATTGGGTGTAAAAAGGAAAATAATGATAGTTCTAAACAATCCTATTGGAGAGTTATCTACCTATTTAGATAGGTAGTTATCCAGATATAGATACTTCTATATGGACATAGAGATACACAGTTATCTAGATAGAGACACTTCTCCAGGGGGCTGCTCTCCAGCAGATCCCCTCCCAGCCTGTCCTGCTGCAGTTTATTCTTCCTCGCCAGGTGCAGGACTCTGCTCTTATCCTTGCTGACCCTCATTGGGTTCCTCTCTGCCCAGCTCTGAGCCTGTCCAAGTCTCTGAATGGCCTCACAGCCTTCAGGTGTCTCAGACAAGCCTCCCAGTTTGGTATCATCAGCAAACTTGCTGAGCAGACTCTGTCTGTCTGTCTGTCCCCTCATCAATGTCATTGATGAAGATGTTGAACAGAACCAGAGCCAGCACTGATCCCTGGGGGACTCCACTGGTTACAGCTCCCCAGCTGGACTTGGCACCTGTGTGCTGCACCCAGGGAAGCAAAAGGCTCAGTGCTGATGGCTAAGCATTCTCCCCAGCACTCCAGCTCCCCAGCTATTCTTAGTCACACAGCTTATTTTTAGCTTCACTTGCTGTTAATTGGGATTGAACTGTTTCCATCCTTACCTGTAGCAAAAAAAACCAAACCAAACCAACAAAACAAAACCCCAAACGATTATTGCTGCATGGCTAGCCAGAAGCCTGCTGAAATGTCTTGATCAGAAATAGGCATTTCAAGAGCATGTCAGACAACTTCATCTGCATGCAGTCTCTTTTCTGCTGTTTTTTGTTGTTGCATTGCTGGCCACTTGCTAACACAGGTGGAGAACAAGCACAGGGTAATGTCCAAGAGCAGCTGCTCACACCTGGCTGGCATGGATGCAAACATTGATCAACTACCTGGCATGGTTTAGTGATTTCACAGAGACACAGAATCACAGAATTAACCAGGCTGGAAAAAACCTCTGAAATCACCAAGCCCAACCTATCACCCAGCACCATCTGAACAACTAAACCATGGCACCAAGGGCCTCATCCAGTCTCTTTTTAAACACTTCCAGGAATGGTGACTCCACCACCTCCCTGGGCAGCACATCCCAATGGTCAATCTCTCTTTCTGGGAAGAATTTCTTCCTAACATCACTTCAAACCTCCCCTGGCACAGCTTGAGACTGTGTCCTCTCCTTCTGTCACTGGTGCCTGGGAGAAGAGACCAACCCCCACCTGGCTACAACCTCCCTTCAGGTAGTTGTAGACAGCAATGAGGTCTGCCCTGAGCCTCCTCTTCTCCAGGCTGAACACCCCCAGCTCCCTCAGCCTCTCCTCACAGGGCTGTGCTCCAGACCCCTCCCCAGCTTTGTTGCCCTTCTCTGGACACATTCCAGCATCTCAACATATTTCTTGAATTGAAGGGCCCAGAACTGGACACATCACTCAAGGTGTGGGTGGACAAAAGCAGGATGTGATGTCACTAAACTCCAGCTGCACCTCTAGCCTAGAGGCTCCCTAAAGATGACCAAGTGCCCTGCTCTGCTCTGCCTGCAGACGAGCTCTGCCTCGCTCATCTGTCCTGTTTCTAGGGAACACCTCCTGTCAGGTACTGCCACTATCTACCACTCCAGCAACACTCAGTGAGGCATCTCTGCTCTTATTTAGCTCTGACAAACAGAATCCTGCCCTGTCTTATGTTCATTCAGGACCAGTTACACTCACTTCTCCACTGACTGGGTTTACTGAGTCTCTTTGCAGCCCCACCTCCAACAGCTTTGCTTCTCCTGTGAAAGCAAATAACTGGACCTTTAAAACTCTTCCCTAATTTTATTGACTTCTTTCACTCAGTGCTAAAATAATTGAATTCTGCCTCCAGCCAGGCCACTGACCATGCATTTATTACATTTTCAGATAGGCTTATCAGACTTGGTCTCAATACTGTGATGCTCACCTTGCATGAGCTGAGCTGCCTTTCAGTTCAGTGCACTTGTCAACCTCTTTGCATCTCTGGAAAACATTGACAGTGATCAGGCTGCTGCTGCTTCAAGAACATCACTGTGTCACTCTCCTGCAGTCCCCTGTCCGTCTGTACTGTCCACTCCTTCCTAATTCCCTTTATATTATAAAGTATTAAGACTGACTGATTTTGTTTCCATAACATTTTTTCGGTTGGATAAGAACTCCAAGATCATCCACTCCCACATCAACCCAACACCACCATGGCCATCAAACCAAGTCCCAGAGTGCCATGGCCACACATTTCTGGAACACCTCCAGGGATGGGGACTCCACCACCTCCCTGGGCAGCTTCTGCCAATCCCTGACCACTCTTGCAGCAAAGACATTTGTCCTCATCTCTAACCTAACCCTCCCCTGGCACAATTTCAGGCCATTTCCTCTCCTTCTATCACCTGAGACTATGAAGAAGAACCCAACCCCCACCTCACCGCAACCTCCTTCCAGTGAGTTGTAGAGAGCAATGAGGTCTCCCCTCAGCCTCTTCTTCTCCAGACTTTTGGTTTGATGTTTATAACACAAATAGTGCCACAAAGCTCTGGTTCCAAACCAGCAGCAATATACTCATAAAGAAATAACCACTGTCCAGAGCAGGACAGGAAAAGAGAGACAAGCATAAGGACTTGACAGGGATTTTCCTTCTTGACTTCTCTATTTGCCCAGCAAAGGAAGAGCAGCATAAACCCACAGACATTTACACAACAAGAGCTGGGATTTGGTTAGACTTGCAGAATCAGTTGAGCAGTTTTAGCAGTTAAAAGATCTTATTGAAAAAAATCAAAAAGAACAGGTTAAAGCCTGGTGACAATACCTGCTTGTCTTGTGTCATTCATACCAAAGTTTTATTTTAATAACTGTTTAAGAAAATATTTATAAACTGTAGTTATCCTAAGATTTTAGTCCTAAATCATATCTATCAAAATTTCAACTTCCACTGATTGCCCTTCCCCCCCCTTGCCCCCCCCCCCCCCCCCCCATTCATTGCTACAGCTCACCTGGAATAATTTAGCTGATGAACCAAGTTCCCAGACCTGGAGCAGAAAACGCTGCACAAAATTATCACTGCTTTCACCAATTGTATTCCTGGATCAATGAATGAGCTTCCCCTTGATGCATTTTCATGATGTTTTTGATCAAGGCTTTGGATGCACATTAAGTGTTTGTGTATGGGAGAAAAACTCTGATTCAACAAAACACCAGCAGAACATCACCAGGACTGCACAGGAGGCTGAGAGGAGACCTTCTCACTTCTACAGCTCCCTGAAAGAAGAGGTTGTAGCAGCTGGGTGTTGGTCTCTTCTCACATACAAGTGACAGAATAAGAGGAAACAGCCTCACGTTGCACCAGGGGAGGTTTAGGTTGAATATTAGCAGAAACTTCTCCCCTGAAAGGGATTTTAAAGACCACAACAGACTGCCCAAGGAGGTGGTTGAATCCTCACCCCTTGAAGTGTTTCAAAGAGGCAAAGATGTGGAGCTGAGGGACATAGTTCAGCACCAGACTTCGTAGAGTTAAAGAATGTTTGGTCTGATCTTAAAGGATTTTGCCATCCAAGCCAATTCTATGATTCAATGTTTTTTTTTTCTCCACTCTATGAACAACTATTTTTTACTTATTAAATTCTAATTAAAATAGATGATCCTGGGGGGGGGGGGAAGGAAATAGGCTCAGTAATGTATCCTACCAGAAGTCCTACCAAAAAAAAAACAAAAAAACAAAAAACAAACAGAACGAACAAGAAGAAGAAATATGCAATCTGTCTGACCCACACTTAACAATGATGCTTCCCAAGTACTGCCGCGACACCAACTTCTCACAGGCTGTCAGCCACCACCCGGCATTTCGCCGGGAGCGCCTTGAGCTGCTGTGCTGCCGGATACCCTCGGCAAAGGCTCCCTGCAGCCCCCCGCCGCAGGCAGCGCACATGGCCGTGGCGGGCTGGGGCGGCACAGAGGAGCGACCCCGCTGCTACCTGCCCCGCAGCCCCTGCTCTGCCGCCCGTTCCCGCTCCCACCTGCCCCGAAGCCCCCGCTCTGCTGCCTGTCCCTGCTCCTCATCGCACCCAACGAAGTTTCCCTCCCGTCCGCTGCCGGCGGGCACGGACAGCGCGGCCACCACGGCAGCGCCCGGCGGGAGTAGCGGGACGGTAGCAGCCCTTGCCCGTTCTTACCTCAGGTGCAGGTAGTGCACCAGCTTCGTCATCACAGTCACCATCTTCCCGGAGCACCTTCCCTGCCGCTGCCTCGCAGACAGGAGGAACGCACAGCGACAAGAAGGGCGATGGCTCTCCAAAGACTCCGCCCTCAGCACCTCTTCCCAGCGGATTCACCGTCCGGAGTCCCCTCGGGGCAGCCGCAGCTTAGTCTCCCGGAGGGACACGCCCTAGCAGAGGCGGGGCCAGCGCCCTTCCGCCGGGCAGCCCGACCTCTGCCCCACCCCCGCCCGCTCCTCCGACAGCGCCCGGGGCTCTACGGGGCCGTGGGCAGCGCTCCCGCGGCACTGCGGGGCTGGGGGCAGCCTGATCGCGTTCCTGCCTCAGCGTCCGGAGCGAGGGCAGACGCTGACCCCGTACCGCCTGCTGCTGTCGGATGCACCCCGTTCAAAGACTGGAGTCGGACGTTGCAGTGTCTCTGAGGAGCTCGACTTGGACGGGGGTGCCCTGGGGCAGCCCTCCCGCCAGCACCGCGCCTCGGGGTGAGGTGGGGAGCCAGGAAGGGTCTCGGCGTTCTCCTGAGGTGGCCGAAGCTCAGCTGAGAGCCCCGGCCGGGTTGTGTCAGCGCTGGGGGGGTGTGGGCCGGGGCCTGGGTCTCCGGCGCTCCTCGGGAGGGCACAGTCCGGAGGGTGTGGGAGCGGCAACTCCCCGAGGCAGAAGCAAGGACGGTCCCGTTCTGCGTGCGGTACGGCTGGGACCTGCTCCGAGCCGCTGCGCTCCAGCGAAGGCTACGCGGAGGAGAAGAGCTGAAAGAGCAGCTGGGGAATCGTGGCAGGTCCGTGCAGACTGCCCCGCGGTACCGAACCGGCGTACGCGCCCCGGTCGGCTCGGCAGAGCGCGGGGGCAGAACAGGTGATTCGCTCACGGCCTGCAGACAGCTGTGCAGGAGGCTCTGCGGTAGCAGAGAGCTCTCTAATTTATTAAGGACAGCGGAAGAAGCCAGGGACTGAAGCAGAAGCTGGACAGACTCAGTCTGGGAGCAGGGAAGCACCTGGTGTGTTACTGAAATGATCCGTGTGGAGCACTGCTGGACCTTGGATCTCTTGAGGTTTTAGCTCTGCTGGGTGCCTTCTCGTAATAAAACACATGTAAATAATCCCTGCATCTGTTTGATTGGGTTATGGAGAAAACTCTGTGGTCTTAGTTGCAGTGGAGATCCGCTTAGATGGCCAGAGAGCAGGTGATGAGAACTGTAACTCCAGATTGTCCAGATCTGTGAGTAGTGACTCAGTTTTTGATGCACTATAAATTGAGGATTTCCCTTCAGCCATGTTCTCCCTTTGTTGTGCATCCACTCTCCTCACTGAAAAAGCAGCACATTCTGAATGAAATTCAAACAAAATCATAGAAACACACAATCACCTGGTTGGAAAAGACCTCGAGGTCATGAGCTCCAACCATAACATCTTCCTATACACAATTGTTAGGCTATGTCCCTAAGCTCCTCATCTAAACACCGTTTAAACACCTTGAGGGATGGTGACTCCACCACTTCCCTGGGCAGCCTGTCCCAGTGCCTGATGACCCTTTGGAGAGGAAATTTTTTGTGGTCATAGAATCACAGAATAGTTTGGGACCTTGACGACTATCTCGTTCCAACCTCCCTGCTACTAGCCCAGGTTGCTCAAGGTTTCATCCAGCCTGGCCTTGAACACCTCCAGGGAGGTGTCCCTTTTCAGAAGAAGGCTATAAGAAGATATTCATAGAGCCATGGAATGGTTTTGAAGGGGCCACAAAGATCACCTAGTTCAAGCTTCCCTTGCCATGGGCAGGGACAGCTCCCACCAGCCCAGGTTGCTCAAGTCCTCATCCAGCCTGGCCTTGAACACCTCCAGGGAGGAGGCAGCCACAGCCTCCCTGGGCAACCTGTGCCAGTGTCTCACCCTCACTCTAAAGAATTTCTTCCTCATCCTCAGCTAAATCTCCTCTCTTCCAGCTCAAAGCCATTGCCCCTTGTCCTGTCACTCTCAGCCCTCATCAAAAGTCACTTCCCAGCTTTCTGTGGCTCCCTCCACATCCTGGAAGGCTGTTCTAAGGTCTCCCTGGACCCTTTAAACCTCCCCTGGTGCAGCTTGAGGCCAGGATGATCCTAACGGACACACCAAATTGTTTGAGGCAAAACTTCAGTATTTTCTGATAGTGAATGCTTGATTTACTGATTTATTCTAATGAAGCCTTTTGTGTGTTGATAGCATTCAAATTATTGAAACACAGAAATGAAGTACATTTCAAGTACTGTGAAAAGCCAATCACATCCTGGACTGCATCAAGACAAGCATAGCCAGCAGGGCCAGGGAGGGGATTCTCCCCCTCTACTCTGCTCTGGTGAGACCACACCTGGAACACAATTCTGGTGCCTCTATTACAGGAAGGATCTGTAGGTGCTGGAAGGTGTCCAGAGAAGGGCCACGAGGATGAGCAGAGGGCTGGAGCTGCTCTGCTCTGGAGACAGCCTGAGAGAGTTGGGGTTGTGCAGTCTGGAGAAGAGAAGGCTCTGAGGAGACCTTCTTGTGGCCTTCCAGTATCTGAAGAGGGCTACAAGAAAGCTGGGGAGGGACTTTTGAGGATGTCAGGGAGTGATAGGACTGGGGGGAATGGAGCAAAACTAGAAGTGGGGAGATTCAGATTGGATGTCAGGAAGAAGTTCTTCCCCATGAGGGTGGTGAGAGACTGGCACAGGTTGCCCAGGGAGGTGGTGGAAGCCTCATCCCTGGAGGTTTTTGCAGCCAGGCTGGATGTGGCTGTGAGCAACTTGCTCTAGTGTGAGGTGTCCCTGCCCATGGCAGGGGGGTTGGAACTGGCTGATCCTTGAGGTCCCTTCCAACTCTAACAATTCTGTGATTCTATGAATGTTTCCACTTCACCAGGAATTATTTGGGCACTGTAGGTAGCTTAGAAGTCCATAGTGCCAGAAATAAGCAGAAGTAAGTCGACACAACTTGAATATTTGATAGAATCATGGAATTGTTTCCACTGGAAAAGACCTCTGAGATCATTGAGTCCAACCAAAGGTTGCACCTGCATGTTGTTGTTCAGTCCCTGCACCTTTCTGGAGTAAGCTGCCTACTGGGAACTGTATTTCAGTTTTCCAAGATGATTGGAAATCCCCATAGACAGCAAGAGATTTTTACTCATCTTGGGGGTTTCTGTAGCCTCACATCCTTCTGTCTGCACGTTCTTGACAGTATCAGAGAAAGTGTGGTTAGTTTCTGTGGAACACAGATTCCGTAAGCATACAGCAGATGAAGTACC
The DNA here is from genome assembly GCF_027791375.1 of Indicator indicator. Classification (NCBI taxonomy): domain Eukaryota; kingdom Metazoa; phylum Chordata; class Aves; order Piciformes; family Indicatoridae; genus Indicator; species Indicator indicator. The sequence goes on from NC_072036.1 coordinate 1,668,580, forward strand.
TCTTCACCAGTGGAGGAGAGGTAGAGTGGTTCACCTCTAGCAACTGCCTTCTTTTTTTGTATTGAAACATAGAATCACAGAATGGTGGGGATTGGAAGGGACCTCTGAAGATCATCTTGTCCAGCTCTGCTGCCAAGCATGATCACCTAGATCAGGTTGCACAGAAACATGTCCAAGTAAGTTCTGAACATCTCCACAGAATCACAGAATTATTGAGGCTGGAAAAGACCTCTGAGATCATCCAGCCCAGCCTATGGCCTAACACCACCACATCAGCTAAACCCTGCCACCAAATGCCACATCCAAGCTTTTCTTAAATACCTCCAGGGATGGTGACTCCACCACCTCCCTGGGCAGTCCAGCCCAGTGCCTTGCAGCCCAGTGCACTTGCAGGCCAGAAAGCCAACCAGATCCTGGGCTGCATCAGGAGAAGTGTGGCCAGCAGGTCAAGGGAGGTGATTCTCCCCCTCTACTCAGCTCTGGTGATACCCTACCTGGAGTACTGTGTCCAGTTCTGGAGCCTCTGTTCCAAGAGGGCTATGGACATGCTGGAAGGTGTCCAGAGAAGGGCCACCAGGATGAGCAGAGGGCTGGAGCTGCTCTGCTATGAGGAGAGCCTGAAAGAGTTGGGGCTGTTCAGTCTGGAGAAGAGAAGGCTCTGAGGTGACCTTCTTGTGGCCTTCCAGGATCTGAAGGGGGCTCCAAGAAAGCTGGGGAGGGACTTTTGAGGATCTCAGGTAGTGACAGGACTGGGGGGAATGGAATAAAGCTGGAAGTGGGGAGATTCAGACTGGACATGAGGAAGAAGTTCTTCCCCATGAGAGTGATGAGAGCCTGGAATGGGTTGTCCAGGGAGGTGGTTGAGGCCCCATCCCTGGAAGTGTTTAAGGCCAGGCTGGATGAGGCTCTGGCCAGCCTGATGTAGTGTGAGGTGTCCCTGAGCCTGATGTAGTGTGAGGTGTCCCTGGCCATGGCAGGGGGGTTGGAACTGGATGATCCTTGTGGTCCCTTCCAACCCCGACTGATTCTAGGATTCTATGATTCTAATCAGCCTCTCTGTAAGGAATTGCTTCCTAACATCCAACCTAACCCTCCCCTGGGACAGCTTCAGGCCATGCCCTCTTGTCCTGTCACAAGTGCCTGGGAGCAGAGCCTGACCCCCACCTGACTACAACTTCCTTTTAGGTAGTTGCAGAGAGTGATAAGGTCCCCCTAAGTCTCCTCTTCTCCAGGCTGAACACCCTGAGAGAAGGAGACTCCACGGCCCCTCGGGGCAGCCTGGTCCAGAGCTCTGGCACCCTCACAGCAAAGCAGCTTCTCCCCAAGAGTCAGTGAAAGCTCCTGTGTTCCAGTTTGTACCTCTTGTCCTGTCCTGTTACTGGCCACCACTGAAAAGAGTCCAGCCCCATCCCCATGACCTCCACCCTTTAGCTACTGATAAACCTTTATAAGCTCGCCCCTCAGCCCTCTCTAGGCTAACCAGCCGAGGTCTCTCAGCCTCCCCTTGTGAGAGAGAGGAATGATCTCCCTATTTGTATTTCTCCTTAAAAACATCATTATTTCTTGTTAGCATTCCTTGACTACTCTTTACTTGATAGTTCTGTGCTGGTATTAATTCATCTGCCAAATCTCTTCACAAAAAAAAAGATTAAGAAGTTGATGTAGCTGTGAGCTAGCAACACTGCTGTAATTCTGAGTTCCACAAAACAAATGAATTCTCTTACTGGACTTAAAATTTTTATCACAGAATCATAGAGGGTTTTTTTGGTTGGAAAAGCCCTCCAAGTTCATCCAGTCCAACCAGCAACCCAACACCACCATGGCCACCAAACCATGGCCACAAATGCCATGGCCACAGGTTTCTTGAACACCTCCCTGGGCAGACTGCTCCAATCCCTGACCTCTCTTGCAGCAAAGAAATTTTTCCTAATCTCCAACCTAACCCTCCCCTGCCACAATTTCAGGCCATTTCCTCTCCTATCACCTGAGAGTAGGTAGAAGAGCCCAACCCCCACTGCACTGCACCCTCCTCTCAGGAGCTGCAGAGAGCAATGAGGTCTCCCTCAGCCTCCTCTTCTCCACACTGAACACCCCCAGCTCCCTCAGCTGCTCCTCTCCAGCCCTGTTCTCCAGACCCTTCTCCAGCTTGGCTGACACTTTTTTTTCCCCTCTCCTAGCAAGAATTTAGGCTTCCCATGAACCAAAAATTCTGACAAGTCTGCTTTACAGTTTCTAGCAGGACCTGTCCAAGTGTTTGCCACACAGCACACACTGTAGGAGGTTTGTTTCACTATCTCCTTGCTGTATTCCATTGACTTTGATTTTTGTTCCACCATGTTCTGGTGCATTTCACACCAATATTTCAGGATGCTCTGTTTTGATTACATTCTGTCAATAAACTTCCACCCTACAAATGTTTCTCCTTGCAAGTTTCAGATCTTCTGTCATCAGCATTTTGTAGCAGGAGGTCACTCAGCAGGAGGTTGTAAATCATTCCAAGGACTGAACTATTTAGCTCAATATTTTCACCCTGCTAAGGAGTCACCAAAGCTTTTCAGGAGGGGGCATTTGGTCACACAGAGTGGACAAGTGCAGCATAAGCTGCTGGAAGGGGGAAATTAATTCCTAATCCTCTTAGTTAATAGGTGGCTTACTCCCAGCTGTAGCATCATATGTTCTTGTTGCAGCTGATTTAATACAGCTCTTGTTGGTCACATTCTAACATCTTCATCCTGCAACCCCCTCTGGGATGAATACAGATCAGCAATGGACTGCAGCAAGAAGAGTGTGGCCAGCAGGGCCAGGGAGGGGATTCTCCCCCTCTGCTCCACTCTGCTCAGACCACAGCTGGAGCTCTGGGTCCAGTTCTGGAGCCTCTGTTCCAGAAAGGATCTGGAGGTGCTGGAAGGTGTCCAGAGAAGGGCCATGAGGATGAGCAGAGGGCTGGAGCTGCTCTGCTCTGGAGACAGACTGAGAGAGTTGGGGTTGTGCAGTCTGGAGAGGAGAAGGCTCTGAGGAGACCTTCTTGTGGCCTTCCAGTATCTGAAGGGGGCTCCAAGAAAGCTGGGGAGGGACTTTTGAGGGTGTCAGGGAGTGATAGGACTGGAGGGAATGGAGCAAAACTAGAAAAGGGGAGATTCAGATTGGGTGTTAGGAAGTTATTCCCCATGAAGGTGGTGAGAGACTGGCAGAGGTTGCCCAGGGAAGAGGTGGTGGAAGCCTCATCCCTGGAGGTTTTTGCAGCCAGGCTGGATGTGGCTGTGAGCAACCTGCTGTAGTGTGAGGTGTCCCTGCCCATGGCAGGGGGGTTGGAACTGGCTGAGCCTTGAGGTCCCTTCCAACCCTGACAGTTCTGTGATTCTATGACTCTAAATAGCAGCATGTCAGAACAGCCTGCTGGGGTAGTGAGCTTGAAACAGAGGAAGCCCAGGTGTGATTATGGGCAAAGAATCTGAGGAAGAGCTGCAGTCCCTACAAGCACAGACTCCATCAAAATGCACTTGGAGTGTTCATAGATCACAGGATGTTAGGGGTTGGAAGGGACCTCTGGAGATCTTCCAGTCCAACCCCCTGCCAGAGCAGGACCACAGATTCCAGCAAAGGTCACATAGAAACACATCCAGATGGGGCTTGAAAGTCCCCAGAGAAGGAGACTCCACAACCTCTCTGGGCAGCCTGCTCCAGGCCTCTGGGACCCTTCCAGTGAAGAAGTTCCTCCTCATGTTGAGGTGGAACCTCTTGTGCTGGAGTTTATATCCATTGCCTCTTGTCCTATTCCAGGGTGCCACTGACTCTCAGATGGATCAGGTGGTTATGGGGAAGTGTCAGCAGAGTATTGGAGCACTCAGATGTTTTGAGCATATTGTGTTCAAATAGGAGAAAGCATCCAGGTCCAGCCAGAGAATGAAGAATTTGGAATTTAACACACTCACAGAATCACAGAATGGCTTGGGATGGAAGGGACCTCAGTGATCATCCACTCCAACCTCTCTGCCATGGGCAAGGATACCTCTCAACTAGACTCAGATGCTCAAGCCTTGGCCTTGAACATCACCAGGGGGGAGGCAGCCACAACCTTCCTGGACAACCTGTTCCAGTGTCTCATCACTCTCATACTGAAGAACTTCTTCCTCAGCTCCAGTCTAACCCTGCTTTCCCTCAGCTTCAAACCATTCCCCCTTGGTCTGTCTCTAGACAGACCCTCAGGAAAAGTCTCTCTGCAGCCTTCCTGTAGGATCCCTTCAGGTACTGGCAGGCAGATCTGAGGCCCTCTGGAATCTTCTCCTCTCCAGGCTGCACACCCCCAGCTCCCTCAGCCTGGCCTCACTGCAGAGCTGCTCCAGCCCTTGGATCATCTCTGTGGCCTCCTCTGGACTCACTCCAGCAGCTCTGTGTCCTTCTTCTGCTGGGGACACCAGAGCTGGAGGCAGGATTGGAGGTGAGGTCTGAGCAGAGCAGAGTCAAGGGGCAGAATCCACCCTCTTGCCCTGCTGGCCACTTGATTTCACACTTTTTGTGTTGTGTTGTATAATGCAAAGTCAACATCAAATCATAGAATCACAGAATTGTTTGGGCTGGAAAAGCCCTCTGGGATCCTTCAGTCCAAACAGCAACCCTACACCACCATGGCCACTAAACCATGTCCCCAAGTGCCATGGCCACAGGTTTCTTGACCACCTCCAGGGATGGGGACTCCACCACCTTCCTGGGCAGCCTGTGCCAATCCCTGACCACTCTTGCACCAAAGAAATGTTTCCTCATCTCCAACCTAACCCTCCCCTGGCACAATTTCAGGCCTTTTCCACATCCCTCAGCACCACATCCATGCAGGTTTGACATCCCTCCAGGGATGGTGACTCCACCACCTCCCTGGGCAGCCTGTGCCAATGCCTGACTCAGCTGCTCTGTATCATAGACATTTACTCATAAACAATACTTAGTAGGTGCTTTATCATTTACTCTCCTTAGCTAAGCCACAATGTATTTCCAAGTTAAAGATATTTGCCTCTCAAACATTCCCACCAGCTGCCCAGGTATGTGAGCCCCTGAGGTGCTGAGGGCACTGGGACATCTGCCTTAGGAGGAGAGGCTGAGACCTGGGGCTGCCTAGCCTGGAGAAGAGCAGACTAAGAGGGGACCTGATCGGTGCTGATCAGCAGCTAAAGGACAAGTGTCAGGGGCATGGAGCCAGATTCTTTTCAGTGGTGCCCAGTGACAGAAGAAGGGGCAGTGGACACAAATTGGAAGCCAGGAGGTTCTGTGTCAACATAAATATAAACTTCTTCCCTTTGAGGATGGCAGAGCCCTGGAGCAGGCTGTCCAGAGACGTTGTAGAGTCTCCATCTCTTCCAAACCAGCCTGGATGTGTTCCTGTGGGATTTAGAATCACAGAATCATAGAACTGTCAGGGTTGGAAGAGACCTCAAGGCTCAGCCAGTTCCACCCCACCTCCCATGGGCAGGGACACCTCACACCACAGCAGGTTGCTCACAGCCACATCCAGCCTGGCCTTAAAAGCCTCCAGGGATGAGGCTTCCACCACCTCCCTGGGCAACCTGTGCCAGGGTCTGGATGCTCCTGCTCTGGCAGGGGGGACTTGATGATGATCTTCAGAAGCCCCTTCCCACCCCCAGCATGCTGTGATCCTGTGATAAATCAGCAATATATGGATCAACTTTTCCTATGGTGGTTTACCTTTTGCTCATCTGCTGTTAGCTGGTTGTCAAGTGGTGTTTCTGCCTTATTTACCTCCAAAGCCAACCTGAATCAGTAGTACAAAGAGGACACTTGAGCACCTAGCCATAGCAGTGATTTTCATGGGAAAAAGGCACTTTGTGTGGAGGGGGAAAGAAAGAAAGAAAGAAAGAAAGAAAGAAAGAAAGAAAGAAAGAAAGAAAGAAAGAAAGAAAGAAAGAAAGAAAGAAAGAAAGAAAGAAAGAAAGAAAGAAAGAAAGAAAGAAAGAAAGAAAGAAAGAAAGGAAGAAAGGAAGAAAGGAAGAAAGGAAGAAAGGAAGAAAGGAAGAAAGGAAGAAAGAAAGAAAGAAAGAAAGAAAGAAAGAAAGAAAGAAAGAAAGAAAGAGAAAGAAAGAAAGGAAAGAAAGAAAGAAAGAAGAAAGAAAGAAAGAATGCAAGCTAGAGAGAGAGAAAGTGAGAGAAAGAAAGAGAGAGAGAAAGAAAGAAAGAAAGAAAGAAAGAAAGAAAGAAAGAAAGAAAGAAAGAAAGAGAAAGCTAGAGAGAGAGAGAAAGAAAGAAACCTAGAGAGAGAGAAAGAAAGAGAAAGAAAGAAAGAAAGAGAAAGAAAGAAAGAAAGAAAGAAAGAAAGAAAGAAAGAAAGAAAGAAAGAGAAAGAAGAAGAGAAAGAAAGAAAGAAAGAGAAGAAAAGAGAGAAAGAAAGAAGAAAGAGAAAGAAAGAAAGAAAGAAAGAAAGAAAGAAAGAAAGAAAGAAAGAAAGAAAGAAAGAAAGAAAGAAAAGAAAGAAAGAAAGAAAGAAAGAAAGAAAGAAAGAAAGAAAGAAAGAAAGAAAGAGAAAGAAAGAAAGAAAGAAGAGAAAGAGAAAGAAGAAAGAAAGAAGAGAAAGAAAGAAAGAAAGAAAGAAAGAAAGAAAGAAAGAAAAGAAAGAAAGAAAAGAAAGAAAGAAGAGAAAGAAAGAAAGAAAGAAAGAAAGAGAAAGAAAGAAAGAAAGAAAGAAAGAAAGAAAGAAAAGAAAGAAAGAAAGAAAGAAAGAAAGAAAGAAGAAAGAAAGAAGAAGAAGAAAGAAAGAGAAGAGAGAAAGTGAGAGAAAGAGAGAGAGAAAGAGAAAGAAAGAAAGAAAGAAAGAAAGAAAGAAAGAAAGAAAGAAAGAAAGAAAGAAAGAAAGAAAGAAAGAAAGAAGAAAGAAAGAAAGAAAGGAAGGAAAGGAAGGAAGGAAGGAAGAAAGGAAGAAAGGAAGAAAGGAAGAAAGAAAGAAAGAAAGAAAGAAAGAAAGAAAGAAAGAAAGAAAGAAAGAAAGAAAGAGAAGAAGAAAGAAAGAAAGAAAAGAAAGAAAGAAAGAAAGAAAGAAAGAAAGAAAGAAAGAAAGAAAGAAAGAAAGAAAGAAAGAAAGAAAGAAAGAAAGAAAGAAAGAAAGAAAGAAAGAAAGAAAGAAAAAGAAAAAGACACAACTTCAAGGTAACAGCAAGACATCACTTCTGTGGCACTAAGTTAGTGTTTTACACAATAATCCTCTCCACTGCTCATTAAATAACAGAGTTGCCTCAGCAACTGCAGCAGCCTGCAAACCTTATCTAGTGAGACACAGCAGGTTCTAAAAATTCCTGCCACAAATAGGTAGGAAACAGGAGCTCTGGGCAAGAAAACTACTTCCCCCCCTCTCCCCCCCCCAATAAAAATACCTTCTGGGCTAAGCAGACTTGTGTGAAAAATACTCAGAGTAGTGCAGCTTGGGTCTTATCCAGGCTGGTTGAATTTGCTCAAAGCCTGGTGACCTGATGCTCTGTTTGCTGGCAGAGCTGGCAGAAGCTGCATTTTTTTCTTTAGGTATTACAATGGCAGATGTGTAGGAGATACCATTTCTTTCCCAAGGAAGGGTTGCATGCTGGAAAACAAAGCACAGTAAAAAACTGACCAAAGAATTTGATCTGAAGAGTTTACTGCTGAGATCAGCCCCTGCCCACTGCCATCACAGCCCTCTCCTCTTCCTGGTGGAACCCTTGAGAGTCTGACTGCAGCAGCTGGGGTCTGGTGGGACTGAAGGCACCAGGCACTGACACTCTCCACCTTTCTTCTTTTTCAAGCACAACTCAGTTAACTGTGTTCACAGCCAGAGCCCAGCTGTGCTCACAGAGGCTTGTGTCTGTGTTAAAACCATAGAATCACAGAATGGGTTGGATTGGAAGAGGCCTTAAAGATCATCCAGTTCCAGCTCCCACTGCAGGCACACCTCCCACCAGCCCAGGTTGCTCAAGGCCTCATCCAGCCTGGCCTTGAACACCTCCAGGGAGGAGGCATCCACAGCCTCCCTGGGCAACCTGTGCCAGTGTCTCACCACCTTAAACAATTTCTTCCTAATCTCCACTCTCAGTCTCCCCTCTCCCAGCTCAAAGCCATTGTCCTTCATCCTGTCACTCCTAGACCTTGTCCAGAGTCCCTCCCCAGCTTTCCTGGAGCCCCTTCAGGTATTGGAAGGTCTCCCTGGAGTCTTCTCCAGGCTGAACTATCCCAACTCTCCCATCGTGTCCCCACAGGGGAGGTTCTCCAGCCCTCTGATCATCTTTGTGGCTTCCTCTGGACTCTCTTCAACAGTTCCAGGTCCTTCTTGTCTTGGGGGCTCCAGAGCTGCACACAGTACCCAAGGTGAGGTCTCATCACAGCAGAGTAGTGGGGGCAGAATCCCCTCCCTTGTCCTGCTGCTCACACTGTTCTTGCTGCAGTCCAGGTCATGGGTGGCTTTTTGAGCTGCCAGTGCCCATTACTGGCTCATCCACCAGCACCCCCAAGTCCTTCTCTGCAGGGCTGCTCCCATCCACTCCTCACCCAGCCTGTATTTGGGCTTGGGGTTGCCCTGGAACCATGTACAGGCCCTTGCAGTTTACTAGGGGTAACCAACCTTGAGAGATTGGCCAAGACCTTTCCTCAGGTTTTAGTTGTCCACAGTTGGTGTCCCAGTGTCACTTCTCAGATCCTCAATCCAAGCTGATGCCATGGTATGGCTACACATCAGAATGCCATCCAAGCACTCAAATTTCCCTTCTTTCACCCTTGTTGGCAGAGGAAACCTGAATGTATGAACTGGGAGATGACATCCTGGCATCCTGGCCTGGATCAGGAATAGTGTGGCCAGCAGGAGCAGGGAAGTCATCCTGCCCTGTGCTCAGCACTGGTTAGACCACACCTTGAGTGCTGTGTCCAGGTCTGGGCTCCTCAATTCAAGAAAGATGTTGAGATGCTGGAAGGTGTCCAGAGAAGGGCAACAAAGCTGGGGAGGGGTCTGGAGCACAGCCCTGTGAGGAGAGGCTGAGGGAGCTGGGGGTGTTCAGCCTGGAGAAGAGGAGGCTCAGGGGAGACCTCATTGCTCTCTACAACTACCTGAAGGGAGGTTGTAGCCAGGTGGGGGTTGGGCTCTTCTCCCAGGCAACAGTGACAGAAGGAGAGGACACAGTCTCAAGCTGTGCAGGGAGAAGTTTAGGCTGATCTTAGAAAGAAGTTCTTCCCAGAAAGAGAGATTGGTCATTGGGATGTGCTGCCCACGGAGGGGGTGGAGTCAGCGTCCCTGGAGGTGTTTAAGAAGAGCCTGGATGAGGCAATTAGTGCCATGGTCTGGGTGATTAGTTAGGGCTGGGTGATTGGTTGGACTTGGTGATCTTGGAGGTCTCTTCCAACCTGGCTGATTCTGTTTTTCTGTGACTGCAAGGTACTGATGTGGTGAAGTGGAGCATGGCTGGAGCAAGATGTGAGTGCATGGCAGAGCATGCCTGCCTTACAGCATGGCCACAGTCACCCTGCTGCCTCTGAAGCAGGGCTCTGGAGGGCCCTTTGGAGCAGAGCAGAGCCTGGGACACGAGTCAGCATCTTCAAATCATAGCTCCACACTAAAACGTTTAAAGCCAATCATAAAGGCATTAATTCCACCATCAAATTTTATAACCATTGCCTGAGACCTTGATCCTCTCTGACATCTACCGAGGCAGTGCTGCTGTCTGGGGCTGTGATTAGCTCACAAGAGGCAGAGATTAGGGCATTAGCCACCACTGAGCAGATGGATCATTAGCCAGGATCTTAAGCCAAGTACCAAATATTCCAAGCAAGTCACATTCAGAAGATACAAAATATTTAAATAAAGCTTTAAATACCTATGGGGATTAGGCAGGATCTCCCTTCACAGTGTGACACCACACACAGCTGATGGAATGGAGAATGCGCAAGGCTTTGGCAGCTTCCTTCAGGTTTAAGGAAGCTCACTCAGTCCTGATGGCTGTTTCTGGACAGGAGACAACAGGCCACAGGAATCCTGCACAGAAACACCCAGGGCAGGAGTCTGCAGGCAGGTGTCTCATCTGCCCTGTGCTGGTGGTCTGCCCTGTGGGCAGCAGGGTGAGGGAGGGGATTCTGCCCCTCTGCTCTGCTCTGCTCAGACCCCACCGGCGGCACTGCATCCAGTTCTGGGGCCCCCAGCACAAGAAGGACCTGGAGCTGATGGAGAGGGTCCAGAGGAGGCTACCAAGATGATCAGAGGGCTGGAGAACCTCCCCTGTGGGGACAGGCTGGGAGAGTTGGGGTTGTTCAGCCTGGAAAAGAGAAGGCTCCAGGGAGACCTTAGAGCATCCTTCCAGTACCTGAAGAGGCTCCCGGAGAGCTGGGGAGGGACGTTGGACAAGGGCTGGGAGTTCTTCCCCACTAGCACAGGTTGCCCAGGGAGGTGGTGGAAGCCTCATCCCTGGAGGTTTTTGCAGCCAGGCTGGATGTGGCTGTGAGCAACTTGCTGTAGTGTGAGGTGTCCCTGCCCATGGCAGGGGGTTGGAACTGGCTGAGCCTTGAGGTCCCTTCCAACCCTGACAATTCCCTGATTCTAAGGCTAGCCAGGTAATGCCCACACAGACACAACTTACATTACTTACATGGTGACTATTTATTTGTATAACATGAACTGTGTCTACACTGTAAACATTATGTGGAATCACAGAGTCTTAGAATGGTAGGGCTTGGGAGGAACCTCTGAAGATCACTGAGTCCAACCACCCTGCCCAAGCAGAGTCACCTTGGGCAAGTCACACAGGAAAGCACCCAGATGGGACTTGAAAGCCTCCAGAGAAGAGCCTCCTTCCGTGATAATATTTAGCATTGGTGCTCAACATAGAAGTGATGGAAAAGATTAAATAAGTAATGTTGAAATTGTTCTCCCATTCCTTATCTGAAAGTAGTGCAAACAAGCTACGAGCTGGGGCTGTGCAGCCTGGAGAAGAGAAGGCTCCAGGGAGACCTTAGAGCAGAATTCCAGAACCTGAAGGGGCTCCAGGAGAGCTGGGATGGGATTCTGGACAAGGGCTGGGAGTGACAGGATGAGGGACAATGGCTTTGAGCTGGGAGAGGGCAGATTGAGACTGGAGATGAGGAAGAAATTTTGGAGAGTGAGGGTGGGGAGACATTGGAACAGGTTGCCCAGGGAGGCTGTGGCTGCCTCCTCCCTGGAGGTGTTCAAGGCCAGGCTGGATGAGGCCTTGAGCAAGCTGGGCTGGTGGGAGGTGTCCCTGCCCATGGCAGGGGGTTGGAACTGGATGGTCTTCAATGTCCCTTCCAACCCAAACCATTCTGTGATTCTGTGATTCAATAGCTGGATCCTGCTGACTGCAGAGGGGCTTGGGTTGAATGACTTTGGATGTCCCTTCCAACCCAGACCATTCTATGGTTCTATGGCTAAGGCTTTTAATCCTCAATAGAGTTCTTGCTGGATTTCTGGCACTGGCCTGCTTGTACCTGCTTTGGAGAAATCCTGGGACTAAAGCACCCCTCAGGTCAGTCTGAAGCTCTCTCTTGCTGGTGTCTTAGGGTTTGAAATAGGGAACAAAAGTGAAATATGCCAAGACTGACCAGGAGAGCTCCAACCAACAAGGTGCAGCTGGGCTGGCCCTTGCAGGAGAAAATCCTGTCAGGGTAAAAATAGGAACCTGTTCCACCCATGGATTAAGTTTAGATCTAATCCACTCAGTGGCACACTGCCTGCCCAGACACTGCATGAGGTGCAGGACAGAGGTTTGAGTTTTCGTTATCCAGCACTTCCTCCCCATCCTTCTCCACAGTCCTGAGCTGAACCAAGTCTTGCAGGAATATGTCAACACTTCCCAAGCACATAGTGCCAGGTGGTTTCCTGCACACTGATGTTCCTGGAGACACAAATCCATCCATCTCAAAATGCTCCATGACTCAGAGCAGTGATCAGTGCAGGGCACTTAATTCACTCTCCAGAGTCATCCCTGCTGACTTCAGTGCTCAGAGCAGTGGGCTGCACAGCTTGGAAAGCCTGCAGCTCTGCAGGACTTCCATACCTGCTCTGTCTCTGCAGTGTCTGTCACTCACCAAACTCCCTCTGTTGGGAGCCTTCTGAACCATGCTCCCCCTGCATCTGCACTTTCAGTATTGAAACCAAACTGAAAATGCAATGATCAGAGAAGCACAGAGTGGCTTCAGCTGGAAGGGACCTTAGAGATCACCCAGTTCCAACCCCCTTGCAGGGACACCTCCCACCAGCACAGGTTGCTCAAGGCCTCATCCAGCCTGGCCTTGAACTCTGGGCAACCTGTTCCAGTGTCTCACCACCCTCACTGTCAAGAATTGCTTCCTAATCTCCAGTCTCAATCTCCCCTGCTCTGGTTTCAAACCATTGTCCCTCCTCCTGTTGTGGTAGTCTTAGGTTGTACCTTTAAATTTTTCCACAGACCTTGAACAGAAAGTAGTAAAATGTAAATAAATCACTATTGGGTGCAGAAAGGAAGATAATGATAAATTCTAAACAATCCCATTGGAGAGGTATCTACCACAAGAATTAGTTTGGTAAACAATCTCTCTTTTGGCTGCTTTGCTCTGGGAGATACTAACTCTGTGCTTCTGCTGGCTCCTGCTTGACCTTGGCTGCGTTGTTTTGGCTAAGCTCTAACAGCTCTCTGCTCTTTTCTCCTGTCCCTTTGTGTCCAAGGGGGTAGGGGCAGGGTGAGCAGGGAAGGAGAAGCTATTAGCTCCCCTGGTTTTTGGCCGGGGAGGTTCTTGTGCAGTTTATCAATGATAAATCCCTGTAAATGTTGTAAATATTGTCTATTTTGTACCTATTCAGTGCATTCCATTGTAGATTGGAGCTGTGCTGGTAAATGCAGCTTCATTTGCTTCCACCTGAGCTGGGCTGGCAAATTTAATGTTGGGGAGGAAATTTCAAACCACCACATCCTGTCACTCCCAACCCTTGTCAAAAGTCCCTCCCCAGCTCTCCTGGAGCCCTTTCAGGTACTGGAAGGCTGCTCTAAGGTCTCCCTGGAGCCTTCTCTTCTCCAGGCTGAACAGCCCCAACTCTCCCAGCCTGTCCCCATAGATCTCCAGCCCTTTGATCATCTTGGTGGCCTCCTCTGGACCCTCTCCAGCAGCTCTAGGTCCTTCTTGTGTTGGGGAGCCCCTAAAATGGACACAGCAGAGCAGAGGGGCAGACTCCCCTCTCTCCATCTGCTGGCCAGGCTGCTTTGGATTCAGCCTAGGACACAGCTGGGGTTTTTTTGACTCACACATCTGCCATACCTCAGAGACAAACTCATTCTTCTGGGATCTGCTTCCCCCTGTATGTGCACTTTCAGTATCATGAATAAAACCTGTGAAACTAGGAATACATTTGAAGGGGTTTGATTAGATCAGCAGGAGACACATTTTTCAGAGGCCTTATCTGCTGTGTAAGAGTAAGGGAAATGCAACATTTGGGGCTCCTGTGCAGGGAGCAGCTCACTCTTACTCTTCTGAGCAAGCTGCAGGTGAAATCCAGTCCCTGCTATCATGTGTACAATGAAGCTGCCTTGAGGTGGTTTTACTGTCACAGCATTGCTCTGGTTGGAGAGAAAGAGCTCCTTGAAGCCACTGCTGCTGTTCACAGTCTCACAGTATAGCAGAGGTTGGAAGGGACCTCAAGAGATCATCAGGTCCAACCCCCCTGCCAGAGCAGCATCACTCAGGGTAGTCTGCACAGGAATGCATCCAGGTGGGGTTTGAAAGTCTCCAGAGAAGGAGACTCCACAACCCCCCTGGGCAGCCTGCTCCAGGGCTCTGTCACCCTCACTCTAAAGAAATTTCTCCTCATGTTGAGCTGAAATCTTCTCTGCTCAAGTTTGAACCTATTGTTCCTTGTCCTATCACTGTGCACCACCCAGCAGAGCCTGGGCCCCTCCACTTGACACCCACCCCTCAGATATTGATAGACATTGATCAGATCCCTCTCAGTCTTCTCCAGACTAAACAGCCCCAGGGCTCTCAGTCTCTCTTCACAGGGAGATGCTCAAGTCCCCTAAGCATCCTTCTGGCTCTCCCTTGGACTCTCTCCAGCAGGTCTCTGTCTCTCTGGAACTGGGGAGCCCAGAACTGGACAACTCTTTGTCACTTGTAGTTACCACTACCCACAAACTCTCACTGTGACATTGGCCACTTGCAGCTGGGGGACAGAGCTGTGTCACAGGGGCTGTGGGTGGCATTGCCTCTCCTCATGGCAGCAGAGCCAGGCCAGAAATGGATCACTAATGAGAGAACAGCCCCAAGCTAGCACAGAAAACCTTTGTCTGTAGCATCCCTGGAAGCAGGGGAGTCAAGCACATACTTGAGGATTGTTTGTCTGCCTGCTGTGGTCTTGAGAAGCTTCTAGGTGGGAGACTGAAGATGAGAAGAGATGCAGAGCAATGAGCTGCTCAGGGATTCTGCTTTGCCAGGGCTTTGCCAGCCAAGGCTGCTCTAAGCCCAGGGTGAGCTGTGTCAGATACAGGGGTTTAAAGCCTAGCAGCCTCAGCTAGATTCAGCACTTCAGAAAATGCAAGAGATAAGAAGCACTCTGAAATCACTGCATCCAGAACTCTGCTCTTCCCTTCTCCTTGCAGGATTTCACAAGAGCAAGGCATCACTGCTCTTTTCCTCCTCAGGGTTTATTTGTTTTTAAGCCAAGAGAAACTGTGCATAACCATTTCAGAGGCTCACAGGATGTTAGGGGTTGGAAGGGACCTTTGGAGATCATTGAGTCCAACCCCCTGCCAGAGCAGGACCACAGAATCCAGCACAGGGCACACAGGAACACATCCAGACAGGGCTGGAAAGGCTCCAGAGAAGGAGACTCCACAACCTCTCTGGGCAGCCTGCTCCAGGGCTCTGGGACCCTCCCAGTGAAGAAGTTCCTCCTCATGTTGAGGTGGAACCTCCTGTGCTGCTGTTTAAATCCATTGTCTCTTGTCCTGTCCCAGGGTGCAAGTGAGCAGAACCTGTCCCTGTCCCCTCCCTCTTGACCCCCACCCCTCAGATATTGATAGACATTGATCAGATCTACTCTCAGTCTCCTCTTCTCCAGACTAAACACCCCCAGGCTCTCAGCCTCTCCTCACCAGGCAGTGCTGCAGTCCCTTCAGCATCCTTGTAGATTCCCTTGGAGTCTCTCCAGCAGATCCCTGTCCCTCCTGAAATGGGGAGCCCAGACCTGGATGCAATATTCCAGGTGAGGTCTCACCAGGGCAGAGTAGAGGGGGAGGAGAACCTCCCTGGATCTGCTGGACACACTCTGAATGCCCCCCAGGACCCCATTGCCCTTCCTGGCCAGCAGGGCACATTGCTGCCCCATGCAGCACTTGTTCCCCACCAGCACTCCCAGGTCCTTTGGTTAATGAAAGTCTGCAGACACAGGGTGAAAGTGACCACAAGCAGCACAGTGCTGACACTGTCCTGGCAAACACAGGTAAGCTAGGGCAGGGCTGGGAAGAGAAATATTAGCTTTACATGAGAGAGTTGCTAACTGCATTTGAATCACAGAATCGTAGAACTGGTTTGGGTGGGAAAGACCTCCAGGATCATTGAGTCCAACAGGATGACTATGGATGGGCAGCAATGAATACAAATGCACCTGATTCTGAATCATCCTTTGCTGTCAGACCCAGAAATAGGCTCCACTCCTGTTCCTTGGTGTTCTTCCCAGAGGGCAATGCTGTTGCTGTGTGTCCACCTGACACAAGGCCACTGGGAAACGTCCTGAAGGATGCACTCACTGGGTGGTGTTGTGCAAGGGGTGTTGGGCCAACAGCCAGCAGATGTGTTGCCTACTGATTTCATTGCAGCCATACCTAGAATCACAGAATTGTTTGGGTTGGAAGAGACCTCCAAGGCCATCCAGTCCAGCCATCAACCCAACACCACCATGGCCACCAAACCATGTCCACAAATGCCATGGCCACAGGTGTCACAGAATCACAGAAACATTCAGGTTGGAAAAGACTCTCAGGATCACCAAGTCCAACTGAGTCACTTGGTAAAATGTAAATCCTGATTCTCAGCTTATGTTTAAATATTATCTGAGAAGTCTTAGAACCATAGAATTGTTTGGGTTGGAAAAGCTCTCTGAGATGATTGAGTCCAACCATCAACCCAACCCCACCATGGCCATCAAACCATGTCCCCAGGTGCCATGGCCACACCTTTCTTGAACACCTCCAGGGATGGGGACTCCAGCACCTCCCTGGGCAGCCTGTGCCAATCCCTGACCACTCTTGCACCAAACAAATGTTTCCTCATCTCCAACCTAACCCTCCCTTTACACAATTTCAGGCCATTTCCTCTCTCCTTCTCTCACCTGATCCTAGGGAGAAGAGACAATGATATTGCCCAAATCATATAACCCAGATGCACACAAAGGCAAATTCTAATTTTCCTTTTCAAAAATCATCTAGAATTGGGTAAATGAAGTTGTCCTTGAACAAGTAGTAGGCCAGAAGCTGTCCTCCACAAGTCATTGAAATCACTCCAGACCCTGAAAGAAAACACATGCCTGGTTTGGATTCCTTTTTCTCCTGCAAAGCAAAGGTTATGCTAAAGCTTTAAGCAGACATCCTTCCTATCTCCAGGGTTTTTTTTGCTGGGTTGTCTGCTTAAACATTTCACCCAAGGCTTTACCCACCCACAGAGGTGTCAGCCCCAGCAGCTGCTGATGCAAAACCAGTTGCAGGCCAGGGAATTCCTTGGCCTTTCCTCATTCAGGAATTAACTCCAGCTGTTGATCCTTGGTGCCCATCACATAAGAAAGAAGAGCAGAAGCCAGTCCTGTTCCCTGGCCTATTTTCCAAGATGCTCTCTTCTAGCCCAAAGCTATGCTTTTTAATTTTAATTGCAGAAAGTTCAACAGGCAGAAATTCCCTCTAAGGAAATGTGGTGCCTGGGGTTTCTCTCACCTCTCTGCAGTACCTGGGCACAGTGTTTATAAGAATTGCCTCTGAAGGGGCCTCTTGCTTTCCACTGATTATCATAGGATCATGGAATGATTTGGATTGGAAGGGACCTCCAAAGCTCATCCAGTCCAACCCCCCTGCAGTCAGCAGGGACATCCTCCACTACAGCAGGTTGCCCAGAGCCCTGTCCAGCCTCACCTTGAATATTTCCAGGGATAGGACCCCAACCACCTCCCTGGGGTGTTCCAGCACCCTCATGGTGCAGAATTTGTTCCTCATATCCAATCTCAGTTTCCTCCTCTCTCATTTCAAACCATTGCCCCTGATCCTGTCACTGCAGGCCCTTGGGAACAGTCCCTCTGCAGCCTTCTTGCAGCCCCTTCAGGTCCTGGCAGGCTGCTCTTAGGTCTCCCTGGAGCCTTCTCTCCTCCAGGCTGAACACCCCCAGCTCCCTCAGCCTGTCCTCGTAGCAGAGCTGCTCCAGCCCCCTGAGCATTATAAATGGTACAACTTGGACAAGTGTTTGACTGCTTACCCAGGGCTAAATGGTTTCTTTCAAGAATGTGAGGCTGCCTGCTCTTTGTGAGCAGGATTAACATACACTGAGTGCATTCTGCTCTTCAATTCTTTTTTTAAGGCAAGACCAACATTAGCCCAGTGTTACTTGCCCGTGCCATTAAAAGAAATAGCCATGAAAAGCATCTTTTTCTATTGCAGAGGTTGATGGTTCTCAAACTAGTGAGACAATAGACATTTGGTAGAAGCAGTTCATACTGGGAATCCCAATTTTCCACACAGACTCTAACAACTGAAAGACTGTAATGATACCTAATGCCAGCCACCAGTGTAGCATCAGGGGGAATTCAGCCATCACTGCAAAGAGAAGAGGAGGAGAAATGTCAGCTTCCAGGCAGTAAGTGAGGGGAGAGGCAAACATGGCATTACAGAACCACAGCATCACAGAATGGTAGGGGTTGGAAGGGGCCTCTAGAGATCATCCAGCCCAATCCCCCTGACAAGGCAGGGCCACCTAAAGAAGGTCACACAGGAACACATCCAGGTGGGGTTTGAATAGCTCCAGAGATGGAGACATCATCAGCAATCTGAGCAGTCTGCTCCATCACCCTGAAATGAAAGAAGTTCCTCCTCATGTTCAGATGGAACTTCTGATGTTCCAGTCTGTGCCTGTCACCCCTTGTCCTGTCACTGGGCACCACTGAACTTAGCCTGGCCCCATCCTCCTGACAGCCACCCTTTCAGTATTGATCAGCAGTGATGAGATCCCCCTCAGGCTGCTCCTCTCCAGACTAAACAGCCACAATTCTCTCAGCCCTGCCTCACCAGAGAGATGTGAATTATGTTACCAAAGGTCTGCTTAGTGGTGTTTCATAGAGTACCTACCTGACCTTTATTGGAATGGCAATCACCCATGCAGGGCCTGATCATTCAGACCCTTGGCCATAGCATTAAGTCTGAGGAGCCTCCCACTGGGAGGCAAGTCCTAAAGCTACTGTGTGCTAAATGGAGCTCCTGGATTCTCAGTGGAGGAGAGGAAGAAGTTCTTCCCCATGAGAATGGTGAGAGCCTGGAATGGATTGCCCAGGGAGGTGGTTGAGGCCCCATCCCTGGAGGTGTTTAAGGCCAGGCTGGATGAGGCTCTGGCCAGCCTGATGTAGTGTGAGGTGTCCCTGGCCATGGCAGGGGGGTTGGAACTGGATGATCCTTGTGGTCCCTTCCAACCCTGACTGATTCTATGATTCTATGAAATCACAGAATGGTTTGGGTTGGAAGGGACCTTAAAGACCATCTAGTTGGACTCAAAGATCTTAAAGATCTTTTTCAACCAAACCAATTCTGTGATTCTAGGACTTATTTAGCTTTAAAAAATAATGATGTCAGCCCAGTGACACAGCAGATGAATCCTAGCTGATTGGTTCCCTTCACTTGGGGAATCCTATGCATATACTTTGCAGCAGCCCTGCTTACCAGCTGAAGTGATGAGGATGTGGAGAACAGTGACTGTTACTGCATAATCCCAAACCCATTCTTCCACAACCAGGGCAAACAGCAGCCCACAGATGAAGAAGGTTACCTCCAAGGATATCACAAGAACTGTAAATGAGAAGAGGAAGTTTGCACCAAACATAAGTTTTGAAAGGCTTTTTCTCATCTTCCCAAATATGGCAACAGCAAGTTAAGATGTTCTGTCTGTGTGCCCATAGACTCTCAAGCTCCTGTTGTGTTTTGCTGTTCTGTGCAGCAGCAGCAGAAGAGGAGGCTGAGGGAGACCTCATTGCTCTCTACAGCTCCCTGAAGGGAGGTTGGAGTGAGGAGGGAGCAGCCTCTGCTCCTTGGGGGCAAGGGACAAGAGCAGAGGAAATGGTTCCAAGCTGCCCCAGGGGAGGCTCAGGCTGGAGCTCAGGAAACATTTCTGCACTGGAAGTGCTCTCAGAGATTGGAATGTTCTGTCCAGGGCAGTGCTGGAGTCACCATCCCTGGGGGTGTTCAAGCAGTGTGGACCTGGTGCTTAGGGACATGGTTTGGTATTGACCCTGCAGGGCTGGGTTGAGGGTTGGACTGGGTGAGCTTGGAGGGCTCTGCCAGCTGGATGTATCCTGTGATTCTGTGAAAGCATTCTGCAGCTGGTTTAGTAATAGTAATTATTTCTGTATTTTCCCTACATGAAATGCTTCTTCATCTTGCCAGCACTTCTCATTGCTCTGCTGCTACTTAGCTCCACGTGGCTGTGAGGCTTTCCCTTGAGTTGTTGTTCTGGTCTTGCACCATCTGAAGAACTTGTGCTGCTTTGCCAGGATGCTTCTTTTAGGGCAGGTTTAGACATTTTAGAATTCCAGGAAAAATTTCATTGCTGCAAAAGTGGTCAGGGACTGGAAGAGTCTGCCCAGGGAGGTGGTGGAGTCCCCATCCCTGGAGGTGTTCAAGAAACCCTCTGCAGTGTCAGCATCAAACCATGTCCCTACCACCAGGTCCATGCTGCTTGAACACTCCCAGGGATGGTGATTCCAGCACTGCCCTGGGCAGCTTCTTCCAATGTCTGAGAGCACTTCTAGTGCAGAAATATTTCCTGAGCTCCAGCCTGAGCCTCCCCTGTTGCAGCTTGGAACCATTTCCTCTGCTCCTGTCCCTTGCCCCCAAGGAGCAGAGGCTGCTCCCTCCTCATTCCAACCTCCCTTCAGGGAGCTGTAGAGAGCAATGAGGTCTCCCTCAGCCTCCTCTTCTCCAGCCTCAACACCCCCAGCTCCCTCAGCCCCTCCTCTAACCCAGGGGCTCCAGGCCCTTCTCCAGCCTCACTGCCCTGCTCTGGACAGGCTCCAGCCCCTCAATGTCCTTCCTGCAGTGAGAGCCCAGAGCTGAACACAGCACTCGAGGTGTGGCCTCCCCAGTGCTGAGCACAGGGGGAGGGTCACCTCCTGTCCCTGCTTTCCATGAGGAAGACAAATTTACATCCAGCTTACACCCAGCTACAAGCTGGTTTGTTCACTCAACACCCAAAAGAACTAAAGCCTTCAGTTACCCAGGTAATATGGGTTCATCCAGGAGGGACTTGTCTTAAAATCAAAAGGTGCCAAACCATCCAACATTTTAATCCTGTGGGAACAGAAAGAAAATGTGTCACCAGAGATTTCCAGGGGTGCCCATGACACACTATGGAGCTTTTAAACAGGATTTCAGGTGGGAGACTCTGGCCAGGAAAATGCTCAGGGGCTTGGAGCACCTCTGATAATGGGGACAGGCTGAGGGAGCTGGGGGTGTTCAGCCTGGAGAAGAGAAGGCTCCAAGGAGAACTTAGAGAAGCCTTCCAGTACCTGAAGGGGGCTACAGGAAGGCTGCAGAGGGACTGTTTGCAAAGGCCTGCAGGGGCAGGACCAGGGGCAATGGCTTCAGACTAGAGCAGAGCAGATTGAGATTGGATGTGAGGAACAAGTTCTGCATCTTGAGGGTTGTGGAACACTGGAACAGGTTGCCCAGGGAGGTGGCTGGGGCCCCATCCCTGGAGATACTCAAGATGAGGCTGGACAGGGCTCTGGGCCTGATTGAGTGGAGAATGTCCCTGCTGAGTGCAGAGGGGTTGGACTGGATGAGCTTTGGAGGTCCCTTCCAACCTAAACTATTCTATGGTTCTATGACTCTATGATTCCATGATTCTATGACTCTATGATTCTGTGACTCCATGATTCTATGATTCCATGATTCCATGATTCTATGATTCTGTGGTTCTAAGACTCTATGATTCCATGGTTCCATGGTTCTATGATTTCATGATTCCATGGTTTCATGATTCAGAAGGTCTCTACACTATGCCATACTTTTAAAATATCCACCCTTTTACCATAATTATTTTCAATACTCCCACATTCCAATAATAATATACCCATTACAAAGATATACCCCCTCCAATATCTCTATTTCCTTCACAAATCACCTCTCTCTCTCACCACACCACCAATACTCTAAGTCCTCCTCCCTTTCACAAATTAAACTCTCTCATCATACTTGAGACGCTATCATGTGTGTCCTCGTCTTCATCCATAACAACTAACTACTGACTGCCCGTCTACACATACCATATTAATAATATCACCTTTTTCATTAACCATCCGTTCAGTTAATTTTCAATATTTGTTACAATTTTATTTTACAGATTCGTCAGACTTATTTGTACTTCTTCAGTTTCCTTGTTCTCAATCACATCAACCTCCATGAACCACTCCCAGCACCCTCCCTCCCACTCCCAAACTCATCACTATGTACGTGTCAATTAATTAAACATATGTGTCATAATACTAAACCCCACGCACCTACAAGCCCAAAAAAAGAGACTCTCTAGTACTTGTATCACTCCAGAATGTATGTCTAAGTATACTCATTCAGTCTATACACAAATCATTCATGCATCACAATCCCTCACTCTGAGACACCAGCCCTGTACCCTCATGTAAGACCACATATACTAGTTCGTCGTCCTGTCATCATCAGTGAGACTCCACTCAACTAGACAAACATAGTGAAGGATGCTCTGTAGACAGCGCTTTGCGATGCTCATGTAATGTTATCACTGAGACCATACTACTCTACACCGTCCCTGTGTAATAAATAACTCCCAAGAATCTCTCACGCCCAGCTACACTAACCATCAGTATCAGCTCTGATGATTATGTCAAAAAATACAATATTCTACCAAAGAGAGTCTCGTCTCTTCCTCGACTACAATCAATCCTACATCTCATATTCTTTGTCTGCTCTGTACCTAATCATCCTCTATGTCTCTCCTAGTTCCAGTCCCATATCGCTCTTCTCAATGCAATAGACTTGAATATGCAATCATCAAATACCGGATCCCTTGACCAACAATACCGACTTATATGTCACCGTCCGTTTAGCGTGTAGTCCCCAGCACCCATAGATATCATATATTACACCTAAAACACCCATGAACGCTCCTCCTTATCCCCTTATAGCTCCCTTCATATCCAACCTTTATCCCCTCTCCCCGCGTACATCATAACCATCCACTACCATGCCACAATATAACACTAACATCCTGCCTACCCTGTCCAACCCTTCCCCTACTTCCACCATACTCAACCTCACCTAATCCAGTCCCCCGTACTCCCACTGTGATCTCCCATAGAGACTCTACTCCTCGCCCCCTGCCTCCCTCACACCGTGTACACGAAACATATCCCATCACCTATGCACGATCACTATAGCCGTCTGCTATGACATGTGACACCCTACACACCTTGTTCCACCATGAAATCCTACTCACCAGTGTAATTCCACTCTCATCACCTCATATTCTGTGTACCCACGTGTGTATCGTGTCTGTGATTGTGTGTGTTAAAAATAAAAATTGTGTGTGTGTGTGTGTGGTTACACCACACACTCTACACTGTGTGCCCCCCCCTACCGCGCTACATATAATATAGTACTAACCAACTCGAATACTGAATAGAGACTCTATGAACTCCCCCCATATAACTATGCTAGAGTCACACCCCTCCGGAAACAAGAAACTCTAAAACATACGCGCATTACTCGCTAAGAGCGTTGTCGCAGAGCCCTTTGTCTACTTGACTTTCCTCACCAATGAATAGTACTATTCCACGGTGAGTCACTGGGACACATTCTAATCACCAGCTACCAGAAGTAAATACACGTGCTCGTGTAGCGTGCTGATTGTCCCGATCTTAGTCGCGTCACCCCTCATCATACAGAATAGAGTATGCAATACCTAAACTCACATTAAACTACGCCAAACGAAACTAACCGATTAATCAGTATCTATACTCGAAATTCACAACCAGTACCCATTACACTGTCTTGATACACGTCACAGTTTCTTCTTATAAGCCAACTCGAAATTGACTTGCCCCCACTCCCACAATAATAAAACAACAACTAATCAACATAAAATCAACTATCTAATTAATATTCCAACATCCAAAATACTACTCATGCCACAATTAAAGTATCACTCTCGTTACTATCATATGTACCGCTCCTATTTATCATAATACATTCAGTCACTCAACTACCTAGACCACTCGTATTGCCTCTATGCGTCATGTTTGTGTATAAGCAGCTTCTCCGTGGTGTACACGCTTGTATATCCAATCGTCCCAAACTCCTATCTGTGTGCAAGTCCTACATAGTTCACACTCACACACCTATGTATGCTTTTGTACACTCCTAACATACCCGCCACATATAAGATAGATATAAATATACCAAATGAGACTCAAACTCACAACTATATAATAAGAGCCCCCCCCCTCCCCCCCCACACGCCCATCTTTATACAAGAGACTCATGATAACTCATATGTAATGCCTCGAAGAGAACACACCACATCACAAACGCTATAGTGTTTAGCATCATATGTCATTTCTAGTAGACAACGCTCAGTACGTGAAGAAATCACTACAATCACGATTACTCTCAAGTAGACTCCCACTACTCATATGTACGATGACAACAAAGAGACCTACATACGCATTCCCCGAGAAAATAACATCATGTTCATAGTGCTACGCAGCTTGCGCACACGTAGAATCCACTTCTCCTGTTATTTCACAATTATACAACATATCCATTCCTTCAGAACAACCCTTGAATGATAGAAGCATTACCATAAGACCCAGTAGCTAACTCCAGAAAACAGTACAATCCCACAGCCATACCTGTGTCATCTATTACGCCACCATCAAGTCTCTATAACGTGCTGCCACTCAATACACTACTGACTCTCGTGTGCATCGTCATAACAATATAACTCCAGTATGACTTCCTCCAGATAATATACACCATCGTCAACCTCAACAGACTCCAAACGTTACAGTATCTTAGTCAATACACGTACAATTACTGAATGATCACCTCACCTGGGCGCTCCAACATAATACCCTCACCACTCACTTACCACTCCCATCAGTGTCTAAAACACACCTAATAACACCCTCCAACACTAATCTACAACCAAAAACCAACATATAAACATACCATAACCCCTATCACACTCCAAACAAACCAACAAAACAAAAAAAATCACCAAACCAAAACAAAAAATTCTCTCTCCCCCAAAAATACATCCTATCAATTACACCACAAAAATCCACACCCAATAAAACAAAAACACAAAATAACAAAACCCACTACCACCCCAAACTAAAAACATTCTACAATCCCCTTAACATCAACATCCCATCCTGAAATAAGAGATACCACATCTACATCACAACCTTTAAAACCCCACACACCCCCTCTACCTGCTCATATAGATAGAACACAACATCTACCTCAACCACAATATATATAAAAATTTCATCCCCTAATAGACAACACAATCAACCTCTCATCGCTCTCGCAATACCCTCCTCCCCCTCACACCACTCTCACACTACACAAACTCCCACCAACCCCACCCCCCCCCCCCCCACCCCCCACACCCCCCCCCCCCCCCCCCCCCACAAAACAATACAAATCCCCCCCCCCCCTTAACAACCTCTCAACTCCCAGTCTCTCACTTCACAGATCAACTACCAAATTATTTACAAATATACAATATTCTTATCTCTCACCAGTGGATTTTTATTGTGTGAATCTCATCGAACAAAAGAATTATGAGATGTATAGATAAGTCCTGACATCTCTATGTTCGCCGCAATACACTCTCGCGTCCAGAGCGTACTAGTATTCTTTTACAGTTCATGTACCATCTCCTAGAGAGTAGAGAGTGTTGTGAAGCTATAGACCGCCACAAGACACTTACGCTAAGTAGCCTCACTCTGCTGCCCCATTAGATTTCAAACCTGCTTCTATGCAACGCCTCTCCGACTCGTGAAGCCCGGTCACGCCTATTTTATCACCACTCAAGTGCTAGTGAGAGTCTAACAGTATATGAAAGGAGTCGCCCGAGAAGCAAAGCGCAGTTTATTGTTAAAGCTATCGTGAGAGAACATTGTTTTCTGGGATTTCAATATACATAATTTCAAAATCTGTGTCAAAGAGATAAATGTTTGCTACATTATGACTTAACATATGAATGTTTCACCTGTGTTACACAGATAGAGAGTATTTGTGTAGAGACAGTTGTGAGATGAGAGGAAAACTATTGGATTTGTGAGTTTGAGAACAGAGACATTGTACATACTATTCTGGTGAGCTTCTTCATGTTGTGTGAGAGAAAAATATAAGTTAGTATATTGTGTCTGGGAACACGACAACGTGAAAATAACTCTCGTAATGTGCGTACGATTCCATACATTCAATTTTTCCTAGAATAAATCATGAAATATAACCAATTATACTATAAGAACGTAGATCATAATTTATCATCTATAAAAAGACATAACCCATCCCGCAAACGCAGCCTACCTTCATCACCTCCGTCACCCCCAAACAAAATCAAATAATAATAAAATACTATATCCCAAAAAAATAACACATACACATAACCAAATTGCCCACCCACCATTAAAAACCCTCTCCCAATTACATATCACTCAGCCTCCCTTGTAATTACTGTACATACCCCCCCATATTCTGTCCCTCATCAATCCTATCTCAATCAAATTCCCCCCATTTCATACTCCTTGATACCTCGTGCCTCATGTCATGTCTCATCAATGAACATATAATACATTCTCATCTCCCATCCCTTCTCTTACAAGATCCCACTACCCATCACCTCATGTATATACTATCCTTACACACGCGTTCGTATATCCATCGCACAGATGTTTCATAATCCCTCCGCCATCACCTCTTCGGCCCCCCTCCTCCCCCGCCATACATCTACAAACCATCTCACCAGAATACCCACCCGTCCGCCTCCTCCCCTACATACCACTATACTACCCTGTCTAAATCAACCCTCATGTACTCTCACCACTCTCACATGTTTATATACCACCCCCCTCTTCCACATATTCCTGCTAGATTCAACTGTCCCTCCGCCTAACACTCATGCCACGATCATGTGTCTCCCTCAACCTCCCAAGAATAGACACAATATCCCTAATCCCTGTCGCTCTCACCAACATACGTTATCAATCACATCATCAGAGAAACAATACACTCCCGCACGCCCCCCCTATACTACTACTGTTGTTCCCTGTGTCCTATCTCCTCACTGTACTGTATCACTGTCATCGACAGAATTCCCAGTTCCCATCTCAGTCCGCACCCTGACACTCCCTACATACTTCACTCCTGTCTACCTAATCTATCTATAACAACCCGCCACCCCCCCAGCTCGCACCAACTCTTCCAAACTATACCTCACTCCCCCCCCCCCCCCCCCCCATCCTACGCGATACCCTCCCCGCCCACCTTCCAATAACACATCCACATCCACAACCCACCAACCACCCCCATAGTGATCATCACTGTATCAATCGACTTCACTCTCTACTCCCCTGTTATTAATCTCCTCTCTCATTCCCAATACACTATCTCAGATATTAACCTGTCTACAGACTACCACACCTCCAACCCCTATCATCCTACTTCACCGTTCAGAGAATCATCAAAAGTCACTATGACCCCTACTATACTTTCCTTACGTCTCGTACTCTCCGGTCAGCCCTGAGAATATACCCCCGCCCCCCCCCCTATCATTGTGCTCTGCCCACGGATACAATGCGTGCCGCCGTGCGTACAGTACTGACGACCATCACTAACCCAATCATACATTAACCTACCTTCCCCATAGAGACTAGAAGACTACCCATACATGACCAATTTTACGTTCGCGTCACTACAGATAATACGCTTCGCAAGCCACAGACACCCTATCCCCCCACCAACGCGTGATGTGACCTAGTTGTATCAGCCCGTGAGAACACTAATACCACTGGTGCACTTAATATTAATCAATCATAGTACCACATCAGATACAAAACTGAGAATTACTTAACAAAAAGAATCTACCATATGTCCTGAGACCTCTATACGTAGATATAGTTGACCATCCTAGTAAGCCTACCTCAGACGCATAGAGTCGAACCAACACTATGCGAGAATACGCTGTCAACTCACCCACTCCCCTCTCTTGATATGCAAGATATATGGCTCTCTCGAATTGATAGATCCAACAACCTCTCATCAGAGTCACATGTCACCAGTCTACCAGTACCGCGACCTCCTCCACTTCACCTACTCGCCCTCAGATCTATGTAGTAAGCCAACCCTACTCTATTCCAATAGTTATACTCGATACTCAATTGTGTTGTCATTATGTAAACGAGTAGCGACTCTCGCACATAGCGCTGATACTCTCGCAAACATCTACTCTATCAACATCTACATGTACTCCACTGAACCTAAAACCACCCACTCTATCCTTTCCCGTACCCCTACCCTCTCCCACTCCACCACACTAACACATACCACAACCCCATACTACACCTACCACGTCGTGCTTGTATATCACCTTATGTCAATACCTCCACTCGTGGCCTACCCATTATGTGCCCACTCATTGTACTTACCAACATTGAATGTACAATTACAAAACCCTCTCCCTCAGATGAGACCACAATACTACATAATATCCCCTCACTAACAAGATAGAACTGAAGACCATAAATCATAATACATATCACATCAACAACACCCACAATATATTACAGTACCTCCCCCCAAGTATCCACAACTAAAATATACAAAATTGTGTCACTAGATCCCCCCCATACGATACTAACTGTGGACCGTAGACCCAAACTCATCTACCTGCACATCCATACCCCTAAGACTACTACTACCATAATAAAAATACATCAATAACCAGATTACCTGTCATTACTGTTCCACCATCCAAGTCTGTGTCGTACACTCCCCCCCTCACACTAAAATTCCGTCATACACGCTTATCTAAATAAAAAATGATAAGCCGCTATCTACACTACACTCTCTACTAATCCGTCTACTATGCCCACCATCTTGCCAACATAGTATACCACAACCTCTTGTACAATACCCCAACATGCCTTCATACATCTCCCAATACCAATATCATGTCACACCCCTATCACTCGCGCTCAGCTCATACTCTCACAGAATATGTCGCCCACCAACTACCAAATAGCAAATCCTCTGCCCCACGTGTCTCCCTCCCTCACTCCCCTCGATGTATCTCCCTATATACATTCACGCCCAATCATAAATCCTGTTATGTCACCCCCCTGTCCATCTCGCTCTCGCCACCTTTCCCTATTACTAATATCATTCTGTACTGTACCTTGCCCCATCAATATGTTGTCTGTGTCCACCCCTGTCTCGCCCTCACCCTGTTCATACTCTTTAATAGAGATACTCCTGTACCTCAGATGTACCTGTGCACAGTGCTCAATATATATATACTACAATTCAGCCTCCCAGTAGAGCTCCGCCCGCACCGCCACAGTTGTCTCTCCAGAAACACACAATCTCCTCCACCCCTAGTCTCCCCCTGTATGTTGTATTTGCTGTGTTTTCGTGTGTCAAAACGCTGCTTGTTCGTGCGTGTTGCTAGTCTTGTTACTACAGATTGTTTAATTATGAAGTGTCCACTCATATCCATCCATCCCTACCAATAAAACCCCTACATAACTACATCTCATCACAAAGTTCATACCTAGCCTAAAATCACTCTGATACCTAACTATCGATTAAACCGCTCACGAAGCAGTCAAATACACCAATGTCTACAAACACACTTAGTCTGTCGCTAATCTATCACGACAGTCAAGTATGACCCTCTACACTATGTTCAATATTACATCAATATTGTTCCATCACTAATACGTGCTCCTCGTCAGACACCTGCTGCGTAAATCAATCATCAAGATACATTAATCACAACTCCTATGTCCACGTTCTAATCCATCCCTCTCGCGTCAATCTGTTTCCGTGTCTTTCTTTCTTCATGCCTAATCACCCTTATAAATCCACCTCATTCTAAGGAGATATACCACCTATCCTTCCCTCCTTATCCCCACAACATCCCCACCTCTCTATATAGAGAATCTAAACCTCCCAATAAATTATAATCTATAAACACAGACCCCCAAATCCTGTCCATCCCTTGTCCTCTATACTACCGACGCTCCAAATGTTACCTCCCCCCCACCAAGATCGTCTGCAATAAAGTCACACAGCCTAACAACCCAAATTGTATTATTTACGTAACTCCTCGTGTTCTACCTCTCTTATGTTTCATGTAGACACTTCACACTCCTGTTGATATCGCAGTAGTCTGTGTAACTACTACTCATGTGAAGCTCTCTGACACCTCTCACACTCAACAACCTTCCAACACGAATTCATTGCAACCAAATTAAATACTCGTACTCACAGTGATCAATTAGATATCTCAATACACTGCCAACTCCCAGAGAACACATCACCATCAATTGTGCTACCCATATCTACCTACCTGTCTACAATTGACACTATACCTACCGTAAATATACACTCTTCGATCCGTTAGAGACAATCGCCCACACCACCTGTCCGATACTCGCATCAACTAACATCAAATCAGACTACTCCCATGCGCAAGACAAACTGTGTCTAATATCTCACTGTGTGTGTCATTAAGTTACTCTAACGTTCCAGTACTACACATTCCAATCAACTCCCAGATACAGAAAACTTGAAGATCTGCGACCAATATCAAGTCCCAGTTGTCCCAACACCGTCCTACACAGTAGAACACTCACTCTCCCATGATGACATCATTGTTATTCCCAAATTTACTCCCTCAATCCTAATGTCATAAAATACCCTTATCGCTCCCATCGCCTCTCTCGCCCTCCCAGACCCACTCACTAGTCACCATATATGTGTCCAGCTCCTACACTTAGTCTATACTCAAATAATAACTGTGTCCACATGTTATATGATGTATGTACTGCAGTACTTTCACAGTATCCATTCTCATAAAATCATCTTCCCACCTATCCTTACGTCGTCTTACTTCTCGTGACCCTCTAGATCTTACAATTCCTCCGTAATCTATCATCTACTACTACAAACAGTCACTCACTGTACATATTACCAACCCACCCAGATCATATGAATACATCTCTCTCATATCTAAGTCTCTGTTCGCTACAGATATATCGCGATCCTAGTGAACCCTTCATATATCATTGTCAGATCCCACGACCTCTTGACCCTCTCAGTAATCATCACACCATCCATCAGTATAGTGTTCTAGTACATCCACATAGCTCTCACTCTCTACTTCGCTCCACCCCGTCAGTCCCACATATAATCATACTTCATTTAATGTTTCAAAATGTCATTCTATTCTCCACATCACGTCTACACACATGTTGACGTCCGCCACAACTAAAAATGCCCTGTGTGTGCCCCATTGTCTCAACGTACCCACAGTTATCACCTATTTCTGTGCCGTCAAATACGCCCTGTCTGTGTGTGTATTTCACTGTCGCCGTCTCCATATAACTCTAGAAAATAAACAAAACCATGAAGATCAATATCTCTCATCCTACATGCTAATACTTGTCCAATCCAGTCACCCTCTGCACCAAAGTCCCCACCACCCTAAGAGTCAAGTCATCCCCTCTAACTCCTACAAATTTAACTTTTTCTCCCTCCCACATCTCCATCCATTCTATCAACTAAACTCCCACCCAACCGATCCCCTTACTTCGAATACAGATCTATTCAACAAAAATATCTACCACCCCCTAAGATTACACAATAGAAAAATATACACACACCCTAATCTTAACTCCCACCAAGATATAATACCATCAAGTACATCCCCCCCCATATTTAGTTTGTTCCAAACATGTTTGTGTTGTGTGTTATTCTGTATTATAGTACCCCCCCCCCCATCCACACAAACATTCGCTATTTTATTTTCTTATAAATCCCACACCCACCGTAAATCCCTTCTCTTCTGACATGACCCACTATTATGAGTTCATTATATGTACTACGTCACCTTTAAATATCAAGGATAACTCTGTCTCCAATATAATACTCTTTCACACTATGAGTACATACATTCATCCATACTCGTTACACACACTCTCACCGTCCTAGATCAAACATGACTATCACACCTCATACACAACACACTAAAATTTCATCTGTACTCTCCTGTGTCCTACGAATATCTCTACCCATATAGTATACTACATGTACATTCGTACCCCCACCAGTCTCTAAGTCTCTTAAATACTATCTATAATCTAGATATGAGATATATTCTACTATTCAGAGATCAATATATAAATCGAACCCCCCCATACCATATCCCCCTCAACCAATCAACCTCACTACACATCGATCATTACATCCTCCACTCCCTCTGCTGTCATTCTCCATACCCTCTTCTCATACTATACGTATATTCCTTTCCCTATAGTATCCAAACACTCACACCGACACACTGTCTTTATCCTGCAAGACTAAGACATTATACCACTACTACGTCTGGCTCTGCACTCGCTCACAGAATGATCTCTATCTCACGCTCCACCCTTAGCAATCTAAGAGAGTCGCTACTCACACTAGACGGCTATCTAGTCACTCGCTAGAGTCTGCTCGCTCTGTAGATGTCCTCTTGTGACGTAGAATCATAGACATCGCACAGGATAGGAAATCAGGTAGCTCCTCATGTGAATTCATTAGAAGTCATAGCCACATTACTAAGAGCTTGAATTATAGACTATGAAGAGACTGCAGGCAGATAGACGCATCCATGTAAGACAGGTCAGGAATCACAGGTGTAGAGGCGATCACAGCGTAGCGAATCTATAGTGAATATCGGTATCGTGATCGGGTGGCAGAAGGCATCTGGTAGGAGTGTCTCCTAGCTCATAGAGAGCATACATGTCAGGAAATACCTGATCTATATGTGTACATTCACTCGCTAGCATGCAGTACGCTCAAGGAATAGGGATGCTCGATGCTAGTAAGCAGAGTCTACAAGGGAGTCCATTGAGTACGTAGGTGAGAAGTCATAGAGCTCATGTGTAAGATAGGACAGGACATATTACCAGAGAAGGAGTGACCCATTTATTGAATTGTACATCATCGGCCATGCAGTGAGATGTACATAATGAAAGTGGCATAGATCCATAGCCACCCCCCCTCCTGAGATTTTACAGAGACGATCTGTGAGAGATCATAGAATCATAGACATAGAATCACAGAATCATAGACATAGAATCACAGAATCATAGAATCATAGACATAGAACCACAGAATCATAGACATAGAATCACAGAATCATAGACATAGAATCACAGAATCATAGACATAGAATCACAGAATCATAGAATCATAGACATAGAACCACAGAATCATAGAATCATAGACATAGAATCACAGAATCATAGACATAGAATCACAGAATCATAGACATAGAATCACAGAATCATAGAATCATAGACATAGAACCACAGAATCATAGACATAGAATCATAGAATCATAGACATAGAACCACAGAATCATAGACATAGAATCATAGAATCATAGACATAGAACCACAGAATCATAGACATAGAATCATAGAACCACAAAATCATAGACATAGAATCATAGAACCACAGAATCATAGACATAGAATCACAGAATCATAGACATAGAATCACAGAATCATAGACATAGAATCACAGAATCATAGACATAAAATCACAGAATCATAGACCCACAGAATCATAGACGTAGAATCACAAAATCATAGACATAGAATCATAGACATAGAATCATAGAACCACAGAATCAAAGACATAGAATCATAGACCCACAGAATCATAGACATAGAATCACATAATCATAGAATCATAGACATGGAATCACAGAAGCATAGACTGGTAGGGGTTGGAAGGGAGCTCCAGAGATCACCTAGACAACCACTCCTGCCAAAGCAGGATCAGCTGGGGCAAGTCACTCAGGAATGTGTCCAGACTTGAAAGTCCTTAGAATCATAGAATTGTTTGGGTTGGAAGAGACCTCTAAGATCATCCAGTCCAACCTTCAACTCCAACACCACCATGGCCATCAAACCATGTCCCCAAGTGCCATGGCCACACATTTCTTGAACACCCCCAGGGATGGTGACTCTACCACCTCCCTGGGCAGCCTGTTCCAATCCCTGACCACTCTTGCAGGAAAAGAAATTGTTCCTAACGTCCAACCTAATCCTCCCCTGGCACAATTTCAGGCCATTTCTTCTCCTTATATCACCTGATCCTAGGGAGAAGAAACCAATCCCCACCTCACTCCAATCTCAGGTAGCTGTAGAGAGCAATGAGGTCTCCCCTCAGCCTCTTCTCCAGACCAAACAACTCTCCACTTCCCTTAGCTGCTCCTCAGAAGACACAGAGAAGCGACAGGTTATTTTTCAAGTCCTTATTTTGAATTCAAGCTCAACTGGCAGGTAAGATTGCAGTGTAAAGCAGGAGCCAGCTCTAAGGTACCCATTCTGATTCAGTGTGTTGTGTGCTGGTGGAGCCCTTCCTCAAGGAGACAGTGACTCTCAGCAGGGCTGCAGATGAGCAGTAGCTCAGACTGGCTCCTTTTCATGAGCTTCTCTTGCAATATTGTGACACTAAACAAACCCTTAAGGCTCTGAGTCTCAAGGTGGGACACTCTGGATAGAAATAGGGAAGAAGCATTGCCTCTGAACACAGCACTGGGAAGACAAAGTGGCATCTGATGTGACACCAGCAAGCTTGAAAGTAAGGAATGAAGAAGGTGCAGAGAGAAGCCACAAAAGGAGGCTGCTGGATAGAAATATTGGGGGTTTTCCTTAGCACTGCAGCCCTAAGGAGGTCAATCTGTTTAGCTCCCAGGGCTGATGTGATTATGATAGATAAGTACCTTGGCAGGCAGAAAGTATCAGGTGCTTAAGGACTCTAATCTGTCAGAAGAGCCACAAGAAGTAAACAGCTCCAGGTCCTAGCTGGACACGTTCAAAAGCTGCCTGAGGGACATTTTCAGCTGCAAAAGCAATTAGCCAATGGAGCAAACTGCTCTTGGAAACAGTAGATCCTTCAGAGCAAAGCCAGATGCCACTCTGGATGAAGCCTCACTCACTCAGACACCTCTAACATTCACTTCTGGCCTTGGCTGGGTGCACAGCTGTGTGGCAGGTAATGTCTTTATGGAACCATCCAACGCAGAGAGGTGTGGCTGCTCTGGCTTCTTGGGTTTATATTGCTGACTACTGTAAAGTGCTGCACTGAATGGTGCAGCTCCTTCCCAGCAGGAGAGAGGTGAAGGAGCTTCAGTTTGTAATGCAATGGGAGAGAAAGCCATCATGCCTGTGAAAACTGAGAGATGTCACTAAGGAAATATCCAGGCCAGCCTTACTCTTTTATTCTTTCCCTGCCTCAAAACAAAGCCAAGCAAAAACTGGGAACAATTAATCTCTTCAGCCAGGCTGCTCTGAGGGCTAAATGCAGCCTGCTCATTTCCATTGTCTTTAGTCTTACACTAACTGAAACCTGGCCACACAACCCCTCTGATCCATCCTCTTCCATGGTGTCCTCCATAGCTGCTGCAATGTTCATTGGCCTCAACCACAGAATCACAGATGGCACTGGGTTGGAAGGGAGCATCCAAGGTCATCTTGTCCAACCCTCCTGCAGTCAGCAGGGACATCTCCAACTAGATCAGGCTGCCCAGGGCCACACCAAGTTTGACCTTGATTGTCTCCAGGGATGAGGTATCCACAGCTTCCCTGGGCAACCTGTTCCAGCATTTCACCACCCTCATTGTGAAGAATGTCCTCCTGATGTCCAACCTAAGTCCACCCTGCTCTAGTTTAAATGTCACACGCAAGGTTGGCAGCTGTGCTACCTCCTAGCTGTATACCTCTAAGCACTGGGAGTTAGATCTTTGGCACGTTTTTGGTGGGAAACATTTTCATTCTCTTGCTCTGAGCAGATGTCCATTTCCTGCAATTCTGCTTTTCCTGCTGCCTGTCCTGCAGCTGCCTCCCTGAAGCCTTATCTGCTCCAGAGGTAGTAAAAATGGGGAGACAGCACTAAGTGAAAATCAGAGAGCTGGAAGGACAGCTGTGAGCTGATGGCCTCTTGACCTCTGTTTGCAGTAGGTCAATTCCTGGCCTCTCCTGAAGCCAGCAACAAGCTTCCATTGGCATCAAAGGCATAGTTCTTTTCTCTATGTACAGGAACACCTCTACCTCTCTTCTTTTTCCATACACAAAATATTATAGAATCATTACAGAATGGTCTGGGTTGGAAGAGACCTCCAAAGTCATCCAGTCCAAGCCCTCTGCAGTCACCAGGGACATCCTCAACTAGATCAGGTTGCCCAGAGCCCCATCAAGCCTGACCTTGAACATCTCCAGGGATGGAGCCCCAACCACCTCCCTGGGCAACCTGTTGCAGTGTTCCAGCACCTTCCTGGTGCAGAACCTGTTCCTCACATCCAGTCTAACTCTGCTCTTCCTAGTTGCTGTCCTAGAGATGCAGTGATGCAGCAGTGCAGCAAGATTTGCTCAGCTGAGTGAGCTAAGGACATCTTAGCAGCTCACTGCTAAGAATGCATTCCTACAAAGAACATATTCCTAAAAGAATAAAAGAGCATATTCCTTACAGAATAAAAGAGCACATTCCTAAAAGAATAAAAGAGCATACTCCTTACAGAATAAAATAACATATTCCTAAAAGAATAAAAGCATATATTCCTACAAGAATAAAAGAAAATATTCCTACAAGAATAAAAGAAAATATTCCTACAAGAATAAAAGAACATATTCCTAAAATAATATAAAAAAATCCCCAAAAGGATAAAAGAAAATATTCCTAAAAGAATAAAAGAAAACATTCCTTAAAGAATAAAAGAGCATATTCCTAAAAGAATAAAAGAACATATTCCTAAAAGAATAAAAGAAAATATTCCTACAATAATAAAAGAAAATGTTCCTACAAGAATATATTCCTACAAGAATAAAAGAAAATATTCCTAAAAAAATAAAAGAAAATATTCCTACAAGAATAAAAGAACATATTCCTAAAAGAATAAAAGAAAATATTCCTACAATAATAAAAGAAAATGTTCCTACAAGAATAAAAGAAAATGTTCCTAAAAGAATATATTCCTACAAGAATAAAAGAAAATATTCCTAAAAAAATAAAAGAATATATTCCTACAAGAATAAAAGAAAATATTTCTAAAAGAATAAAAGAAAATATTCCTGCAATAATAAAAGAAAATATTCCTAAAAGAATAAAAGAAAATATTCCTAAAAGAATAAAAGAAAATATTCCTAAAAGAATAAAACAAAATATTCCTAAAAGAATAAAAGAACATATCCTTAAAAGAATAAAAGAATATATTTCTACAAGGATACCATGAAAATGAAAACCCTTTGAAAATGTTCCAGGTGTCTGTTTTTTGTTGTTGTTTTTTTCATATTCTGCTCCATTTTCTTTTTATTTCAACTCTCCACTGACATTTCATCACAGAGTTTTTTTCAAGCCTCAGACTCCATTTGATTCTCCAATCATTTTCCCCCTTCTTTCTAGCCCTTCAAATATTTCTGAGAGAGGGAAAAAAAAAAAAACCAAACCCAACCCAAAACCCAGGCCAAAGCCCACAGGATTGTTTATTGTAAATGTTAAAACAACTTAAAGGAAGAACTCTGGGACTGCCCTGGTGTCATCTAACGTAGGATTGCATTGGACACCTCCAGGAATTCCAGCTCCTAAATGAGCAAACCTGGCAGGCTTCCACATCCTGTTTGTAAGAAGTGCTGTGCAGTGCTTGGTAGGGAGCACCACAGCCTAAGGAGTGCCCTTCCTGCTGGCTTAGGCAGACCCTTTCAGGAGGGTTTGTAAGAACACCAGCAGCTGCCTGTCCAAGCCCCACAGGTGCTGCCTGACTCTCTCCACGCTCCCCACTGCCCTGCAACCCAAACTCCGTTCCCTTTACCTTGGTTTCAGCAATTTTGACCTTGAGAGCCATGGACACATGGTGAGGGAAAGGAAGTGCTGGTGCTGTATCCCATCTGCCAACAGCAGCAGGAAGAAGCAGCTGGTCTGCACCCAGCCCCTCATGCCTGGGGGTGAGGGTAGGGCAGAGCGAGGTGAGTTGATTGGATTAAGCTGCAGGGAGGCAGCAGCCATCTGTGTGCTGGCTGTGAGCCACTGGAGAGCAGAGAGAAGATCCTGCTGGGTCACCTCATGGCCCTGCTCTCTGGAGCTACAGCCAGCCAGAGATATCTCAGAATCACAGAATCAACATTCAGGTTGGAAGAGACCCTTAGGATCACCAAGTCCAACCCAGAACCCTGCTCTGCAAGGGTCACCCCTAAACCCTAGCCCCAGGCACCACATCCAAACCACCTTGAAACACAGCCACTACTTACTTCTACCACTACTTACCTGTGAGAAGAGACCAGCACCAACCTCTCCACAACCTCCTTTTAGGAAGTTGTAGACAGCCAGGAGGTCTCTCCTCAGCCTCCTCTTTTATCTCTAACTCTTGTGCTCTTCTCAGACCTCACCTCCAATCCCGCCTCCACTTCTGGTGTCCCCAGCAGAAGAAGGACACAGAGCTGCTGGAGTGAGTCCAGAGGAGGCCACAAAGATGCTCCAAGGGCTGGAGCAGCTCTGCTGTGAGGCCAGGCTGAGGGAGCTGGGGGTGTGCAGCCTGGAGAAGAGAAGGCTCCAGGGGGACCTTAGAGCTGCCTTCCAGGACCTGAAGGGATCCTGCAGGAAGGCTGCAGAGAGACTTTTCATGAAGGTGTCTAGAGACAGGCCAAGGGGGAATGGTTTGAAGCTGAGGGAGAGCAGGGTTAGACTGAACCTGAGGAAGAAGTGGCCTCCTCTGGACTTGCACCATCAAGTCCATGTCCTTCTGCTGAGGGCACCAGAGCTGGATGCAGCACTCCAGGTGAGGTCTTCCCAGAACATCCAGTTCCAACCCCCTGCCATGGGCAGGGACACCTCCCACCAGCCCAGGTTGCTCAAGGCCTCATCCAGCCTGGCCTTGAACACCTCCAGGGAGGGGACATCCACAGCCTCCCTGGGCAACCTGTTCCAGTGTCTCACCACCCTCAGTGGAAAGAATTTCTTCCTCATCTCCAGTCTCAATCTCCCCTCATCCTAGCACAACAAATCCACGTCAAAAGTCCCTCCCCAGCTCTCCTGTAGCACCCTTCAGGTACTGGAAGGCTGCTCTCAGGTCTCCCTGGAGCCCCCAGCCTGAATAGCCACAACTCTCTCAGAAGAGGGGAGGTTCTCCAGCCTCTGATCATCTTCATGGCCACCTCTGGACCCACTCCAGCAGTTCCATGTCCTCATACTGGGGTCTCCAGAGCTGGACACAATACTGCAGGTTTGGCTTCGTGAGAGCAGGGTGGAAGGGGATCTGGTTTGGTTTCACCAAGCCCTGCTTTTAAATTCAGACTATTTTCTGCAGCATGACCCTACAGACTGTAAGGAAGGCTATGAGCAAGAAGAATCCTACCCTGCTCTGGAACCTCTGGAGCTTGTGCTGGTTTGCCTTAAGGAAACACTCAGGACACAGCAACTTTGGCAGGATCTTGGCACCTTTCCTCATGTCTTTGAAAACATTTCATGAATTATGGACATCAGGATGAAATTCTTCACAATGAGGGTGGTGAAATGCTAGAACAGGTTGCCCAGAGATATGGTGGAGACCCCATCCCTGGGGATGTTCAGAGCCAAACTTGCTGTGGCCCTGGGCAGCCTGCTCTAGTTGGAGGTGTCCCTGCTGACTGCAGGGAGTTGGACAAGATGACCTTTGAGGGTCCCTTCCAACCCAATCCAGTGTGTGAACCTGAGAATCTATTCTGTGATCTGAGTTGCTGCCCTGACGGTTGTTTGCTCTGTAGCAAACTCTTCCTTCAGATGCAGAACTAGACCTAGCATCACATCTCTTAGGTCATTCCAACCCATCTGAGAATCAGGGAAATTCCTAAAGCCCAGGGGATCCTGAAAGCTTCCAGAACAGACAAAGATCAGCCAAATGGATGCTGTCTAGATGGTGTGGTGAGAAATTCCTCATCAATTGGAGGGTGATGAAGTCACAACTTGTGTACTCTGTCTCCATCTGCTGATAGGGAGCAACTAAACATTGAGGATGAGGAGAGGAGAGCTTGGAACAATACCCAGTGGCCATTTTTGGTTGTTCTTTTACTGGAGGCAATGGAAGACTCTCACTTCAGTGAAGGGAACTTGCTGAAAATGCAATTTTTTTTTTTTTTTTAAGGAAAAAGCACTAAAATGTTTTGACTTAAAATGTGTTGAAACTTTAGCAAATCTAGCTTAGCTGCATCCTGTGAAGGACAGCCCAGGCAGCTTGGTGTTGGCCATGCACTCTGCTCTGCTGAGACCTCACCTGCAGCACTGCATCCACTTCTGGAGTTCCCAGCACCTGGAGCTGCTGGAGAGGGTCCAGAGAAGGCCATGAAGACTATCAGAGGGCTGGAGAACCTCCCCAGGCTGAAACAGCTGGGGCTGTTCAGCCTCAAGAGATAGAAGGCTCCAGGGAGACCTTAGAGCAGCCTTCCAGTACCTGAAAGGAGCTACAGGAGAGCTGGGGAGGGACTTCTGACAAGGGCTGTGAGTGACAGGATGAGGGACAATGGCTTTGGGCTGGGAGAGAGGAGATTGAGACTGGAGATGAGGAAGAAATTATTTCCAGTGAGGGTGGTGAGACACAAGAACAGGTTGCCAAAGGGGGCTGTGGATGCCTCCTGCCTGGAATTATTCAAGGCAAGGTTAGATCCTAGAATAATTGAGGTTGGAAAATCCTCCTGGGATCATCAATCCAACCACAGACCCCATTCCACAAAGTTGACCCCAAAACCATATCTCCAGGCATCTAAATGACCTTTAAACACATCCAGGGATGTGTTTAACACTCAGCCACCTCCCTGGGCAGCCTTGAGCAACCTGGGCTGGTGGGAGGTGTCTGTGCCCATGGCAGGGGCTTGGAACTGGATGATCTTGAAGGTCCCTTCCAACCCAACCCATTCTGTGATTCTGTGGCATGTGCACAACACAGCCTTACCATGACAGCTTGGCTCCCACTTGGGAAGAAGTAGGATTGTATGAGGTCTGTAAGCAAGTAAGCTCTTTCCTTCTTTAGCCTTGGCTGCTGATGGATAAAGTTTGAGAGATGGGAGACCTGAGATTGAAGTGGAAGGAGAAATGTGCTTGGAATGAATCAATCTATTATTAGTTCCCCAATCTGCTGACCTGCTTTGAACAATTCCCTCCTTCCTGATGATACCACGTGAAAGAGCTTTCAATAGAGCTGATGAAATAAGAGGTGACATTTAGGGATGCAGAGCTCCTGAAAGTTGTTTCCTTCCATTTTGGGGCAGAAGCTCACAAGCTTTAGCTCTTAGGAAGAAGTTCTTCAGTATGGTGGTGGAAAGCCTCTGGAACAGGTTGCCCAGTGTGGTTGTGGGTCCCCTCCCCCTGGGGGTTTTCAGGCTCAGGCTGGATGAGTCCTTGAGGTGTCCCTGCCCTTGGCAGGGGGGTTGGAGGAGATGAGCTCTGAGGTCCCTTCCAGCCTGAGCTGTCCCTTCCAACCCTGACTGATTGATTCTATGATTCTGTGATTCCAAAAGGATGACAGTACTGAAAGAATTCAACTCCAAAAGTCAGTCTAATTCTTTCTGATTTGCCAATTGTAAGTGAACTGAGTTCTTCCAGAGATGATTAACTCCAATTAGCTGCCTGTAGCTAATGAGCTGGCTTAATTAACAGCAAAAATAGTCAACAGCATCTTTTGTTTTGCTAACTGACACTGCTGGCTTTGTGAACAGGTTCAGCATAAAACTTGAAAGGAACCAATTTAGGAGGCTTTGTTCAAACCAGAAATTAATTTCCTTCTTTGTGAAGGGTGTGGGATTGATAGAAGTGAAAAGGAAGCCCTCAGGTTAGCCAGGGAGAAGCTGTGACACAACTGCAGCAATGTGAACTCTCCACCCAGGCCCCACTGTGTGTCTAAGGATCCACTTTAACTGTCTGTAGTTAAAAAAAAATTAATCAATATTCAGCCTCTCTGCTGAGAAGCTGAATCAGCTGATCACCATGAGCCTGCAGCCTGAAGAGGTTCTGGCATCTCCATGGTCTCTTCTCCCTAGTCTCAGGTGAGAGAAGGAGAGGAAATGTCCTGAAATTGTGCCAGGGGAGGGTTAGGTTGGAGATGAGGAAAAATTTGTTTGCTGCAACAGTGGTGGAGGCAGGGCTGGAGTCCCCATCCCTGGAGCTGTTCAAAAAATGTGTGGCCAAGGCACTTGGGGCCATGGTTTAGTGTCCATGGTGGGGTTGGGTTGATGATTGGACTGGGTGATCTGAGAGAGCTTTTCCAACCCAAACAATTCTATGGTTCTAAGACTTCTCAGATAATATCTAAACATAAACTAAGAATCAATATTTACATTTTACCAAATGACTCAGTTGGACTTGGTGATCCTGAGAGTCTTTTCCAACCTGAATGATTTTGTGATTCTATGACACCTGTGGCCATGGCACTTGTGCCCATGGCTTAATGGTTTGGTGGTGTTGGGTTGAAGGCTGGACTGGATGATCTTGGAGGGCTTTTCCAACCCTAACAATTCTCTGAATTTTTGATGAGTACAGTGAAGCAATGAAAACTCTTTTTAGGACTGAACCCATAAAAAAGTGAAGAATTATAGAATCCTGGAATCACTTAGAGTGGGAAAGACCTTCATGCTCATCAAGTCCAGCCACTAACCCAGCTTGATCAAGTCCACTGCTAAACCATATCCCCAAGCATGTTATTAAACACATCCATGGATGGGGACTCAACCACCTTGCTGGGCAGCCTCTTCCAGTCTTTGAGAACCCTTTCAATGAAGAAGTTTCTTCTAATCTCCAAACTAAACCTGCCCTGCTGCAACTTGAGGCCATTTCCTCTCATCCTGCCACTTGTTACAGGGGAGGAGAAGAAGCCAACCTCCAGCTGGCAGGGCATAAAGGGTGGGTTTGGAATGGCTGACAATTTTGTGGAATTATCTATTTTAGAACTGATTCATCCTCAGGTTTTATCTGCTATGTGAAGGCCTCATGGCATGACCTGTGCCAGACCTGTGCCAGCCTCCCCAGTTGTGCTCACTGGAGTGGGCAAGAACTTTTCCCATCATCATCATCATTTCATTTGCTCTTCAGCCCCATTTCTGTGCCCAAGAGTGTCCTCAGTCACTCTTTTAATTGCCTGCAGAGCTTCTATGCTAGCCTTAGAATCATAGAATTGTCAGGGTTGGAAGGGACCTCAAGGCTCATCCAGTTCCAACCCCCCTGCCATGGCCAGGGACACCTCACACTACAGCAGGTTGCTCACAGCCACATCCAGCCTGGCTGCAAAAACCTCCAGGGATGAGGCTTCCACCACCTCCCTGGGCAACCTGTGCCAGTCTCTCCCCACCCTCCTGGGGAAGAATTTCTT
Source organism: Indicator indicator (assembly GCF_027791375.1). Lineage (NCBI taxonomy): Eukaryota > Metazoa > Chordata > Aves > Piciformes > Indicatoridae > Indicator > Indicator indicator. The sequence goes on from NC_072036.1 coordinate 1,711,456, forward strand.
CTTTGTTCACTGCAGGAAGGTGTCCCAGAGCAGCAACCCATGGCACTAATTAGCCATCCCTTGCTGGTGCTCTGAGGTGAGACACCAGGACTGACTGGGCATGGGAACTGTGGGAACTGAACTCCATTTTCATTTGCACAAATTTACCTTCTGACTGAAGGTAGCAGAAGGAAATTTGCCCTGCCAGGAGCTATCAGCAAGCTGTTAACAGACAGCTGGGGGACTGCTGGGGGAGGACACCTGGGGCACTGCCACCTTCACCTGTATCCTTCTGCTCTCAAAAAAGGAGAGCTGCAATAAACCTGACTCCCTGGCTTTCAGCTGGGCTCTTGGCATTCTGCATGCTTTGTCCTGCCCATGGAACACACCTTGGCTGTTTCTTGGTTGTTGAGGAGAGTGGTGGTTTTAAAACCAGCAAAATTGTGAGCCAGGGATGTCAGCACAGAGGAGTCAGGGTGAAGAATGAGTTTGTTTGTAAGGTTGAAACAACCACAGAATCATCATTTTTGATTTACCATCTTCATTATGAACTCGACATTTGAGTATAGAATGAGAGATTTGCTTTGGTTGGAAGAGATCTCCAAGATCTCTGTGTCCAACCTTCAGCCCAACACCACCATGGCCATCAAACCATGGCCCCAAGTGCCATGGCCACACATTTCTGGGACACCTCCAGGGATGGGGACTCCACCACCTCCCTGGACAACCTGTTCCAATCCCTGACCACTCTTGCAGCAAAGAAATTGTTCCTAATCTCCAACCTAACCCTCCCCTGACACAATTTCAGGCCATTTCTTCTTATATCACCTGAGGTTAGGGAGCAGAGCCCAACCCTCACCTGACTCCAACCTCCTTTCAGGGAGCTGTAGAGAGCAATGAGGTCTCCTCTCAGCCTCCTCTTCTCCACACTAAACACCCTCAGTTCCCTCAGCTGCTCCTCCCCAGCCCTATTCTCCAGACCCTTCCCCAGTAGTGTTGCCCTACTCTGGACCTGCTCCAGCTCCTCAATGTCCTTCTTGAAGTGAGGAGCCCAAGACTGAATTCAGGACTTGAGGTGTGGCCTCCCCAGTGCCCAGTACAGGGACACAATAACTTCCCCAGTCCTGCTGGCCACACTATTGCTGCTCCAGGTCAGGCTGCTGGTGCCCTTCTTGGTCACCTGGGCACACCCTGGCTCACATTCAGCTGCTGTCACCCAGCACCCTCATGTCCTTCTCTGCTGGTGCCCTTCTTGGTCACCTGGGCACACCCTGGCTCACATTCAGCTGCTGTCACCTAGCACCCCCAGGTCCTTCTCTGCTGGTGCCCTTCTTGCCCACCTGGGCACACCCTGGCTCACATTCAGCTGCTGTCACCCAGCACCCCCAGGTCTTTCTCTGCTGGGCAGTTTCCAGTCACTCTGCCCCAAGCCTGGAGTGTTCATGGGGTTGCTGTGATCCAGGTGCAGGACCCAGCCCTTGGCTTTGTTGAACCTCATCCTGCTGGCCTCAGCTCACGGATCCACCCTTTGCAGAGCCTTCCTGCCCTCCAGCAGATCAACTCTGCCACCCATCTGCAGCATGAGCTTGTTGGTTTGGTATGGGAAAATAGAGACATTCTGACACTGAGCTGCTGTACAATAAACAGCACCCAGAGTGAATTTCCATTCCAAAATGCTCTCATTTTTCTTGATTCCTCTGCTCTCACAGACACACTGCATTTGCCTAGGAAACACAAACCTCTGTTGCTGAAACAATCAACTTCTTCACACCCATGAGTTCAGCAGCCCTGGAAATGAGAGTAAAGACAGTGCTGGGATTTGGTCTGTTTTCAGACTTGCCAATTCTAGAGGAAAAATTGACTTCCATTGACAAGCAGAAAGATTTTTTTCCCCCAACTTTTCACTCCAAAAGCAATTTTGAATCTTCAAGACATTTGTAGAGAAAAAAACAATTGCTTCCAACATGGAAAAAAGGTTTTTTTCCCCCCAATCTTTCACTCCAAAAGCAATTTTGAATCTTCAAGACATTTCTAGAGAAAAAAATCACTTCTGTTGGCAAATAAAAGATTTTTTTCCCAATTTCTCACCCCAAAAGTGATTTTGAATCTTAAAGTCATTTCTAGAGAAAAAAAAAATTACTTCCATTGATAAATAAATATTTCCCCCCCAATTTTTCACTCCAAAGATGATTTTGAATCTTCAAGACATTTCTAGAGCAAAAAAATGACTTCCATTGACAAGTAAAAAGATTTATGCCCCCCCAATTTTTCACTCCAAAAGCAATTTTGAATCTTCACATCATTTGTAGAGAAAAAAAATTCTTCCATTGACAAGAATAAAAAATTTTTTCCCAATCTTTCATTCCAAAACTGATTTTGAATCTTTAAGACAAGAATAAAGATTTTCCCCCAAACTTCCACTCCAAAACTGATTTTGAATCTTCAAGTCATTTCTAGAGACAAAAAAAATTACTTCCATTAACAAAAATAAAGATTTCCCCCCAATTTTTCACTCCAAAAGAAATTTTGAATCTTCACATCATTTGTAGAGAAAAAAAATTTCATCCATTGACAAGAATAAATATTTTTCCCCAATCTTGCAGTCTAAAGCTGATTTTTAATCCTCAAGTCATTTCTAGAGAAAAAAAATTACTTCCGTTAACAAATGAAATTAATTTTCCCCCAATTTTTCACTCCAAAGCTGATTTTGAATCATCAAGTATTTGTAGAGAAAAATTTACCTCCATTAACAAAAATAAAGATTTTTTCCACCAATTTTTCACTCCCAAAGCAATTTTGAATCTTCAAGTCATTTCTAGAGAAAAAACTTACTTCCATTGACAAGAATAAAGATTTTTCCCCAAAATTTTTCACTCCAAAATTGATTGTGAATCTTCAAGTCAGTACCAGAGAAAAAATTTACTTCCTTTGACAAATAAAAATATTTTTCCCCAATTTTTCACTCCCAAACTGATTTTTAATCTTTAAGTCATTTCTAGTGAAAAAAATCTACTCCACTGACAAATAAAAAGATTATTCCCCCCAATTTTTCACTCCAAAAGCAATTTTGCATCTTCACATCATTTGTAGAGAAAAAAATTTCTTCCATTGACAAGAATAAAGAATTTTTTCCCAATCTTTCACTCCAAGACTGATTTTGAATCTTTAAGACAAGAATAAAGATTTTTCCCCCCAATCTTCCACTCCAAAATTGATTTTGAATGAAGTCATTTCTAGAGAAAAAAAAATTACCTCCATTAACAAATAAAAAGATTTTTTCCCCTATTTTTCACTTCAAAAGCAATTTTGAATCTTCAAGACATTTCTAGAGTAAAAATTTACTTCCATTAACATGGAAAAAGATTTTTGCCCCCAATCTTTCACTCCCAAAGCAATTTTGCATCTTCGAGGCATTTCTAGAGTAAAAACTTACTTCCATCAACAAATAAAAATATTTTCCCCCCAGTTTTTCACACCAAAAGTGAATTTGAATCTTCAAGACATTTCTAGAGTAAAAATTTACTTCCATTGACAAGAATAAAGATTTTTTCCCCTCATTTTTCACTCCAAAACTGATTTTTGATCTTCAAGTCATTTCTAGAGAAAAAGAAATTCCTACAATGACAAATAAAAATATTTTCCCCCCAGTTTTTCACTCCAAAAGTAATTTTCATTTTGAATCCTCAAGACATTTCTAGAGTAAAAATTTACTTCCATTGATTTTAATTTTGAATCTTCAAGACATTTCTAGAGTAAAAATTTACTTCCATTGACAAATAAAAATATTTTCCCCAATTTTTCACTCCAAAAGCAATTTTGAATCTTCAAGACATTTCTAGAGAAAAAAAATCACTTCTGTTGACAAATAAAAAGATTTTTTCCCCAATTTCTCACTCCAAAACTGATTTTGAATCTTCAAGATTATTTCTAGAGAAAAAAAAATTACTTCCATTGGAAAAAAAAAATTTCCCCCCCCAATTTTTCACTCCAAAAGCAATTTTGAATCTTCACATCATTTGTAGAGAACAAAATTTCTTCCATTGATAAGAATAAACATTTTCCCCCCAATCTTCCATTCCAAAGCTGATTTTGAATCTTCAAGATATTCCTAAAGAAAAAATTTACTCCCATTGACAAAGATGAAGATTTGCTCCCCACTTTTTCACTCCAAAGCTGATTCTGAGTCTGCAAGACATTTCTAGATTAAAAATTGACTTCCATTGACAAAGAAAAGGATTTTTTTTTCCCCCACTCTTTTACTCCAAAAGCAATTTGGAACCTCCAAGCCCTTGAACCCAGCCAAGGCGCTGCTCTCCGTTACCCCTGCTGAACTTCGTTATCTTCACTTCTGCTCTAATTACATATAGCCAAACTCATTCACTTGACCTTGCTGGCCCTGCCATTAGAGCTTTAATTAACTCCCGTGGCCATGATTCATGGCCCAGAACAGAACGCAAGGAACTTCAGTTCAACTAGGCAGGGCAGTGGGGGCTGGAGGGGATTGTGAGTGAATTGAGCGCTTGTCTGTGCTCACTGAAGAGGAGGTGGAACACAGCTGCCTTCAGGAACCCACTGGAACATCCATGGAGGTTGTATTTTTGACTACCTCAGTGCCAGCAGGCAGCACTCAGCACCCTTCTAAATTCTCTCATCTAAAGGGTTTTTATTCCATTTCACTGCTCCTCTCACACTAGATCCAGCTGATATTTGTCAGAAAACAAAGAAAAAAATACAATTAGTTGTATCCATGGCATCTCCAAACGGTATTTCAAGAGCTCTTACTGCAGCTCTAGTTCAACAGAATTCATTACTAAATGATTTTCCGTGGGGGGACAGCTGCTGACATCCTAATGGGAATCTCAGCAGCCAAAACACCTCCTCCAGAGCTAATTTTCCACATCACGTTGCTCAAGTTTCCAGCGGTTCTGGGCAGTCTCCTGTCAGTTCACTCGGAGTGCTCTCCAACTGTAGGACCTGTGTTTGGCTCTGAGCTCTTGTCACCCTCTGTGCCAGCTCAGGCTGGGTGCCTCCTGTCACTGCCACCTGAGTTACACCTCTGGTGTCCAAGTGTCCAACCCAGTCAGGTGGGCACAGGAATCGGTGTATTTCTACCCAGAAATCCTGCCCCTATCAATCCATCTGCAAAGTCATTCTCCTCCTCTTTCTTCCCTCTCTGCTCCCGTGGGAGATGCTTCCCTGTCAGGTAACTGTGGGGGAATATCTCAAGGCCTCTTAGGTCTGTCTAGGCCTAATGCCAGGAGGAGAATGGAGGGGGGGGCAGGCTCAGACCTGGCCAGCCTGAGACCAGCCTAGAAGTGGGGGGGAAGAAAGAGCCCTGGGGGTTTTGGGTATACCCTCAGGTGGGAGAAGGGAAGAGTTGGGAAGCCTCTGGGTCTTGTGTAAGGGACTCTGGACGCTTTAGGATGTTCTTGTCATTATGCTTTGTAGTTTCTGTAGTTTCACCAATTGGTTTTTTTTTCACTTTCCAGTCCATTTGTGTGAGGGTCATTCTTTTGCCTCTCTCAGGGCAAGAGAGGATCTGCCTGGCCTCAAGCCAGCACATCCTTTGGTTCCTGTCCTAGCATCACAGAATTGCTTGGTTGGCAAAGACCTTTCAGATCACCAGGTCCAAGCCTTAACCCAGCACTGCCAGGTCACCACTAAACCATGGCCCTCAGCACCACAGCTACACAGCTATGAGACCCCTCCAGGGCTGGGGACTCCCCCACTGCCCTGGGCAGCCTGGGCCAGGGCATGACAGCCCTTTGAGGAATCACAGAATCATAGAATCAGTCAGGGTTGGAAGGGACCACGAGGCTCACCCAGTTCCAACCCCCCTGCCATGGACAGGGACACCTCACACTACAGCAGGCTGGCCAGAGCCTCATCCAGCCTGGCCTTAAACACCTCCAGGGATGGGGCCTCAACCACCTCCCTGGACAACCCATTCCAGGCTCTCACCACTCTCATGGGGGAGAACTTCTTCCTCATGTCCAGCCTGAATCTCCCCACTTCCAGCTTTATTCCATTCCCCCCAGTCCTGTCACTACCTGATAGCCTAAAAAGTCCCTCCCCAGCTTTCCTGTAGCCCCCTTCAGATCCTGGAAGGCCACAAGAAGGTCACCTCAGAGCCTTCTCCTCTCCAGACTGCACAACCCCAACTCTTTCAGGCTGTCCTCATAAGAGAGGGGCTCCAGCCCTCTGCTCATCAAATTGTTCCCTCATGTCCAAGCTAAACCTTCCCTGGTGCAATTTGTGGCAGATTATGGAATTGATCATCTTGCAGGACCAAGAACCTTCATTGGGCTTGTACCAGATTGTGCTATGCTGAAATCAGGTCTTGTGAGACTCTTGTTTCAGGAACTGTTGTGAGTGGATTCCATACAGCCCTGCTCACTGTCTGGCATGTCTCATAGACTGGCTGACATCAGCTACCTCTCAAGGAGTTCACCTGCAGATTAGTGGTGAACCAGCCAGAAAGCAGCACCCAGGGAGAAGGACCTTGGAGACCTGGTGAATGAGAAGTTCTCCATGGGACAGCAATGTGCCCTTGTGGTCAAGAAGGCCATGGGTCTGCTGGGGTACATTAAGAAGAGTGTGGCCAGCAGGTCAAGAGAGGTTCTCCTCCCCCTCTACTCTGCCCCAGTGAGAGCACATCTGGAGTATTGTGTCCAGTTCTGGGCTCCCCAGTTCAAGAGGGACTGGGAACTACTGGAGAGAGTCCAATGGAGGCTATGAGGATGTTGAAGGGAGTGAAATGTGTGATGAGGAAAGGCTGAGAGCCCTGGGGCTGTTTATCCTGAGAAGAGAAGGCTGAGAGGGAATCTTATTAATCTCACTAAATATCTGAGGGGTGTGTGGCAAGAAGCAGGGGCCAGGCTCTTGTCAGTGGTGTCCTGGGATAGGACAAGGGGCAGTGGACACAAACTGGAACCCAGGGGATTCCATCTCAACATGAGGAGAAACTTCTTTGTTGTGAGAGTGATAGAACCCTGGAGCAGGCTGCCCAGAAAGGTTGTGGAGTCTCCTTCTCTGGAGACTTTCAAGTCCCACCTGGATGTGTTCCTGTGTGACTTGCCCTGGGTGAAGCTGCTCTGGCAGGGGGTTGGACTGGATGGTCTCTGGAAGTCCCTTCCAAGCCCTCCCATTCCGTACCTCGCTGGCATTCCTGGCTGTGCTCAGAATAGCTGCCACTAGATGGCAAACGGATCGTGTGCGGGCTGCACACAAAGGGAACCTCTCCACTGCCTGCTAGGTGACCAGGTGAACGTACTGCATCCAATTATTGTGCCCTGATTCCATTGCAATCCCAGAGAACGAGATGACTTCTTTAACTCGACGTGCTGGAAGCACCTACAGTGAGGAAGTATCATGGAATAATAGAATCACAGAATTGTTTGGTTTGAAAGGGACCTCAAGGATCATCCAGTGCCAACCCTCTGCCATGGGCAGGGACACCTCACACTACAGCAGGTTGCTCACAGCCACATCCAGCCTGGCTACAAAAACCCCCAGGGATGAAGCTTCCACCACCTCCCAGGGCAACCTGTTCCAGTCTCTCACCACCTTCATGGGGAATAACTTCCTAACATCCAATCTGAATCTCCCCATTTCTAGTTTTGCTCCATCCCCCCCAGTCCTGTCACTCCCTGACACCCTCAAAAGTCCTTCCCCAGCTTTCTTGTAGTCCCCTTCATATACTGGAAGGCCACAAGAAGGTCTCCTGGGAGTCTTCTCCTCTCCAGACTGCACAACCCCAACTCTCTCAGTCTGTCTCCTGAACAGAGCAGCTCCAGCTCTCTGCTCATCCTCATGGCCCTTCTCTGGACACCTTCCAGCACCTCCAGGTCCTTTCTGTAATAGAGGCTCCAGAACTGGACCCAGAGCTGGAATTTGCTTGTCTGAATCACTCTGTTCTGCTAAACCTCTGAACTTCACATTCAATAAAGCATTTAGTGTCTGACATTCTATCACCTCATGAACTTGTTTTCAACACAGGACATTGTCTCACTCAAACTGCTTAGAGACAACATTTGAGATCTGTGCTCCACCTGCAGTAGCTCTCACAGCCTGAAGCAATCTCTCTGTAATGGTTTGTTCTCTTTTCCTGTGGAAATGGAACTCCTCCTGGAGCCAGAGTGCGTACAGCCTCACACAGGTTTAAAACAGCAAAAAGCATTCCTTACCTTTGAGTAACATCTTCAGGAGGAAAAGGATTGTCTGTGTTGTGCTAAAAGTTGTGTCAAGAAACAGGGGGGTTGGAGTTGATGATCTCTGGAGGTCCCTTCCAAGCTCTGACATCTGTGATTCTGTGTTTCTTTCTCCCATAGACCTTCTTTGTGGAATTCAGGAGGCCTGAGGCTTCCTGTGCACCTGCCAGCAGGCTACAATTACATGGGAGAGTAATATTACCTCTACCATAAAATTATTTCATAAACTCATAGAATCATAGAATTGTTTGGGTTGGCAACCCAACACCACCATGGCCACTAAACCATGGCCCCAAGTGCCTTGGCCACAGGTTTCTTGAACACCTCCAGGGATGGGGACTCCACCACCTCCCTGGGCAGCCTCTGCCAATCCCTGACCACTCTTGCAGCAAAGAAATTGTTCCCAATCTCCAACCTAACCCTCCCCTGGCACAGTTTCAGGCCATTTCCTCTCCTTCTACCACTTAATACTAGGGAGAAGAGACCAACTCGTTGCAACCTTCTTTCAGGGAGCTGTAGGGAGCAATTTGGATGTTTGGTTGAAGATATCAGTCCTGTTAGTGCAAGGTGTCACAGTGCACATGTCCAAACTGGAGGAGAAAAATCAAAAAGAAGGAAAAAAATTAGCACACACTTAGCACATGTCAGGTTCTGGTTCAAGTTTTCACCATTCAGTCACAGAATCACAGAATGTTAAGGTTTGGAAGGGACCTCCAGAGATCATCCAGCCCAAGCCCACTGCCAGAGCAGGGTCACCCAGGGCAGGTCACACAGGAACACATCCAGGTGGGTTTTGAAAGTCTCCAGAGAAGGAGACTCCACAACCTCTGTGTGCAGCCTGCTCCAGGGCAGCAGGACCCTCACACCAAAAAAGTTTCTCCTTGTGTTGAGATGGAAAAAGCACATTTGCACTTGTGTGCCATCTCCAGTTCTGATGACAGTGAGTTTGGAGGTGTTTTTAATCTAATTACAAGCTGGTGAGCTGCAGACACCACTCCAGCATTAGGAGTGTGCAGAGTCTGATTTCAGCTTCTGCTTCCCCTCAGATTTCAGCTTTTGTTTTCCCTCTGATTTCAGCTTGTGCTTTCCCTCTGATTTCAGCTTTTGTTTTCCCTCTGATTTCAGCTTGTGCTTTCCCTCTGATTTCAGCTTTTGTTTTCCCTCTGATTTCAACTTGTGCTTTCCCTCTGATTTCAGCTTTTGTTTTCCCTCTGATTTTATCTTGTGCTTTTCCTCTGATTTCAGCTTTTGTTTTCCCTCTGATTTCAACTTGTGCTTTCCCTCTGATTTCAGCTTCTGCTTTCCCTCTGATTTCAGCTTTTGTTTTCCCTCTGATTTCAACTTGTGCTTTCCCTCTGATTTCAGCTTCTGCTTTCCCTCTGATTTCAGCTTTTGTTTTCCCTCTGATTTCAGCTTGTGCTTTTCCTCTGATTTCAGCTTTTGTTTTCCCTCTGATTTTATCTTGTGCTTTCCCTCTGATTTCAGCTTTTGTTTTCCCTCTGATTTCAGCTTGTGCTTTCCCTCTGATTTCAGCTTTTGTTTTCCCTCTGATTTTATCTTGTGCTTTCCCTCTGATTTCAGCTTCTGCTTTCCCTCTGATTTCAGCTTTTGTTTTCCCTCTGATTTTATCTTGTGATTTCCCTCTGATTTCAGCTTGTGCTTTCCCTGCTGTAATCCTTTGCTTGCAGTCCTCTCACCACCCAGCAATCTGTTCTGCTCTTAGGTACCCATGGAAGGAGACAGTACCTGAGTCACTAAAAGACAAAACACTCTTCTGAGAGCTTCATCCTCCCACACTACCACACACACACAAAAAACTCCAAAACAAAACCCCACAACCATGTTCCATTTCTGCCTCAGGTTTTTGGCTCTGTAGCTTCCTCCATTAGCTGTCATCTAATAAACTCTGCTTGGGTATGAAAGAATCACAGTTTGGGTTTCCTGAGTTGGAAGCTAAAATGAATGCAACACTTCAAGACTATTGTTCCACTGGAATGAATTTGTCTACTTGATATTTGCCTGCAACTCCAACTGTTCTCTGGTTTCTGTCCAAATGTGGAGGTTCTATTTTAGTGGCACAGCTTAACCACATAGGTTTTTAGTCAGTAAATGCAAACTTACAATGATTTTCTCATGCCACAACTATTTTCTCCTTATGTACTTAATTCAAGGATCTAGTTGACCCCTTGTGTGAGATGAATCACAAGCTAACAAAAAAAACCCAAACCAATAAAGCCCTCCAGGAATGAACTAAATGTTTGAGTTGCAACAAACAAATCCATGCAGTTTTGAATGAATAAGAGAATTGTTTACTGAGATCATAGAATCACAGAATTGCCAGGGTTGGAAGGGACCTCAAGGATCATCCTGTTCCAACACCCCTGCCATGGGCAGGGACACCTCACACTCCAGCAGGTTGCTCACAGCCACATCCAGCCTGGCTGCAAAAACCTCCAGGGATGAAGCTTCCACCACCTCCCAGGGCAACCTGTTCCAGTATCTCACCACCTTCATGGGGAATAACTTCCTAACATCCAATCTGAATCTCCCCATTTCTAGTTTTGCTCCATTTCCCCCCAGTCCTGTCACTCCCTGACACCCTCAAAAGTCCCTCCCCAGCTTTCTTGTAGTCCCCTTCAGATACTGGAAGGCCACAGAAGGTCTCCCCGGAGCCTTCTCCTCTCCAGACTGCACAACTCCAACTCTCTCAGTCTGTCTCCAGAGCAGAGCAGCTCCAGCCCTCTGCTCATCCTTGTGGCCCTTTTCTGGACATGCTCCAGTGCCTCCAGATCTTTCCTGTAACAGCCTAAGATGTTTGAAGCACCATTCCAGCCAAATTCTCCATGACTAGCCAGCATTGTTGCAAACTGTATCTCAGCTCTCAGGGTGGCTCTCTGACTACTGTGTAACTGATGACCATGTGGAAAAGTCAGATTAAAACTACTTGTTTAGCATCCTGAGACTTGTCAGAGGCAAAGGAGGAACACTAATTTTCAGCATCTCCCTGCAGGGGGCTTTCCTTCTAGCAATTCTCTGCCGAATGCCTTTCCCACCTTCTGACTGCCAGAGCCAATGAAGCAGGAGTTTTGTAACTTTCAATTTATAAACCTGGTGGAAACCCAGAGGAAATTTCCTCTAATGGGGTTCCCTGAGTAAGGCTGGATTCCTGCAGAAGCCCCAGTCTGTCATGGTGCCATAAGAGCATCCCATCATGGTTGTGCCCAGGGGCTCAGATTCCAGTCTCAAAGGCAGGATCAATGCTGCCCTTTCCTAGGTGTTAAAAGCTTTGACTTCACCTTGCAATGTTCCTCTAAGGTGCTCGTTTAATGTTCTCTTTTACTCTTGCTCACAGTCTTCTTTATGCCTTTTACACTCCTGTCTTTTTACTGACCCAAATCATTCCACTCAGCCACCAAGCAGCTCCCAAACTACCACTTAGCCCTCTGGCACTATCTCATCTCTGCTTTAGCTGCTGTTTATTTCCCACCCCATTCCCTGAAATCCCCAGCCAGTTCTCTTGACATATTTGTCCTGGTCCCTTTGCTCTTCCTTTGTCCACTTTGGTTTGTTGACATCTAAACCTCCTTTTCCCCACCTCCTGCATATACATTTGGCAATTCACAGTCCCCCCCTCTGACTCCTTCCATTTCCTTCTCCATGTATACAGTCACCAAGCCCTAAATTCCACTTTTGCCTACACTGCATTCAAACTCTCTTTTTCCTCCCCTCTGCACTCTGTCAGCAGAAAGGTCCCTGAGAGGCACATGTTTTGTAGTGCTTGGCTGGAATCACAGGAAGAATGATGCCTGTGCAGGCCTGAGTAGGTGCACAGCAGATAGGCTCCTCAGGGATTTCAGCTGCACCTCCAGCAAGTCCTTTCTGAACACCTCTCCTTGTCTGTCAGTAGCTGCCTACTGCTGAAGAACCACCTAGTACCAGGTGACAGAACAAGAGGCAATGGCCTGAAATGGTGCCAGGGGAGGCTTAGGTTGGAGATGTGGAAAAATTTCGTTGCTGCAAGAGTTGTTAGGGATTGGAAGAGGCCTACCAGGGAGGTAGTGGAGTCCCCATCCCTGGAGGTGTTCCAGAAAGCTGTGGCCATGGCACTGTAGGACATGGTTTAGTAGCCATGGTGGTGTTAGGTTGCTGGTTGGGGTGGATGATCTTAGAGGTCTCCTCCAACCCAAACAATTCTGTGACTCTATGATTTTTTGGTTGTAGGCAGGTTTTCAGAAGAGCAGCAGGACTATTTCCCTAGCATAAAGCCTCTCCATTCCTGTTGAATTTAGTATTGTTTACTTCATCAACTGGACACAGGAAAATTTCATGGTAAAAACTCACAACATTTTCAACATGGGCAACCAAACCCACTTTAAGCAGATTCATCGAATAGTCCAGGCTGGAAGGGACCTCCAAAGCTCATCCAGTCCAACCCCTCTGCACTCAGCAGGGACATCCCCAACTGATCAGGTTGCCCAGGGCCTCATCGAGTCTTAACCTTGAATATCTGCAGGGATGGAGCCTCAACCACCTCCCTGGGCAACCTGTTCCAGTCTTCCACCACCCTCATGGTGCAGAACTTGTTCCTCACATCCAATCTCAATCTGCTCTGCTCTAGTCTGAAGCCATTGTCTCTGGTCCTGTCCCTGCAGGCCTTTGCAAACAGTCTCTCTGCAGCCTTCCTGTACTTCCTTCAGGCACTGGCAGGCTGCTATCAGGTCTCCCTGGAGCCTTCTCTTCTCCAGGCTGAACACCCCCAGCTCCCTCAGCCTGGCCTCGTAGCAGAGCTGCTTCAAACCCCTGAGCATTCTTGTGGCCTTCCTCTGGACCCTCTCCATGAGGTCCATGTTGTTCCTATATGTCTAGCCTTGTTTCCATTATCTGCAACATGAGAAAACAGAACCAGAAATAAAACAGGCTAAGGAAGAGCATTTTAGTCCAAAGGTTTTTCAGTCCAAAGCTCAATTCACAGAGTTTTAAGTAACTAAAAGGTGTCTGGAAGTGAGGAATGTTGGGACATCTTCACTACAGGTTGTGCCATGAGATCAAATAATCCCAGTGACCACACTGTGTGTTCATTGTCTGCAGTGCAATGACTTGCCAGGGTGCTGGGTCAGCTCATGTCAACTCCACTGTGACCTAGAAAAGGTGGATCAGACGATCCTTGGGGTCCCTTCCAACATGGCATTCTGGGATTCTGTGACTTCCAAGGTGCCAAACCTTGCAGCAACTTCAAAGGTGTGTCATGACACTTGGGGACATGGTTTAATGGCCATGGTGGTGTTAGGTTGGTGGTTGGGTTCAATGACCTTAGAGGTCTCTGCCAACCAAAACAATTCTATGATTCTTTGGTTCTATGATTCTATAATTCTATAATTCTATGGTTCTATGATTTTATGGTTCTATGATTCTATGTTTCTATGGTTCTATGATTCTATGATTCTATGGTTCTATGGTTCTATGGTTCTATAATTCTATGTTTCTATGATCCTATAATTCTATGTTTCTATGATCCTATAATTCTATGGTTCTATGATTTTATGGTTCTATGGTTCTATGATTTTATGATTCTATGGTTCTATGATTCTATGTTTCTATGATTCTATAATTCTATGGTTCTATGATTTTATGGTTTTATGATTTTATGGTTTTATGTTTCTATGATTCTATATTTCTATGATTCTGTGGTTCTATGATTCTATGATTCTATGGTTCTGTTTCTATGATTCTATAATTCTATGGTTCTATGATTTTATGGTTTTATGTTTCTATGATTCTACATTTCTATGATTCTATGGTTCTATGATTCTATGGTTTTATGATTTTATGTTTCTATGATTCTATATTTCTATGATTCTATGGTTCTATGATTCTATGATTCTATGGTTCTATGGTTCTATAATTCTATGTTTCTATGATCCTATAATTCTATGGTTCTATGATTTTATGGTTCTATGGTTCTATATTTCTACGATTCTATGGTTCTATGATTCTATGATTCTATGGTTCTATGATTTTATGGTTTTATGATTTTATGGTTTTATGTTTCTATGATTCTACATGTCTATGATTCTATGGTTCTATGATTCTATGGTTCTATGGTTCTATGATTCTATGGTTCTATGATTCTATATTTCTATGATTCTATGGTTCTATGATTCTATGAATCTATGATTCTATGATTCTATATTTCTATGATTCTATGGTTCTATGATTCTATATTTCTATGATTCTACGATTCGATGGTTCTATGATTCTATGATTCTATGATTCTATGGTTCTATGATTCTATGGTTCTATGGTTCTATGATTCTATGATTCTATGGTTCTATGATTCTATGATTCTATGATTCTATGGTTCTATGATTCTATGGTTCTATGGTTCTATGATTCTATGATTCTATGGTTCTATGATTCTATGATTCTATGATTCTATGGTTCTATGATTCTATGGTTCTATGATTCTATGTTTCTATGATTCTATAATTCTATGGTTCTATGATTTTATGGTTCTATGATTTTATGGTTTTATGTTTCTGTGATTCTATATTTATATGCTTCTATGGTTCTATGGTTCTATGTTTCTATGATCCTATGATTCTCTGATTCTATGGTTCTATAATTCTATGGTTCTCTGATTCTATGGTTCTATAATTCTATGTTTCTCTGATTCTATGGTTCTATAACTCTATGTTTCCCTGATTCTATGGTTCTGTGCCTGTACCTTTGGTCTGTGGACATTAGGACTTCACTCTTTTCCTGCTGGAGAAAGCCCGAGTGATTCATATCCTCACAGCCACCGCTGCTGGGATTGCAGAGGGGCAGGAGAGATGCTGAGGTTTGCCAGGAAGCAGTGATTCCTGTCAACTGGTTAGCTAACAATTCCTGTCCTCCTTGGGACTCTGCTTGCTGGGCAATAATCACTTAGCAGATGAGCTGCAGTCAAAAGCTAGTTTCAGAAGGGAAAAATAGAGAAATCTTTGAACAAGTCTCTTATTTCTTCATCTCCAGTGAGCTATTTGTGGCTCACAGAAGCTTTTGTAAGTGGATCACAGAATCAAAGAACTGCCCAGATTAGAAAAGACCTTTAAGAGCACAGAGTCCAAGCATTAGCCTAACACTGTCAAGTCCTTGGCTACCCCATGTCCCTCAGCACCACATCCACACAACTCTGACACCCCTCCAGAGATGGGGACTGCAGCACCTCCCTGGGCAGCATGGAACAGTGCCTGAGAACCCTTGCTGGGAAGAAATTCTTCCCAATATCCAACCTAAACCTCCCTTGGCACAACTTAAGGCCATTTCCTCTTGTCCCCTCACTTGTAACTTGGTTGAAGAGACCAACCCCCAGCTGGCTCCAACCTCCTTTCAGGGAGCTGCAGAGTGATAAGGTGTCCCTTGAGCTTCCTTTTTGGAGATGACAGAGACCTCTTACATTTCTCATCTAAGTCTGCAGAATCTCTTCAGTTACACTGGGACTGGAGTGAGTGGGG
This sequence comes from Indicator indicator, assembly GCF_027791375.1. Classification (NCBI taxonomy): domain Eukaryota; kingdom Metazoa; phylum Chordata; class Aves; order Piciformes; family Indicatoridae; genus Indicator; species Indicator indicator. The sequence continues at coordinate 1,727,138 of NC_072036.1, forward strand.
TGGGGGTGGAGACAGGAGGTGTCAGTGGAGCTGGGGAAATCTCCCAGCTGTGCATCACAGACCCAGGGGAAGCTCAGCTGCTCTCACAGGCTGCACAGATGTGCTCAGCCCCTGAAAGTTCAGTCCCCTGGGCTGGCATCACTCTGTCTCACAGCAGGTGACAGCAAAGGTGAATTTGAGCTGATGTGGAGGCCCAGATCATTGGGAAGCTGAGAGCAGATATGGCCAAGGCAAGGAAATTTTTGTTATGTGATCTGCAACCTAATCCCCCTGCTGCTGAAGGTCCGTCTTTAAAAAACAACTTTGCAAGCAGCTATTTGAGACTTTCATTGAGAGAGCAACTGATTCCCCTCTCCTGCAATCTGAACACCATGCCTTAAAACAAAATCCCCTCTGGTTCCCAGCAGGCAGGCACTGGATGAATTGCAGGCAGATTTTAACCTAGTGCAGGGAATGGTACACCCTGGTAAGCTGAGGCTGCCCACAGAACTCTAACTTTGCTTACAGGACAGTTTTGGAAATGTTTCCTTTCAGGAAGTTGCAAGTTAAGGCTTTGCAAAGCTCTTGAGTCCAGCAGCAAAGATGTAAATGGGAGGAGATGGATCTGTGCTGCTCACTGCAGCCTGCAGAGAGGGCTGCACTCAGCACTTTCATCTAATTGCTCCTGCCACTTGCTTTAGCTGTGCTCCAATTTACATTGCTTGCTCCTGCTCACACCCAGCAGTCCCCTGCTGCAGAACACAATGAATTGTATTCTTTTTTTCATGGATTCACAGAATGCTTTGAGTTGGAAGGGAGTTTGAAGATCATCCTCCAGTTCCAACCCCCTGCCATGGGCAGGGACACCTCCCACCAGCCCAGGTTGCTCAAGGCTTCATCCAGCCTGGCCTTGAACACCTCCAGGGAGGAAGCATCCACAGCCTCCCTGGGCAACCTGTTCCTGTATCTCACCACTCTCACTCTAAAGAATTTCTTCCTCATCTTCAGTCTCAATCTCCCCTCTCCCAGCTCAAAGCCATTGTCCCTCATCCTGTCACTCCCAGCCCTTGTCCAGAGTCCCTCCCCAGCTCTCCTGGAGCCCCTTCAGGTACTGGAAGGCTGCTCTGAGGTCTCTCTGGAGTCTTCTCTTCTCCAGGCTGAACAGCCCCAACTCTCTCAGCCTGTCCCCACAGGGGAGGTTCTCCAGCCCTCTGACCACTTTCTTGGTCTCCTCTGGACCTGCTCCAGTAGTTACATGCTCTTCTTGTGCTGTAGGCAGCACATCAAACCTTCTTAAAGTGCACAATATTAGAAATATTTTCACACTCTGAAATTCCAATGGATCAACTAAAGAGCCACCAAAACCACGAGGATTTTGCTCCAGAACTATTAGATTGGTTTTAGACATGGGGAAAAAATTTCAAAACAGTCTAAAAATCCCCCTGGGAATTGATGTCCTGTTGATCTGTGTGGGCTTTTGGCTGACCACTCACTGAGCACGTTCAGAAGTGCATTTTTTCTTCTAATTTGTTCTTATTTTGCCTCATTTCAAACCCACACAGAATGTCCATGCTGTGTAATCTCACAGGAATACAGAGAAGGGGGCAGTTGTGTTGCCTGAGGGACTACAGCTCACAGGATGTCAGGGGTTGGAAGGGACCTCTGGAGATCTTCTAGTCCAAGTCCCCTGCCAGAGCAGGACCAGAGAATCCAGCACAGGTCCCACAGGAACACATCCAGATGGGGCTTAAAAGTCTCCGGAGAAGGAGACTCCACAACCTCTCTGGGCAGCCTGCTCCAGGGCTCTGGGACCCTCCCAGTGAAGAAGTTCCTCCTCCTGTTGAGGTGGAACCTCTTGTGCTGGAGTTCCTATCCATTGCCCCTTGGACTATCACAAGGTGCAGCTGAGCAGAGCCTGTCCCTGTCCCCTCCCTCTTGACCCTCAGTCCTCAGACATTTATAGACATTTATTAAATCCCCTCTCAGTTTTCTTCTCTCCAAACTAACCAGCCTCAGGGCTCTCAGCCTCTCCTCACCAGGCAGTGCTCCAGTCCCTTCAGCATCCTCATAGCCCTCCCTTGGAGTCTCTCCAGCAGATTCCTGTCCCTCCTGAACTGGGGAGCCCAGAACTGGATGCAGTATTCCAGGTGAGGTCTCACCAGGACAGAGAAGAAGGGGAGGAGAACCTCCCTGGATCTGCTGGACACACTCCTCTGAATGCAGCTCAGGACCCCATTGGCCTTCCTGGCCACAAGGGCAAGGGATTGGTGCCCTCTTGTGTCTAGTGCTGCCCATATTCCAGGTCAGCATTGCCATCTGACCCACTAAGCACATGAGATATTGGCATGAATCCCTGGCATGCAGATGCTCTCTGATCATATGTGCTAGCTGGAGAAACCATGAGTTAGAATCTTCTGCTGTGGATCTACTGCACATTTCACCTGTAGGTTTCTTTTCTTGGATTTGGTCTCTGTTGGAATAGAAGCAAGGAGAAGTTAATTGTGACTCTTCTTCAGTAACCAGTGCAAGATGACCTTGCAGTCTTGGTTCATTCTCAGAGACCTGGGCTCTGTGTCCTGGAGAACACTCTTTTCCTGGCAGAGTCAGCTGGAATACACTGGAGCCAATGCAGGCTGAAATGGAGCTGACTTAGCTAAGCTCAGGTGGCAGACAGGGCCTAAGCTTGCCTCAGGTGGTACCTCTAGCTCTGTGCTAGGCAGAGAGGCCACCAGTGTTAAAGGTCTCAGGCTCTGCCCTCACTATGCTGGACAATCCCACACCAGCATGGCCATTGAAGCAGAGTGTCCACAAGCCTCTTCAAATAGGGTAGAAAAGCCTCCTAGCACAGGAGTGTGATGCTTGCAGTGATTACAGAGCTCCTGTGCCCCTGCCACATCATCTGCTTTCTGCAATTGAAGCCACAGAAGGCTTTTGGTTTGCAAAGAGGGCCCTGGAGGGTATGAAGCTAGGAGGACTCAGTGTAAAGCTGCAGCTGGTCCAGAAGAGGCCACAGAGATGATCAGAGGATTGGAGCACCTCTCTTATGAAGACAGGCTGAAAGTCTTGGGGATGTTCAGCCTGGATTTGAGAAGGCTCCAGGGAGACCTTAGCACTGCATTTCAGGATCTGAAGGGAACCTACAGAAAGGCTGGGGAGGGACTGTTCAGAAGGGCCACAGGGTGACAGCATGAGGGGCAATGGTTTGCAACAAGCAGAGCAGGTTTAGGTTGGACATCAGGAGAAAGTTCTTCACAATGAGGGTGGTGAGACACTGGAACAGTTTGCCCAGAGATGTGGTTGAGGCTCCATCCCTGGAAACATTCAAAGTCAAACTTGCTGTGGCCCTGGGCAGCCTGGTCGAGTTGGAGGTGTCCCTGCTGAGTGCAGGGGGTTGGACAAGATGCCCTTGGAGTGTCCCTTCCAACCTGATGCATTCTGTGATTCCATGATCTACAAAATGCTGTCCAGAGAGCACAGCTCCTCCTGCCTTGGTTTACATAAGCACAGCTTCAAACTGTCCCAGCTGAGGGTCTCTTCCAACCCAGTGGATTCTGTGATGATCCTGAAATTATGCTGCAGAAGCACTTCCCCACACATTATAAACTCTGCATCAGAGGGAGAAGGTGGTAAATGCAGCAAGGTTAGAAATGAGTTCCTTCTAACGCCCTATTTTCAGTCATTCATTACTCAAAGAAATATTTGAGGCTGAAATGTTCTATGCTTAGCTTCTACCAATTTTATTTTTTTTCACCTACTACAGTAGTAGGGAGGAAACCATTCTCTCTTATGAGGGATTTCCTGCTCTGTTAAAATGTTATAGGCAAATTAAGAATTTAGTAAAGAACTTGGCATGCAAATAGTCATTACTTTGGAGTACATAGAATCAGAGAATTGTTTGGGTTGGAAGAGACCTCCAAGGTCAACCAGTCCAACCATCAACCCAACCCCACCATGACCATCAAACCATGGCTCCAAGTGCCATGGCCACACATTTCTGGAACACCTCCAGGGATGGGGACTCCACCACCTCCCTGGGCAGCCTGTTCCAGTCCCTGATCACTCTTGCAGCAAAAAAATTTTTCCTCATTTCCAACCTAACCCTCTCCAGGCACAATTTCAGGTCTTTTCCTCTCTTTCTATCACCTGAGGCTAGGGAGAAGAACCCAACCCCCACTTCACTGCAGCCTCCTTTCAGGGAATTGGAGAGAGCAATGAGGTCTCCTCTCAGCCTCCTCTTCTCCAGACTAAACAATGGGAAACTAATTCTGATTTAACTAAGCTTTAAGGAATGCTAAACTGGCTTTGAGCACCAGGAATGGCTCCTATGCCTAGAGGGAAGTGCCCTTTGTGTAAGGAAAGGTGTCCACAGCCTGTTGGTTTAGGAGCAGATATTGCTTGGTAAATTCAGTCTGTGGGCCCTGTGACCTATGAAATAGTCACAATCACCAGGTCATCCTCCCACCTTTTAGCTCTGAAGAGAACTACAACTTAAATGATTGGGGGCTACAGGAGAGCTGGGGAGGGACTTTTGACAAGGGCTGGGAGTGACAGGACCCATTGGGGTCTGAGCTGGAAGAGGGGAGATTCAGACAGGAGATGAGAAAGAAATTATTTCCAGTGAGGGTGGTGAGACACTGGCACAGGTTGCCCAGGGAAGATGTTGATGTTCCTTCCCTGGAGGTGTTCAAGGCCAGGCTGGATGAGGCCTTGAGCTAGCTGGGCTGGTGGGAGGTGTCCCTGCCCATGGCAAGGGGTTGGAACTGGATGAGCTTTAGGGTCCCTTCCAACTCAAACCATTCTGGGTCAGCTTGTGACCCTGCAAGCCCTGCCAGAGAGGGGAGGTGAGAGCAGCTGTAAATCCACCTGGGGCTGGACTCCAGCTGAGCACCTACCCTGCCTGCCATGCACATATGCAGGTGTCTGTTTCCATCAGTGTGTCCTGACATCTTAGCTAATACAGCAGGAGAAGCAGCCTGTGCAGTACATTTATAGCCTGTTCCTTACCCTCCTCAAATCTGCAGCTGCAGATTCCCTGATGTGTGCAGAACTCTGCTCACCACAGCCCTGTGCTGAGCAGTGGTAGCCACACAAACTGCACTGAAAAAATACTTGGGGGGAAAGAAATTTTTTAAAATCTTCATTTCACTTCAGATTTGGTTTTGTGTGCAGCTTCTTCTTCTCAGAGCACCTCTGCTGGTGCAAACACAGCAGGGGATACCCTTCTTGCCTGGAGGATGGCCTTGCACTAGGAAGCCAAACAGTTCCTGTTGCAGCTCACATGCATGGAAACCATCACACTGCAGAGCTCCAGGGGGGTCTGATACAGACCACATCTCTTTCGTGGCTCCAAAGTCCATTTCTATATTTCTTGAGGTGCTTTTTTTCCTTTTTTTTTTCCCTGCCTTCAGGAAATGCTACAACAAATACCATTTGATTAGAATGTGATCCTGTTGTTATAGATGTGGGTCAGGCTATTTTTATGTCTGCTTATATAACTCAATTATTTGTTCCCAGCTGAAACTTGGCTTACGTTGCATGGAGAAGACCAAGCCTGCTACTTGCCAAAAGATTAAGTGTTTTAATATGGGTAAATCTATATGGACACCATCTAGTATCTGAAGAGGGACTACAAGAAAGCTGGGGAGCGACTTTTTAGGGTGTCAGGGAGTGATAGGACTGGGGGGAATGAAGCAAAACTAGAAATGGGGAGATTCAGATTGGATGTCAGGAAGAAGTTCTTCCCCATGAGGGTGGTGAGACACTGGCACAGGTTGCCCAGGGAGGTGGTGAAAGCCTCATCCCTGGAGGTCAAAGCCAGTCTGGATGTGGCTCTGAGCAACCTGCTGTAGTGTGAGGGGTTGGAACTGGATGAGGCTTGAGGTCCCTTCCAACCCTGACAATTCTCTGATTCTACACTTCTTGCTCATTCAAATATAGATAGGTAAGATCTCTGTTTCATTGGCTTGCTGCTCAGAGCTATCTCATCCAAGACAGGAGAAGTCAGAAATGTGATGAATGGAGGTGATGAAGGATGTCCCTGCTGACTGCAGGAGGGCTGGACTAGGTGACTTTTGGAGGTCCCTTCCAACCCAACTCCTTCTAGCATTCTATGCAGGAGGCAGTTTGTGACAAACATTTGTGGGCTGAGAATTGCAATGCAGAGCTTCACAGTGTGTAATGTTAGGCATTAACTGTGTAGTTAACTGAAAGCCATCAAACCTTCATGTGTATGTTTGAATCTCACTCTAAGGAACATTCTTCACTCCACTGAAGCTCCAAACTAAGGACAGAATCACAGAATCATAGAATGCAGTGGGCTGGAAGGGACCCTCAAAGGTCATCTTGTCAAACACTCCTGCAGGAACATCTCCAGGTTGCTCAGTGCCCCATCAAGTTTGACCTGGAATGTCAATAGGGTCTCCACCACATCTTTCAGCAACCTGTTCCAGTGTCTCAGCACCCTCACTAGGCAGAACTTCCTCCTGATGTCCAACCTAAATCTCCCTTGCTCCAGTTTCAAACCATTGCCCCTCATCCTGTTACCCCAGACCCTTCTAAACAATCCCTCCCCAGCTCTCCTGGAGCCCCTTCAGGTACTGGAAGGCTGCTCTAAGGTCTCCCTGGAGCCTTCTCTTCTCCAATCTGAACAGTCCCAACTCTCCCAGCCTGTCCTGTAGGAGAGGTGCTGCAGCCCTCTGAAGGGCTCCAGCACATAAGAGAGGTGCCAGAAGTTAGCTATTAAGAACAGCCCCAGCTGAGGTTTCTGCACTAACAATACCCTTGCAGAGCATCACCACTGTGATTACTCCTGTGAGTAGAGTGAAGAACATGCCTGGTGCTTTTCAGGATGATCAAATATTCATGACACTGTTAGTTCCATCCAGGCTTGCCCAGATGAGTGGTGAGACAGGAAGACACTTTCTCTTTGGAGCCAGAAGAGTCCATTGCTGGTTTTCAGCCGACGACCTCAAAGTTCTTCTGTGCTTTCTTGGATGGGTGCCAGGTTTAAATGTTCCCTGGGAACTCATCAGCACCCCTGGCCACTGCAAATCTAAAAGTCCTTCAGCTTTAATTTTTCCAGTTTTAAGATGTGGAAATTAGGTAAAATCCTAGAATCATAGAATTGCCTGGGTTGGAAAAGGCCTCCAAGATCACTGAGTCCAACCAACAATCCCACACCAGCATGGCCATTGAAGCAGAGTGTCCACAAGCCTCTTCAAATAGGGTAGAAAAGCCTCCTAGCACAAGAGTGTGATGCTTGCAGTGATTACAGAGCTCCTGTGCCCCTGCCACATCATCTGCTTTCTGCAATTGAAGCCACAGAAGGCTTTTGGTTTGCAAAGAGGGCCCTGGAGGGTATGAAGCTAGGAGGACTCAGTGTAAAGCTGCAGCTGGTCCAGAAGAGGCCACAGAGATGATCAGAGGATTGGAGCACCTCTCTTATGAAGACAGGCTGAAAGTCTTGGGGATGTTCAGCCTGGATTTGAGAAGGCTCCAGGGAGACCTTAGCACTGCATTTCAGGATCTGAAGGGAACCTACAGAAAGGCTGGGGAGGGACTGTTCAGAAGGGCCACAGGGTGACAGCATGAGGGGCAATGGTTTGCAACAAGCAGAGCAGGTTTAGGTTGGACATCAGGAGAAAGTTCTTCACAATGAGGGTGGTGAGACACTGGAACAGTTTGCCCAGAGATGTGGTTGAGGCTCCATCCCTGGAGACATTCACGACCAGAGTTGATGTGGCCCTGGGCAGTCTGATCTAGTTGGAGGTGTCCCTGCTGAGCGCAGGGGGGTTGGACAAGATGACCTTTGACAGTCCCTTCCAACCTGATGCAATCTGTGAATCTGTGAAGTGCTACATGAAGCCTCCCTTGGAACATGTGAAAATGAACTGATTTCAGAAAGAGAATCTTCTCTGAAGCTCAGTTCCTCCTGAACACTGCAGGTCTGTCATCACTGGATGCTGAAATCAAATCATGCTCCAGGAAACAGCAAATGCAAACCCCCAGGAGCAGATTCTTCCATGAGCTGGCATCAGCCTGCACAGACCAATGCCATCCACAGCTCCCTACACAAAGGACATCCTGCCTGCTTTGTTGTGGTAGCCAGGAGACTGAGTTCTCCATTAACATGTGTCTGTTGAACCTTGACATCTCCAGCTAGCAGGTACTCCCACCTCTGGCTGCTGTGCAGCAGTGTTTCCCTAAGAGTGAGTCCCCTCTTCCTCATGATTCTCTAGACAATAAAGGGGATTTGGACAGACTGATTTGCTAGCATGAGGGGCAGGGTCAGCAGCCAGCTGCAAAGGCCAGGACAAAGATTCCCTTTTCCTTGCTGCAGCTACTATTTACATTTATGAATACGGCCAAGGGCAACCTGGCTTGTATTGGAAATGGTGTGGCCAGCAGGATCAGGGCAGGGATTGTTGCCCTCTGCTCAGCACTGGTAAGGGTAGACCTCAAGTACTGGGTTCAGTTTTGGGTGTCTCACTCTAAGGAAGACTTTGAGGTGCTGGACTGTGTCCAGAGAAGGGCAATGAAGCTGGGGAAAGGTTTGAAGAACAGGGCTGGGGAGGAGCAGCTGAGGGAGCTGGGGGTGCTTAGTGTGGAGAAGAGGAGGCTGAGGGAGAACTCATTGCTCTCTACAGCTCCCTGAGAGGAGGTTGCAGTGAGATTGGGTTTGGGCTCTTCTCCTAAGGAACAAGTGATAGAACAAGAGGGAATGGTCTCAAGCTGCACCAGAGGACGTTTAGGTTAGACAGTGAAAAAACATTCTTCACTGAAAGGGTTCTCAGGCACTGGAACAGGCTGCCCAGGGAGGTGATGGAGTCACCATCCCTGGAGGTGTTGAAGAAACCTGTGGCCATGGCACCTGGGGACATGGTTTAGTGGCCATGTAGATGTGGTGCTTGGAGATACAGCTTAGAGGTGGACTTGGTAGAGTAGGGTTAATGGTTGACTCAATGTCCTCAAAGGTCTTTTCCCACCTAAATGATTCTATGACTCTATATCAATCCATGCTAATGGGTGTGCAGCCAGTGCCCACTCTGGTAGCCCAGGAACTGGAAGCTTTGACTGCACAAAGCCAGGTGACTATGGATGGGCAACAATGAAATACAAATGCACCTTATTCTGAATCATCCTTTGCTGTCAGACCCAGAAATAAGCTCCACTCTCCAGCCATCAACCCAACACCACCATGGCTACCAAACCATTTCCACAAGTGCCATGGCCACAGGTGTCACAGAATCACAGAAACATTCCGGTTGGAAAAGACTCTCAGGATCACCAAGTCCAACTGAGTCACTTGGTAAAATGTAAATCCTGATTCTCAGCTTATGTTTAAATATTATCTGAGAAGTCTTAGAACCATAGAATTGTTTGGGTTGGAAAAGCTCTCTCAGATCACCCAGTCCAATTATCAACCCAACCCCACCATGGACACTAAACCATGGCCCCAAGTGCCTTGGCCACACCTTTCTTGAACACCTCCAGGGATGGGGACTCCACCACCTCCCTGGGCAGCCTCTGCCAATCCCTGACCACTCTTGCAGCAAACAAATTGTTCCTCATCTCCAACCTAACCCTCCCCTGGCACAATTTCAGGCCATTTCCTCTCCTATCACCTGAGACTAAGGAGAATGAACTTGGTACCTGTTCTGCTGCCATCCTAGTTCTGAATGTCAGGTAAGGAGAAATGTCCTCTCAACACCCAAAGTTGCTTTGTTCAACACTTGCCCCAGCCCAGCTGCATTCCTGTTTGGCTTCCACTGCCTTTGACCACTGGCATCAGGCTTTTGCCTCAAGGGGAAGCCTGTTTACTGGAAGTAAACCTGGGCATCATCCCACGTGCATCAAGCACATATTGCCTGGCACAAGCAAGCTGTCTCACACCAACACCACCTTTGGAAAGCAGAGGGATTTATTTACTGGTTGGAACTCACCAATAGATAAAAAGGGACTGAAAATAAAAATAAAAAACAACAAAAAAGAAGAGTCCCTATGCATGCTTTGAGTCATCCAATCTTATGTTTTGTAGAAGCAAAATTTGGGATTCTTCCCTCTCCATCTGCTGCTAGATCAGTTTATATTTTACTAAGGATGTCCACATGTGGTTGTGAGTCACTAAGCCTGACACATGTTGCTCTAAAAACTCTTCTGCTGCTCTCCAGGGAGAGCAAGTTCTCACCCTGCCATTGTACCTTAAGGACCTTGGGTAGGACTTCCTTCTCCTTTCCCTGTGCTGGCAGGCTTTGCCATCCAGTCAGAATATTTGCTATCCAGGCCCAACTATTTCTTCAATCCCAGAGATTTTCCAGCAACAGTTATGGACCAAGAAGTTCTTACAATCCCCTCAGTTGTTGCCTGTTCCAATAGAATCTTTCACAGAACCATAGAACTGTTGAGGTTGGAAGAGACCTTGGAGATCCCCAAGTCCAAGCACTCCCCCAGAGCTCACAGCCCCAGCCCTGCTGCTGAGCCACTGCCACTGCCCCACGTCCCTCAGCACCACAGCCATGCAGCTGTGAAACCCCTCCAGGGATGGGGACTGCAGCACCTCCCTGGGCAGCCTGGGACAGTGCCTGAGAACCTTTGCTGGGAAGGAATTGTTCCCAACATCCAACCTGAACCTTCTCTGGCACAGCTTGAGGCTGTTTCCTCTTGTCCTGTCACTTGTTGCATGTGAGAAGAGACCAACCCCCACCTGGCTCCAACCTACTTTCAGGGAGCTGTACAGAGCAATGAGGTTTCCCTACAGCATCTTCTTCTGAAGACTAAACAACCACAGTTCCATCAGCTCTTCCTCACAAGATTTGTCTTCAAGGCCCTTGCCACACTCCAGCACCTCAATGTCCTTCTTGGAGTCAGAGGCCCAAAACTTGTCCATGTCAGGAGCCCAGGCTGCAACCCTTTCTCCTCTAGCTTCTACTGCTGAGGGTTACGTTTGCTCCTGTGCTGCCTCACTAATCTGCCTTCTTCATACACATTTATCAATGCCACCTTAGCTCTCAGAGTGCTTGTGGATGGCAGCCTGAAGAGGCTTTCCAATGCCATGCTCTGCTGCAAGGCTGCTCTGACCTGCATGGCTGGAGCCGAAGCCTTAAGCTAAGGGCACTGGTGATGGCCCTGGCACACAGAGTGTGCCCACACACCTTAGAGAAGAGCAGGCTCCATGTCACAGAGCCCTGTGGTGACTGCCCTCCTCCTCATTCATGATCAGGTTATAGGTCTCCCTGGAGCCTTCACTTCTCCAGGCTGAACATCCCCCGCTCCCTCAGCCTGTCCTTGTAGCAGAGCTGCTCCAACCCCTTGATCATTCTCACAACTTTCCTCTGGACCCTCTCCATCAGGCCCATGTCCTTCCTACACTGAGGGCCCCTCCCCCCTGCCAGTCAAACTGATGTCCTCTCCTGCTTCCTTTAACTGATGCAAGATTTTGCCAGTGCGCCAAGCCCTTCCCCAGTGCCCAAGCCACACATCCAAGCGTCTAACTTCAGTATTCTCCTGGCTTAAGAGTGCTCATTGATATTCCCAAGAGGTCCTAATTTGCATTTGGCCCACTCTTACAAATTACTTTTTCTGCTTTTACACCTCATTATTCTGCTCCAGTGCCTCCCAAACTTTTTACTGGCAGTATTGCTCTGGTTGCCCAGAGATGTGGTGGACTCCCCATCCCTGAGGACATTCAAGGTCAAACTTGATAGAGCCCTGAGCAACCTGATCCAGTGGGAGATGTCACTGCTCACTGCAGGGCAGTAGGACAAGGTGACCTGCAAGGGTCCCTTCCAACTCAGTGCATTCTGTGACTCCCTGATTCACATCTGCACTGCCAATCCCTGCTGTGGGTTTGAGATTGGATGTCTTAACCAGAGAGTGAAGTCCTCCAGAGGGACTTAAATAGTCCAGGGTTGGACAGTGGAAAATGTAATCTGGGATCTTTTTGGTATTTATGGGGAAGCTGAGGCTTTTGGCCTTCAATGGCTTGGCTAATTTTTCCTGTGTCATTCAGCCTTGGGCAGGGAGGTATGGGGGAGTGGGGGTAGGGCATCAAGGCTTGGTGTTTTGGCCTGGTTGGTGGGGGGAGGTTTTTGGAGAACGTTGGCCTAGTTGGTAGTTTGGAGAATATTGGTAAGCCCAGGATGGAGAACTGGGCTGAGGCTGAACATGCTTTTGTGTAGTTGGTATGTTTTTGTACTGTTGTATATGGTACTCCCATTTAAATTCCCAATCTTGCCAGTCCTGTGGGAGAGTTTTTTATTTACTCCTTTGTGGAGGGGGAGAAGAGCTTCTGTCCACTCTAAACTAAGACAATCCCCTATTTGCCTTTGAATTTCTTCAAGATGAAGACCACCTCTGGAAATCTCTATAGTCTTGCAACTTTGATGAAATCTTTGAAATCCCTACTTTAGAAGGTCTTGAAACTCCTGGTTTCTAGAAACAAGCTCTCCAAGGCTGCACCTAGAGTGCATCCAAGTGCACAACGAACTGGAACATGGCTGGAACCCTGCAGTATCCACTCTCCAGCTTCTCTCCCAGGAAAATGAGACTGTTGTGTACCCCAGCCTCACCCAAACACAGAGCTGGGCTGTGGCCAGGGGGCACACTTGGGTTTGAGAGCTAGGAGGTGTTACTGGCTCTCCCATTTGGTGTGGCACCTGGAATCAGCTTTGATAACCATTCTGGGATTAGTGGCAAGCCCCAGTCAGTTCCATCAGTCATTATGGCTTCACATCTGCAGGGACATGGAGTCCTTGGAGAGGGAAAGAGTAGTGTTGATGGGAACTGGAATCACCAATGTGCTGGCACACCTCCCACCTCTCCTCATCCCCAGTTTCTTCTATTTTCCTGGCCTAGAATTTTTTCTAGTAGCATTGTGGAGGGTTGAAAATTCCCCCCCAACATTACATTTATTTACATTCTACCAATTTCTGGTCAAGATCTGTGGAAAATTTTAATGGTACAGCCTAAAACTACCACAAGCATACACAGCATTTTTTTTTATTTCTTTTTTTGCCAGTGATTGTCCTCAAGCCTTTTTTTTTTCTGTCCTCTTGGTTTAGCCTGGGGAAGAATCATGTGGCAGCCTGGTGACTGTCAGTGGTGGAACGGTCACACAGTGAGCGGCACAGGTTGCTGGAAGGGTGATAAAATGTCACCTGTAGATTCTTTTTGAGAAAGAAGGCCATCTTTGAGGCATCTTGGAGTGTACTGTAGAAATCAAGAGCCCAGAAATGCCAAATAACTTGGTAACATAGAAATACTGATTCTCAGTTTATGTTTAGATATTATCTGAGAAGTCTTAGAACCACAGAATTGTTTGGGCTGAAAAAAAACCTCTAAGATCATCCAGTCCAACATTCAGCCCAACACCACCATGGCCACAAAACCATGTCCCCAAGTGCCATGGCCAAAGGTTTCTTGAACACTTCCAGGGATGGGAACTCCACCACCTCCCTGGGCAGCCTGTTCCCATCCCTGATCACTCTTGCACCAAAGAAATTTTTTCTCATCTCCAAACTAACCCTTCCCTGGCACAATTTCAGGCCATTTCCTCTCTTTCTCTCACCTGATCCTAGGAAAAAAAGACAATGATGTTGCCAAAAACATCACATCCAGACAAATACAAAGGCAAATTCTAATTTCTCTTTTTGAAAATCATCTACTACCCCCCTGGGCAGCCTATTCCAGGCTTTGAGAACCCTGTCAGGGAAGAAGTTTCTTCTGATCTCCAACCTAACCCTCCCCTGGCACAGTTTCAGGCCATTTCTCTCACTCTATCACCTGACAGTAGGGAGCAGACCTCAATCCCCACCTCACTGCAGCCTCCTCCCAGGGAGCTGTAGAGAGCAACGAGGTCTCCCTCAGCCTCCTCTTCTCCACACTAAACACCCCCAGTTCCCTCAGCTGCCCCTCACCAGCCCTGTTCTCCAGACCCTTCCCCAGTAGTGTTGCCCTTCTGTAGGACCACAAGCTGTAAACCTACCAGACAAACTCCATCCCTGAGGTACCTTTCTTTCCTCTGACTACCTTAAATGGCATTTGAGATCTGGGATTTGGAAGCCATGTATGAGGATGTTCATGTGCTTGCTCTTAGCAAAATAATCAGCACTTGGCTCCAGCACAAGCACCTATTCAACGAGTTACAAGAATACTCTGAGAGAGACTGAAATTAGCTGCTCCAAAATCTGTCATTAAGGATCCTGCCAAGCTCATACCAAACATCATGCTCCCATCTAGCAACTAGCATGCACAATTGTCTTCAGAGTACAGATGGGAGCCTAGTGTTCAACAAAATGCCAACACAACTCATGTTTAAAGAGCATATTTGACTACTGTTTAATCTATTTTTACTCAATAAATGTTTATTGACAAAATAATGGAGTTATTACACGTCAAGAGCTGCCACAATATGGTTTGGGCTCCGATCGAAGAAGGGACAGAGAACAGAAGTTTCCTTTTATTAATTTCCCAAGTCCCCTGACTTTGCTCAATGAGCAAAGTACTGATGCAATAACTCTGCCATGTCTTGGTTCAAATGCTTAGTTTCAGTTCTGATATCCAATACAGGTCCTTCATAGAATCGCAGAATGGTCTGGGTTGGAAGGGACCTCCAAAGCTCATCCAGTCCGACCCCTCTGCAGTCAGCAGCGGTATCTTCCACTAGATCAGGTTGCCCAGAGCCCTGTCAAGCCTCACCTTGAATATCTCCAAGGACAGGGCCTAACCAACTCTTAACTCAGCACTTCAGGTCACCAATAAACTGTGTCCCTGTGCACCACATCTCCACACCCTTCGAACCCCTCCAGGGATGGGGACTTCACCACTTCCCCAGGCAGCCTGTTCCAGGGCTTGACAACCCTTTTCAGGAACAGAGTTTTCCTAATGTTCAACCTAAATGCCCCCTGAGAAATGTCAGAACAAAACTTACTTGGTTTCAAGATCCTTCATGCATCAAAAACTGTTTCCCTTGCTGAGGGGAGACCTCATTCCTCTCTACAGCTCCCTGAGAGGAGGCTGCAGTGAGGTGGGGGTTGGGCTCTTCTCCCTAGTATCAGGTGAAAGAAGGAGAGGAAATGGCCTGAAATGGTGCCAGGGGAGGGTTAGATTGGAGATAAGGAAAAATTTCTTTGGTGCAAGAGTGGTCAGGGATTGGAGCAGGCTGCCCAGGGAGGTGGTGGAGTCCCCATCCCTGGAGGTGTTCAAGAAACCTTTGGCCATGGCACCTGGGGACATGGTTTTGTGGCCATGGTGGTGTTGGGCTGAATGTTGGACTGGATGATCTCAGAGGTTTTTTTTCAGCCCAAACAATTCTATGGTTCTAAGACTTCTCAGATAATATTTAAACATAAACTGAGAATCAGGATTTACATTTTACCAAGTGACTCAGTTGGACTTGGTGATCCTGAGAGTCTTTTCCAACCGGAATGTTTCTGTGATTCTGTGACACCTTGGGCCATGGCACTTGTGGCCATGGTTTAACGACCATGATGGTGTTGGGTTGATGGCTGGACTGGATGATCTCAGAGAGCTCTCTCAACAAAAAAAAAATTCTGTGATTTTATGATAAATTTTAGTCCAGTAAGACAATTCATTTGTTT
Organism: Indicator indicator; assembly: GCF_027791375.1. NCBI lineage: Eukaryota > Metazoa > Chordata > Aves > Piciformes > Indicatoridae > Indicator > Indicator indicator. Next base: position 1,742,713 of record NC_072036.1, read on the forward strand.
TGTGGAACAAGCACTTGGAATTACAGCAGTGTTGTAACAAAGTTTTCCAAGCATAAATAAAATACCTGCAGGTAACTCATCCCTTGTGTTCTCAGAAAGGCATCTTCAGAACAGGCTCTGATCCACCCTGCCCAGAAACCCAGTGTCATCTGGAGCAATGACCAGTCTGGGTTGAGCACCCTAAAGAGTTTTAAATAGCACCAAATCGCATCATTCTTCAAATGCCTGCTCCAGAGCCCAGCTAATTTAATGCTACAAGAGAATAATCTCATTATTTGGCAACTATCTGCGTAAAATACATTGGGAAGTCGTTTTCAGACAGGCACTGAATGACTTCAGTTGCAGTTTATTGTTTATGACCCATAAATTTCATCAACTAAAAGAGTTCACTGGTGGAAAGTAAGAATTTTCTCCTCCCCCACTATTTTTGCGTCTGTGTTTTAGAAGACTTGAAATGCATGTTACCACTAATTATTACAATTAGGTCTCTACTGTTTGCTGTAATTAGTTTCTAATGAACTTATGCTCACTGATGAAAACCGTAGCCTCTGCACAATGCAACTGGAGCCAAAGGGGCTTGAGAAATGCTCCTCAATCCTCTGCCAGGGACCAGTGCAATGCTGTGATACAGCACATACCCCTAAGTGCCAAAATGTTGAGCTTGGCCTTGTAGAAACTATTTTATTTTAATGCTTTTATTACTATTTAGTATTAGCATTTCTCTTCTAGTAATTTGGGCCAAAATTGTTGCTGTAATTGTAGAAGGGAGCATGTATAAGATCAAGAGGAAATGTGGACACTGCTCATTACTGTGATCAGCAACAGCTATATTGAGATTTCAGAGTCATTCCTTAAGAGATAGACAACAAGGTGCTAAACTATTAAAAATACAAATTTCACTTTGCCAGATTTTGTCTTCAAAGGACAAAGGCCAGAATCATAGAATCACAGAATTGTTAGGGTTGGAAGGGACCTCAAGGCTCATCCAGTTCCAACCCCCCTACCATGGGCAGGGACACCTCACACCACAGCAGGTTGCTCACAGCCACATCCAGCCTGGCCTTGAACACCTCCAGGGATGAGGCTTCCACCACCTCCCTGGGCAACCTGTGCCAGTGTCTCACCATGGGGAAGAACTTCTCCCTAACATCTAATCTGAATCTCCCCATTTCTAGTTTTGCTTCATTCGCCCCAGTCCTGTCACTCCCTGAGCCCCCTTAAAATTCCTCCCCAGCTTTCTTTGTAGCTGTCTTCAGATACTGGAAGGCCATAGTAACATCTCCTTGGAGCCTTCTCCTCTCCAGACTGCACAACCCCAACTCTCTCAGTCTGTCTCCAGAGCAGAGCAGCTCCAGCCCTCTGCTCATCCTCATGGCCCTTCTCTGGACACCTTCCAGCACCTCCAGATCTTTCTTGTAATAGGGGCTCCAGAACTGGATGCAGTTCTCACCTTAGAGACACATTCTGTGGTCTGAAAAATCATTTAGGATTAGTATAATTATGTCAAGTGTTGTTTCATACCTTGCCTGAAAAAAAAAATATATATACATAATTGAATCAAAGAATGATTTAGGTTGGAAAAGCCCTTTCAGATCATCCAGTCCAACCATTCTCTAACTCTAAACCACAACCCTCAACACCACTTCTCTGCCTCTCTCTGACACCCCCAGGAATGGGCATTCAACCTGTTCCAGACTTTGAGAGCCTTTCCAGGGAAGAAGTTTCTTCTAATGTCCAACCCAAACCTCTCCTGGTGCAACCTGAGGCTATTCCTCCCATCCTGTCACTTATTACCATACACACACATTTTCAGAAGTATGATCCATACCACTGATGGCAATGCTCCATCCTCCCTTTCCCTAGTTAGGCCTTGTGTAGATCTATTTTGCTTCACGTTCCTTGTCATAAGTGGAGGAAGCCCACCCTGGGCAAGCCCGGAGAATAACACAGGCCTCCAAGTCTTACTGTGTTCTGAAAAGCAGCAAGTTACAGTAAATAAAGGCTGAAGGCAGGATTTTCTTGGGGAGCAGAGGATGGTGAGAAGGCAGGCAGGTGGCACATGTGTGTACACCGCTGCTAATCTGCGCTTTAAAGACACGAGGCCCACCCCAGGGCACACGTCTGTGGGGCGCACCCCAGGCTCCGGAGGGCAGAGGGACCCCGGCGGAGCCCTCAGTGGGGCCGCAGCGAGCTGCCCCTCTGCCGCCGGCTCCCCACTTTCCCTCCTGGCGCGCAGCTGCCCCAGCCGCGCTTTGTGCCGAGGATGGGGGCCAGGAGCGGCGGGGAGGGTCTCCCCGGGCCCTTCCCAGCCCGAGGAGCGCGGGGCATCGTTTTAGCGAGCGCCCAGCACAGCGCGGCCGCGGCACAAGTCTCCTCATTATTCCTCCAGCGTCGGCTGCGGATCGCGGGGAGGAAGGAACCGCGCACCCCCCGGCGGGGCTCCGGCTGGCGGCCGCGTTTGCGGCGGGGGTGCGACGATCGCGGCCGGCGGCCGCTGGCCGGTCGGTGTCCGCTGGCCGGTGTCCGGGGCGCAGCGGCGGCGCGGCGAGGGGGAGGAAGAGGAGCCGCGGCGGCGGCGGCGGTTTCCCCTTTCCCCAGCCCCGGCTCGGCGGGCGCATGCTCACTTGTGCCCGCAGCCTTGGACCATATTTGTCAGGACTCCTCGAGAGACGGAGAAAAGAGAGAATTTTGGGGGGGTAAGGAGCGGCGGGTTCAGATCTAATCCGCAAGCCGTTTAGGCAGCTGCAGAGGCAGAGGCTGGTGATGGGGTTTGATTTTCCCCCGAGGTGAGGATGAAAGTTCGGGAGAGCGCGGGAGATAAAGGGAGAGACGCACCTCCTCTGCCTCCCTTACGAAACGTATCTGGGGAAAGGGAGGGGGGCTGCTCCCCCAGCACCTCCAGCAGCAAGGGTGGAAGTTAATGCCGGGGAAAGTGGGCAAGTGACTCGCAAGTGGCTTGGGGAGCAGCTGAGGCACTGGGGATCGCACTAAATCATAAGTGTGCGAGTGTGAAAGAGGAACAAAAGAAAGAGAGAGGTGCCTGCTATTTATTTTTCTCTTCCCAAACACACGCAGGGAGTACATGTCGGTGTCTGCTGCGCTGTCTGTACATACGCGGGCAGGCACGCACGGTTGTGTATGTACGGAGACGGAGATAGACGGAGGAGAGAGCTGGCGGAATGGGGGGGGCGGGGGGCGCTTTTATTTTTTTGGGAGGTGGGGTGGGGGGGAGGGGGGTTCCGAAGGAAGGGGGAAGGGAAAGGGAGAGACATTTTGCAGACTTGCCCCACCAATGAGCGTGTCAGTTGGCTCCATTTAATGACACTTACGGGGTACCGCCGCGCCGTTGGGAACAATGTGATGCGGGTGCAGCGGCGGGGCGGCGGGGGGGTGCCTGGCTGCGCGTGTGAGCGCCGGGCGGGGAGCGAGCCGAACCCCCCCCGCTCCCCAGCTCCGGCTCTTTGTTCGCACTGGCTGAAGGACGGGGGAGAAGTGCGGGCAGCCGGGAGGGCGATGCGCGGCCGAGAGGGGTGTGAACGAGCCCAGGGCTCGTCGGTCGGAAGCGGCGGGAGGTGGCGGCCGCCGGGATGTACCGGTTGAATGTGCCCGTGGGTCCCGGTGTGCCGAGGCCTCTCTAGCGCTCAGCGGAGTTTTGTCTGCTCCGTCGCTCCTGCACTTTGTGTGATCGTGTGCGAGAGATATTTAAAATATCACCATCTCCCAATTTCCGCCATTTTGGGGAAAGTTTGCACACACATGCACATACCAAAAGGAAAAAAAAAAAGCTGGTAGTGATTTTTTGTTTTCCTAAGAGGCGGAAAAAAAGGCAAAAAAACCCAACAACAACAAAAAAAACCCCGAAAAGTGTTACCGGAGTGCTCAGTTCCTGTGTGCGGTGCGTGCGCCGCGCTCGCTGCGGCAGACATGTGAGGCGGCGGGGAACGGCCCCTGCCCGCCCCGGGCTGCCTGCGGCGCCCGCCGCCTCCTGTCACCGCTGCCGGATCCGCGGACCGGCCTCGGGGGGCTGCCGGCGGCTGGCGGCGGGGTGCCGGCGGTGCCTGCGAGTGAGTGAGCGCGGATTTGGGTGGTGGGTGGGGTGTGCATGTTGGGGGGGGAGCAGGGCCGCGGCGGCTCGCTGAAGTTGCGCGCTCTCGCTGAAGTGCGCCCGGGGTGGGGGAGCGGCCCCTGCGCACACGCCCGGCGCTGCCTGCCGGGCTCGGCAGCCAGTGCATATCACAACAGGATATCGGCACACTTGTTCTCGTAACGGGTGCGAGCCGCTGCGTTTTCGGCTGGGGGTAGGGGGGGCAGGGAAGGAAAGCGATTTATTTTTGAGGGAGGGCGGGAGGGGGGGGCGGGGGGGGGAGGAGGGAAGTGGGGAGGGGGGAAAGAAAGCGGCGGACGACGGGAAGGCGCTCCTGCGGAGCTGGGGCTGGGGGAAAGGCCGCCGGGGCGGCAGCGCCCGGGCTTGGGGGGCGGGGGGCACCGCTGCCGGGCCCGCTCCCCACCCCAGTGGGTTGTTTTTTTTTCTCCCGTCTTCCCGTCGGAGTGGGCGCACAGCAAAGCGTGAGAGAAAAAGTTGCGGCGCAGGAGCCCGGAGCTGGCAGCTGCGGGGCCGGGTGCCCTGCGGGGCGGTGGGTAAAGCGGCCCCTCCCGCGGCAAGGGGCGGCTGCTCCGCCCGGGGATGCCCGGAGAGCGGCTGCGAGCGGCCGGGGAGCGAACCCCAGCACTCCCCTAGGAAAAAAAAAAGAGAGTTCGCCCCTTTCCTCCTCCTTTTCCTCCGCGCTGGGGGAGGGGAGGAGGGAGGAGAAGGTAACATTTTTCTTGTTTTTTTCACCCCCTTTTTTTTCTTTTCACTCAGAGTCAGGCTCCGTTTCTCGGATCCCGGTCTCGCGGAGTGGAGGGTGGGGGAGAGGGTGAAGGGGGGCGGGTGGGAGATGGGAGGGAAAAAAAAAAAAAAAGGCAAAGGACCCGGTAAACAAGCGGAGTCCCTCTTTCGTTGTGCAACTTCCTCAGGAACACTTTAACACCCAGTTCCCCTCCCACCCCAGCCGCACAGCGCTCGCCCCCGCGGCCGCCCCCAGCCCGGGGCAGTGGGCCACGCTGGCCCCCTCTACTTAATTGCCCGGGGCGGCGGAGCGGGGCGGGGAGGCCGTCAGAGTGGGGGAAAAAAAGGCATATTCAGGAGGGAAGCGGAGCAAGTTCAGAACCGCTTTCCCCGAGCGCTCCCCTCGAAGGAGCGAGCCGGGCCGGACCGGCGGGCGCTTTTGTCTGGGTGGTTCTGCCCGAGGCTGGGGAAGACGCGGACCCGAGCCCGGGTTTTCTCCAGAAAGTTTCAAGTGCAGCAAAAAACACGCTGCAAAACTGGCCAAGGAGGGACCTCTGCTGGTAGGCCGCGGGCTGTCGGCGCCGGGGAGCAGCGGCCGCGCCCGCCGGGCCTCGCCGCCGCGTTCCGGCTGCAGCCCCGCTCCGCCGCGCGGCGCTGGGCCGGAGGGAGGGAGGGCAGGGCCAAGAGGGCCAGCGCTGGGGCGGCCGGTGCCGGGCCCCGCCGGTTCGCTGCCGCCGCGCCGCCGGCCCGGGGCCTGCGTGGGGAGCGGCGGGGTCGTGCTCCGTGTCCGTGTCACTTGTCCCGCTCGGGAGCGTGGGCTGAGCCTGGCGAGCAGCGCCTCAGGGCAGGGGAGCTGGGGATGCAGCGGCAGCCCTGGCTGCGGAGGAGCTCGGCCTCCTCCGTATCTTTATACTCGTGCTTGCTAGCACGGTGCAAGCGTGACAGGAAAGGGGAGCCTGAGTTCATAGACTCGCAGAATGGTTTTGGTTGGAAGGGACCTGAAAGATCATCCAATTCCAAACCCCTGCCCTAGCCCAGGTTGCGCAAAACTGCATCTGGCCTGGTCTTAAAACACTCTCAGGGATGAGGCATCCACAACTTCTCTGGGCAACCCATTCCAGTTATTTGTTGAGTGTTGCTGTGTTTTGTTGTTGAATTCTCTCACACAGTTGGGCACTGTCTGACTGCTCTTGCTGCTTGTGTCTGTTCACCAGTGGGTGCTCAACCCTGGGTGCTGTAAGGCAGGTGGGGAGCATAAATAAAATTGGAGATAGAAACACTGGTGTGTCTTGTTTAGGAAATAGTCTGTGTTCAGGAGTGTAACCATGCTCTTAATGCAGATTTAGAAGCTGTTCGGGAAAGCTGTCCTTTTTACCAAGGACTTTATGGCGTTCCCAGAAGTTATTTGATGAACATCTGTGAGAGAAACTCCCTGAACCAGCAGCTGAAGGCAGTGAAGGACTATAGTGAAGTCTGGGTGGAGTCAGGTACTTTTGGTGGGACTTCAGTGGTCCAGTTGGTCTTTGCATGAGCTAAGTGCTCTGATGAAGGTGGCTGAAGCAGTCATCGTGGATGTTTGTGTCAGCTGGATAATAGCAGTGAGCTCTGGCTTTGTTGTGGTGGTCTGTTTCACCTTCAGTTTCATGAGCTTTACCAGAGTGCTGCTTGTGGAAGTGCTAATAACTGAAGAAAGTGATTATGTGTGAGGAGTCCTTTTCCTCTGGCTTGTTCAGTTTCATTGTTCTCTGAAGAGAAATGGTTGACTTCTTGTGTGAGTGGTTGTGATTACTCTTTGGGTTTTTTCAGTACTTCTGGTAAGTAGGATGAGGGATTGTGAGTGGTGAGCTCCATGCCCTAGCATGGGTCTTACAGAAGAACATGATTGTGTGTGTAGTTGATCAGTGCCCCAGTAGTAGAACTACTCATCACAAAGGGAGATAAAAGCTCTTTATGAGTTGGAGAGAAGGGGAAGTCTGTAAGTGTTCAATGTATTTAAGGAGGTGGAAAAAGGTGAATGAGTTAAGGACATGGAGGCTGCTAAGAACCAGCAGAAGAGGATCTGAGTCAGAAAAGAGAGTATTCAGATGTGTATTGCATTATTTTGGGGTAAGAAATCACAATTTGAGGCAGGTCAGGTGATATCTGGTGTGATTTAGTGTGGCCCAGTTCTCCTCCAGGAGGTGTCTGCGTAAGGGAGGGAAGGAGGCACAGATAAAGTATCTTTCTGTGCTTGCTTCTAAGAATTAGAAATTAAGACACAGGATTTGAGAGTCGTACTCAAGTCCTAGAATGCAAACAGGTTAAACCTCCACTCAGCACTGCAGACAGGAAAGCTTACAGAGAGGATGTTTTGCTGGTATGAAATTTATATAAATAACCTGTGATTGCTAAATAAATAAATAAACCTGTGATAAATGAACTGTGTGAGTTTTGTATAAAGAACCTGTGTTCTTTATGTAAACAAGATAAAAGTTGTCAGTGTTAAGTTTCCTGAGGTGCTGATATTGCTTTGCTAGTGGTTAGCTGATGCTATTACAGTGTTGTGTGGAAATCAGTAAATGAAGCAGTAGATGAAGGCTGTATGTAACTGTGCTGCCCGGTTTCTAACAATGGTGTGGCAGTCCTTGTGTCCTTCCCTTGCTGAGGGAGACCAGACCTAGGTGAGGACAGGAGGAAACTCCTTTAGCTCTGGAGCAGGCTCAGACTTCACAGCATTTTGTAGTGCAGCTTTGTCCACATTCTGCCTGTGAGGAAAAAGGTTTTAAGCAAAGTATTGAGAACAAACACACCTTGGAGAATCTAGCAGGCAGAAGAATAGCAACAGATGAAATAGAGGAAATAATGCTGGAGGGGCATCTTGCTAAATAAATAAATAATGCTAAAGGGACCTGCCAACAGGTCAAGAGAGGTGATTCTGCCTCTATCCTTCTCTGATGATAATTCACCTGCAGTACTGTGTCGAGCTCTCGAATCCCCAGCACAAGAAGGATGTGAACCTGCTGGAGTGGGTCCAGAGGAAGGCCACAAAGATGATCAGAGGGCTAGAGCTCTGTGGAGGAAAGGCTTAGAGAGTTAGCCTGTCCATCCTGGAGAAGACAAGGCTCTAGGGAGCTTAGAGCAGCTTTCCAGTACCTGAAGGGGACGTACAGGAAGGCTGGGGAGGGACTGTTCAGAAGGGCCTGTGGGGATAGGACAAAGGGCAATGATTTGGAACTGGAGCGAGAGAGATTTAGGTTGGACATTAGGAAGAAATTCTTCATAATGAGGGTGGTGAAATACTGGAACAGGTTACCTAGAGAAGTGGTGGAAGCCCCAGCCCTGGAGACATTCAAGGTGAAACTTGACAGGCCCTCAGTGACATGATCTAGTTGGAGATGTCCCTGCTGACTGCATTGGGGGCTGGGCAAGATGACCTTTGAGGGTCCCTTCCAACCTGAGGCATTCTGTGATCATCAATAGGAAATGTACTCCATTTTCTATTTAAAAAGTGTTAAGAATGGCACAGGATTTTAAGCTGTGGTCCCTTGGTGAATACAGATAAGCTATATAATCTTTAAAAGAACTTAGTGTAATATACTCATGAGCAACAGGCAAAATAGTGACATTTACTCAAACAGCTCCAGCATGGAACATAAACATGGCAGAACTAGTAAAGTAGTTTCTAAACAAGAACAACAAAAAAGAGACGTTGAAGGAAATACGTCATCTGCAGAGACTTATTTGAATGAAACATTAAAATAGTAGAAGTATTAAACAGGTAGAGCACAAAGCAGCTACTGAAATGTGGATAGCCTCAAAGCATTCTGCTGTTTCCTGCCCTGTTCCTGTTGTGGTTGCTTTTCTTTCAGTGAAGAACCAGGTACAAAAAGGTGAAGGGTGAGATAGAGACAAGCGTGGGGCTCACCCAGCTCAAAGAGAATTACAGAATTGTCAGGGTTGGAAGGGACCTCAAGGCTCATCCAGTTCCAACCCCCCTGCCATGGGCAGGGACACCTCACACCACAGCAGGTTGCTCACAGCCACCTCCAGCCTGGCCTTGGACACCTCCAGGGATGAGGCTTCCACCACCTCCCTGGGCAACCTGTGCCAGTGTCTCATCACCCTCATGGGGAAAAACTTCTTGACATCTAATCTAAATCTCCCCTCCTCTAGCTTGGATCCATCCCCCCCAGTCCTATCACTCCCTGACACCCTAAAAAGTCCTTTCCCAGCTTTCTTGTAGCCCCCTTCAGATACTGGAAGGCCACAAAAAAGTCTCAGAGCCTTCTCTTCTCTAGACTGAACAGCCCCAACTCTCTCAGCCTGTCCTCATAGGAGAGGAGCTCCAGCCCTCTGATCATCCTTCTTGCCCTTCTCTGGACTCTTTCCAGCATCTCCAGATCTTTCCTGTAATAGCCTGAAATGTTTGAGGCATCATTCCAGCCAAATTCCCCACGAGTAGCCAGCATTATTGCAAACTGGATCTCAGATCTCGGGCTGGCTCTTTGACTACTGTGTAACTGATGACCACCTGGAAAAGTCAGATCTTTCTTGTCATAGGGGCCCCAGAACTGGACACAGAGCTCCAGGTGTGGTCTCACCAGAATGGAGCAGAGGGAGAGAATCACCTCCCTCGCCCTGCTGGCCACACTTCTCTTGATGCAACTCCAGATGTGGTTGGCTGGAGAAGAGGGCTCACCCCAGTGGGCTTGCAGTCAGTTGGCTTTGCTTTTGCTATTGTTATGAGGCAGGGTTAATCCAAGGCCTGTCTGAAAGAGAAGGAGCTGATGCTGTGAGGGGTGATTCTGCTCGTGTGGTACCAACAGTGTAACAGGTCAGCCTTGGTGGTGGTGATGTTCCTACACATGAATAAAGCTGGAACTGAGCATCAGCTTGTCCTCTGGTGTCCAGAAGTTGGTGGATATGCATCTCTGCTGTGCTGAGTTGTCTGCATCCGATTCACCTTGTTTTCCTGCTTTGTTATGTAGGGAATGTGGGTGCTACACCTCCTTCCTCCTTCCTTGGAGATGCCGAAAGTAACTATGTACAATATTAGGACAAAAGTCCTCACCTGTTGCTTTTGTTTCTGAACTTCCCTGGTGGTGTTACCCAGCCCTGGGGCAAGAAAAACCATGGCTTGGCTCCATAAGGACATTGCTTCCCTTGGAACATCTGTTTGTCCATCTGTGTGGGGTAGATAGCTTAAAGAATCTCTGTCAAAGGCAGTGGCAAAGGTGGTTTTAGTGTGACTGTAAAAGTGTGACTTGGCAGAGTTCACTGGCAAAGTTCACTCTGTTGCTTACTTCGTGGAAGAAAATTAGAGAAGTGATGGTGCCCTTGTACTCTGCCCTGGGGAGGCCACAGCTTGAGTACTGAGTTCACTTCTGAGCACCACAATACAGGAAAGACATTGAAGTGCTGGAGGGTGTCCAGGGAAGAGCAGCAAGGCTGGTGAGGGGTTTGAAGGGCATCACATGAGGAGCAGCTGAGGGAGCTGGGGGTGTTTAGCCTGGGGAAGAGGAGGCTGAGGGGAGACCTCATTGCTCTCTACACCTCCCTGAAAGGAGGCTGCAATGAGGCTGATGTTGGTCTTTTCTCCCAGGTAACCAGTGATAGGATGAGAGGAAATAGGCTTCAGTTGTGCCAGGACATGTTTAGGTTGGAGATTAGGAAAAAATTCTTGCCTTGAAGAGTGGTCAGGGGTTGGAACAGTCTGCCCAGGGAGGTGGTGGAGTCCCCATCCCTGGAGGTGTTCAAGAAGCTGTAGATGTGGAGCTTGAGGATATAGTTTAGTGGTCATGGCAGTAGGATTATGGTTGGACTTGGTGATCTCAAAGGTCTTTTCCAGGCTTAATGACTCTGTGTCTCTGATCCTGTGTTCCAGTGAGAATCAGTCCGAATGATTTAGAAACTGAAAGTCTAGAAGGCTAAGGGAGACCCTGCTGTTGAGGTTCAGAGCGGACTCCCTTGCTTTCTGAACTTCTGATGAAGCTTAGGGGTGGCTAGATCTGATCTTAGTCCCAGAACTGAGCAATGTTTTTGTCTAGTGGAAGGGATACAAAGGGTATGGAAAACCTTCTGTTGAGTCAGGAAGTTCAGAATGGAGCCCCTTGCTTTCTGAACTCCTCCTGAGAGGAGCATAGGTGCAGCTGAGTCCAGACTTAGTCCCAGACTTGGCCAGTGGTTTCTCTCTAAAGGGTTTGGACACCTGGCTTTCATTAGTATTAATTCAGTGTGCTGTCAGTCACTCCTCTTGCAGATGAGGGGTCTTGCTGCTTTGGGAAAGGAAGGATATCTTTGTCTTGTGTAAGGAACCTCAAACCTTCAGAGGCTTGAGGGGAGGGTCACCTGCTGTGCAGCCCGGTTGCTGTCCAGGGAAAACTTGAATTGGGCTTATCTGTTCATCTGTCATTGGTGAAAGATCTCATTGCTTTCAGGAGCAACCTTGAGAAGCATCGCAGCTCTAGGGGGGATCACCACTGTGCAGCCATGCTGCCTAGCAGGGCAGGCTCCAAGGAGGCTCACGCTGGCTGTCATGTTTATGGGATGCATGGGTTGGCTTGTAAGCAAATTTCATACAGTGGGAGAGGACACCTGGACACACAACTTTGTTCCTCCATAAGTGAGCCTTGGGAGAGTCACACATGGTTCACAGGATTGGTGTTCCAAGCTCTGCATCCATGCTCCTTGACTCACTCTGCTGCTTTCTGGGTTGCCTATAGGAGTTGTGAGCCAGATTATGGCTCAGGTCTTTACCTCCTTTGCCTGTACCAAACTCCTATGAGCTTGGATAAGGGGAGGTCATAGAACCATAGAATTGTTTTGGTTGGAAGAGACCTCTAAGATCATTGAGTCCAACCAGGCTGAGTGCATTCATCACCCCCTTGGAGCTCACCCTTGGTGCCACTTACTGAGACTTCCAGCTCCATATGCCCAGTTTTGCCTCCTGACAGGAGCTGTCGGTGGGGGAGAGGACAAGCACAGGGCAGATCTGCTGGGGTGTGCTGTTGTGATCATGTAAATGAAAGGAAAGTAAATAAAACACACAGAGGGATGCAGAAAAAGGAAAGGTAACTGTCACAGGTGGGTTCTGCCCATCTGGCAGTGCTGAGTGGTGGCTTCGCTGCTGAAACCTCCTCTCTTTGCTGCCCAGTGACCTGGTGCTGAGTTGGCCCTGCTGGTTAGAAAGCAAATGTTGCACAGGTGGCATCTTAGGGTTTCAAGGTTTGGGTAGGTGTCAGGTAGTTGTTTTTTTTTTAAAGCACTGCCTGAAATCAGGAATCCTCTTAGTACTTCTGATGTATTCAGCACATAACCCTGTAATTACTTCCAAACCTGTGTAAGTTTAATTGGCATATTCTCTCCTACTTCTTTGCTTTACATCTTTAGAGAGTCTTTACCAGCTGAAATGATCTCATTTTTAGTGCTGTTACTCTCATTAAGTATCTCCTCTGCGAGCTGCTCATTTATGGTTGAGCCAGTTGGTACAAGTGGAAGTTTTCCTGCTGGATGTGTCTAATCTTATTTCATATGCTTGCTTGTTTTAATGAATTTATTACATATGTCTAATCAAAAATTAATGTGGAGCTCTTAACGTGCAGCACACTCCTCTAGAAAGGACTCTGAAGACTGAGATACATCTGGAATCTCTGTTGGATTGAGTCCAAGGGCAGGAACACCTCTGCCATGAAGATAGGCTGAGGGAGCTGGGGGTGTTCAGCCTGGAGAAGGCTCCAGGAGGACCTCAGAGCTGCCTTCTGATACCTGAAGGGATCCTGCAGGAAGGCTGCAGAGGGACTTTTCATGAGGGTGTCTGGAGACAGGCCAAGGGGAATGGTTTGAAGCTGAGGGAGAGCTGGGTTAGAGTGGAGCTGAGGAAGAAGTTCTTCAGTATGAGGGGGGTGAGACTCTGGAACAGGTTACCCAGGGAGGTTGTGGCTGCCTCTTCCCTGGAGGCCAGATTGAATGAGGCCTTGAGCAGCCTGACCTAGTTGAGAGGTGTCCCTGACCCTTGCACAGAGGTTGGTGTAGATGATCTCTGAGGTCCCTTTCATCCTGAGCCATTCTATGATTCTGATTTTGGAGGTGCTTTTGGAAGATGACTGCTCCAAGTTCTCACTGCTGTGCCCTTTCCTTGACATCTGCTGGCATTCAGTGGCAGGCATGGGGACAGTGCTGTAGTTAATTTGTTCCTTTACCTGTGTTTTTTACTGCTTTTCATGGAATAATGGAATGGTTCATGTTGGAAGGGACCTCAGAGCTCATCTACTTCAGCCTCCCAACCCTGGGCAGGGACACCTCTCAACTAGACTTGACTGCTTTTCTGGAAGTGTAGCAAAAGAAATGATGGCAAGTGAAGTCATTATGGAAGGAGTTAGACTTGTTCAAAGAGCTACATCACAGCTTTAAAAACGAAAATGAAAATAAGTAGATGAGACATTTTTCCTTTTCTTTGTTCTGTGATGATTTTGGCTTTTTTTAGTACCTCATCATTGTAACAATTTAATTGGTCTCTATCTCCCTCCTTTACTGTCATTAGGAGTGGAATGCAGCTCTATCTTTCATCTGTTCCAACTCAGCAAAGCTGGAAACAGATACTTTGTTTAATATAATTCCTTTTGGTAAATTAATTTCTCTCTGCATTGCCCTGTAACCTTTTCATCTCACCAAGAACACTTCTGGATGCTGCAAAATGGGAAAGTGCAGACTCTGGCTTTGATGTTGAGCTAACTGTGAAAGGCAAACAGTAATGAATACCTTATCAAACAACAGAATCTATCATCATTGCTGATTGTTACCTGAGGAATCTTTGGTAGGTGCAGTCAAGTTGTATGTTTTCTTGAGAGAAATATGCCCTGAACTTTCCTCTTACCAGGGTTTTGTTTTTTTCTCCCATGTCACAGTTTACATCCTGCCTCAGTATGCTGGGCTGGAAGATTTCATGGAATTCATAGAATGGTTTGGGTTGGAAGGGACCTTCAAGATCATCCAGTTCCAACCCCCTGCCATGGGCAGGAACATCTCCCACCAGCCCAGGCTGCTCAAGGCCTCATCCAGCCTGGCCTTGAACACCTCCAGGGAGGATGCAGCCACAGCCTCCCTGGGCAACCTGTGCCAGTGTCTCACCACCCTCACTGCAAAGAATTGCTTCCTCATCTCCAGTCTCAATCTCCCCTCTCCCAGTTCAAAGCCATTGCCCCTCATCCTTGCACAACAAACCCATATAAAAATTCCCTCTGGAGCTTCTTCAGGTGCTGGAAGGCTGCTTTAAGGTCTCTCTGAAGCCTTTTCTTCTCCAGGCTGAACTGACTCAGCTCTCCCAGCCTGTCCCCATAAGGGAGATGCTCCAGCCCTCTGATCATCTTGGTGGCCTCCTCTGGACATGTTCCAGAGCAGTTCCATGTCCTTTTTTCCCCATGCCATTTTTCCCCAACTGTCTCTGTCACACATCCTGTCTGCAATGAGAGAGGCACTTCTGGAGACCCCAGCAGCTGGGGCAGTGCCTGGCTGCTGATCCTTGCTCTACTGGAGAGCAGCTGCTGTGAGGAAGTTTCCCCACACCCTCCCCTAGTGTCTTTCCATCTTCTGTCATCTCTTCTCCCAAATCCTTTGGAACACGCTTTGTAGAATAAATAAAGCACAGGAAGGTTGAGTGAAGTGTCCTCTAAACAGGGCTGTAATTGAAGGTTACTTGGAAACAGCAGTTAATGGAGAACACAGCCTTGTGTTTGCTTAGCCAGGCTAATCACAGGCAGCTTGTTACACCACTGTGCTTAAACCAGCAGGCTTCATCTCCTTAAACTTGCCTGAATTTCTGGCTAGATCCAATTTTTCATTTGCTCCTTGGGCAGGTTGGATCTTGTGTCCGTGAGAGAAGGTTATGCCTTTGCCATCACATTGCAGTTGGGGCTGGTGGAAGCCACCTGGAGTTGGTCTGCTGAGGTATGGAAGGCTGGGTGCTTGGATCACAGAATCAGAGTGGTAGGAGTCGGAAGGGACTTCTGAAGATCATTGAGTCCAACCCCCTGCCAGATCAGGGTCACCTAGAGCAGGTCACACAGGAACGCATCAGCATGGGCCTTGAAAGTCTCTGGAAATGGAGAGGTTGTCCAAGTTGTGCTGCAGGAACTGCCCTGAGCTGTGCAGGAGTTTGACTGGGAGTGGTGTTTAAGATCAGCTCTGTAGCTTTGGGGAACTTCTCAGATGGCACTGAATTTGATTAGGTTTATTGACATATTTCAAAATTCACTGACAGGATGGGTTCCAATACTTTCTCATAGAGCTGGAGAAGACACATTGAATCTTTGGGTTCTGCTTACTTCAGGCTTGTCTTGTGAAGTACTTGAAGTTCTCTCATAGAGTCCTCTGCTTGTTGTATGAAGTGAAGGGGGTGACACAGAAATTGTCACCCTAGGGACTGGTTACTGACTGAGGTCCTGTCACCCTGCTTGTCCTGTGTGGTGGCTGTTGTGTGACAAAAGTACTGGTGGGGTAAGAGGTTGCTCAGAGTTTTAAAGTGTACTGTAGAAAGAGTAGGAAACCAGGAAGAAACACAAGGGAGTCCACATGGCAGGCCCCAAACCAGAGCAGTATCTCTCTGTAGTGGCCATGTTGCAGTGATTGCTACAATTTTTCTGATTTAAAAAAAAAAAAAAGTGAATTTGATTTTTTTTTTTTTAATGCAATAGTGTTAACTAGCTAATAATTGTTGCCCTCAAGCATTCATTGAAAAGCTTCTAGATAACTTGAGTTTCCTTCTGCTCGGTTTGCATCTTTTTCTGTTGTCTGTGGGTGAACAAATACCACTCAGGCTATTTTGTGGAAATTCCAAATGTCCAGAGACTATTAGTAGATCCTTGCAGTTTCTTGGGAGTGGGACCTAGGTTAGAAATTAGATTTTAGAAAGCAAGGTGAAGCACTGAAGAGACTGCCTACAAGAATTTCAGCTATTGATACAGCAAAAGTTGGTAGTCTGCAGGAGGATGAGGCTTAGAAAGGGTTTGCTGAAAAGCTCAGGTGGTGTAAACTGGAAAAGAGAGGAGCTTTGGCTGATAGTTCCCAAACCAAGACACAGCTCATTTGGCTGCACAGAGACTCAGAGAATTGTTTGAGTTGGCACAGACCTCCAAGATCATCCAGTCCAACTGTCTACCCAACACCACCATGGCCATCAAACCATGGCCCTGAGTGTCATGGCCACACCTTTCTTGAACACCTCCATCGGGACTCCACCACCTCCCTGGGCAGCCTGTTCCAATCCCTGACCACTCTTGCAGCAAACGAATTTTTCTTCTTCTCCAACCTAACCCTCCCCTGGCACAATTTCAGGCCATTTCATCTCCTTCTATCACCTGAGACTAGGGAGCAGAGCCCAACCCCCAGCTGGCTCCAACCTCCTCTCAGGAAGCTGTAGAGAGCAATGAGGTCTCTTCTCTACCTCCTGTTCTCCAGACTAAACACCCCCAGGTCTCTCAGCTGCTCCTCTCCAGCCCTGTTCTCCAGACCCTTTGCCAGGTTTGTTGCCCTTCTCTGGACCTGCTCCAGCCTCTCAGTGTCTTTCCTGTAGTGAGTGGCCTCACAACTGATCCCAGAATTGGAGGTGCTATCATCATTCCAGCAAACATCATCTCAGCTGCTAGGCATAGTGCAGAATTTAGTCAGAGAGAAGATGAATGAGTCAGGTTCCACATAGAACAAGTAGTAAAGTAGCTGCCAGGCCACAGCTTTAAAGATTGCTGGGTTTGTAAGAAGTAGAAAGGAAGGAGCTGGTGGGAATGACAGCTGGCTGCTGGAAACATTTGCAGTTCAGTGCCATTGATGCTGGCTTTGTGACAGTGACAAGTGGTGGGCCCAAGCCAAGGGTTGGTGGCAAGTGTTGTACACTTGTGTTGCTTGTGCAAGTGGTTTGGGAATGAGGTGTTAGCACAGAAGAGATGTCCACATGCAGCATTTCTGAAGATATCCACATGCAGCATTTCTGCATGTCCTTTTGCTCCTCTGAAACAAAAGGGTCCAGTAAAGTAAAGGCTTGCAAAGCAGAGGTTTTCCTCTGCTGAATCTGTGCTTCTCTGCATGTAAAGACATTTCACAGCTGAAGATCAAAGTGTAGTGAAACAGACAAGGAGAACAGAAGGCTCCAGGGAGACCTGGTAATGACCTTCCAGTACCTGAAGTGGGCTACAAGAAGGATGGAGAGAGACTGCTTGCAGAGGGCTGCAGTGACAGGACCAGAGGCAATGGCTTCAAACTGGAGAAGAGCAGATTGAGATTGGATTTTAGGAACAAGTTCTGCACCATTGGGCTGGTGGAACACTTCAACAGGTTGCCCAGGAAGGTAAATGAGGCCCCATCCCTGGAGATAGTCAATCTGGGGCTTGGCAGGGCCCTGGGCAACCTGATCTAATTGAGGATGTCCCTGCTGACTGCAGCGGGGTTGGACTGGGTGACCTTTGGAGGTCTCTTCCAACCCAGACCATTCTATGATTCTGTTTGGGTGTCCTGAGTTTCAAATTAATTTTGAAGTTCATTTCAGAGTTGAGAGGAGCATTCACATCAGCATGGTTGCTGCTGTTACAGAAGAGCAGTTGTGTTGATCCCTGCTAAATGTGTGGAGTTTTCAATATGCAGGGAAATAGGGAGGAGCAGTAACAGAACCCTCACTTTGGACTTCCGGAGGGCAAACTTCAGGTTGTTCAGGCAACTTATTCGGAAAGTTCCCTGGGTAACAGCCCTTAAGAACAAAGGGGTCCAGGATGGTTGGACCTACTTCCAACAGGAGCTCCTAAAGGCACAGGGACTGGCAGTTCCCACATGCCGTAAGACGAGCCGGCGGGAAGACGACCGGCCTGGATGAGCAAGCAGCTCCTGAAGGATTTAAGGGAAAAAAAGAGGGTTTATCGCCTTTGGAAAGGGGGGGAGGCAACTAGTGATATGTTTAAGGGTGTTGTTAGATCATGTAGAAGTAAAATTAGAGAGGCAAAAGCACAGTTAGAAATTAAACTGGCCGCTTCCGTGAAGGACAACAAAAAGCATTTTTATAAATATATTAATGCTAAAAAGAGGGGCAAGAGGAGCCTCCACTCTTTATTGGACGTGGAGGGTAACATTGTAACTAAGGATGAGGAGAAGGCTGAGATTCTAAATACCTTCTTTGCCTCCATTTTCAACAGTAAGGCAGGAGGACTTCAGGATAACTGGCCTCCTGAACTGGTTGATGGGGTCAAGGAGCAGTGTTGTACTCCTGAAATCCATGTGGAATTAGTTCGAGACTTGTTGAGTCACTTGGATATTCACAAGTCCATGGGACCTGATGGGATTCATCCTAGGGTGCTGAAAGAGCTGGCAGATGAGCTGGCCAAGCCTCTGTCCATCATTTTCCACCAGTCCTGGCTCACTGGAGAGGTCCCAGAAGACTGGAAACTGGCCAATGTGACGCCCATCCACAAGAAGGGACAGACAGAAGAACCTGGGAACTACAGGCCTGTCAGCCTGACCTCAGTGCCAGGGAAAATCCTGGAGCAGATTGTCTTGGGGGCAATCACTGCATACCTGAAGGATAGCCAAGGAATCAGGCCCAGCCAACATGGATTTAGGAAGGGCAGGTCCTGCCTCACCAACCTGATCTCCTTCTATGACCAGGTGACAGCCTGGTGGACGTAGGAAAGGCTGTGGATGTAGTCTACCTGGACTTCAGCAAGGCCTTTGACACTGTCCCCCACAGCAAACTCCTGGCCAAGCTGGCAGCCTGTGGCTTGGACAGCAGCACTCTGTGCTGGGTTAGGAACTGGCTGGAGGGCAGAGCCCAGAGAGTGGTGGTGAATGGTGCCACATCCAGCTGGCAGCCTGTCACTAGTGGTGTCCCCCAGGGATCAGTGCTGGGCCCCATCCTGTTCAATATCTTTATTGATGATCTGGATGAGGGGACTGAGTCCATCATCAGTAAATTTGCAGATGACACCAAGCTGGGAGCAGGTGTTGATCTGTTAGAAGGTAGAAGGGCTCTGCAGAGGGCCCTTGCCAGGCTGGACAGATGGGCAGAGTCCAACAGGATGGCATTCAACAAATCCAAGTGCCAGGTGCTGCACTTTGGCCACAACAACCCCAAGCAGAGCTACAGGCTGGGGTCAGAGTGGCTGGAGAGCAGCCAGGTGGAAAGGGACCTGGGGGTACTGGTTGACAGGCGCCTGAACAGGAGCCAGCAGTGTGCCCAGGTGGCCAAGAGAGCCAATGGCATCCTGGCCTGCATCAGGAATAGTGTGGCCAGCAGGAGCAGGGAGGTCATTGTACCCCTGTACACAGCACTGGTTAGGCCACACCTTGAGTACTGTGTCCAGTTCTGGGCCCCTCAGTTTAGGAAAGATGTTGAATTGCTGGAGCATGTCCAGAGAAGGGCAACGAGGCTGGGGAGAGGCCTTGAGCACAAGCCCTATGAGGAGAGGCTGAGGGAGCTGGGACTGTTTAGCCTGAGAAGAGGAGGCTCAGGGGAGACCTCACTGCTGTCTACAACTACCTGAAGGGAGGTTGTAGCCAGGAGGGGGTTGGGCTCTTCTCCCAGGCAACCAGCACCAGAACAAGAGGACACAGTCTCAAGCTGCGCCAGGGGAGGTTTAGGCTGGAGGTGAGGAGAAAGTTCTTCACAGAGAGAGTGGTTGGCCATTGGAATGTGCTGCCCAGGGAGGTGGTGGAGTCACCATCCCTGGAGGTGTTCAAGAGGGGATTGGACGTGGCACTTGGTGCCATGGTTTAGATAGTCATGAGGTGTAGGGTGACAGGTTGGACTCGATGATCCTTGAGGTCTCTTCCAACCTTCTTGATTCTTGATTCTTGATATGCACACTTCTTGATTCCAGGCTTCCTGTCCTCTCTTGCCTTCCCCACAACAATTGGTTGTCTTAGGTGGGCTTGAGCTGTGCTTTCCCCATGTCACTTTATTTGCAGCTGGAAAGGTTTCATTTATCCCCAGTGCAGCCTCATTACTGCTATTGTATAATACAGATCTTGTTTGGGAAGGCTTTGAAAAGATTTCCTCTTGCCTTTATTACCTCAGTGTATGTGAGCAGCATTGTCACCAGCTGCCCACTCTGCCACTGTGGTGAGGGAGCATTTGATACTAATCTGTGAAGGGCATTTGAAGTGTCCACTGGTCACAGAGTCATTGAGTCATTTGGGTTGGAAAAGATCTTTATGATCATCCAGTCCAACATTCTCTAACTCTGCCAGGTCAGGTGCTAGGCTGGGCTGCATCACACACAGAGCAGCGTGAGCAGCAGGAGGAGGGAGGGGATTCTGCCCCTTTGCTTTGCTCTGCTCAGACCCTACCTGCAGCATTGCCTCTACTTTGGGAGTTCCCAGCACAAGAAGGACCTGGAGCTGCTGGAGAGGGTTCAGAGGAGGCCACAAAGATGATCAAGGAGCTGGAGAACCTCTGCTATGGGGACAGGCTGAGAGAGTTGGGGCTGTTCAGCCTGGAGAAGAGCAGGCCCCAGGGAGACCTTAGAGCAACCTGAAAGGGGCTCCAAGGAGAGCTGGGGAGGACTTGTAGTGACAAGACAAGGGGCATTGGCTGTGAGCTAGGAGAGATTGAGGCTAAAGATGAGGAAGAAACTCTTTCCAGTGAGGGTGGTGAGACACTGGCACAGATTGCCCAGGGAGGCTGTGGATGTTCCCTCCCTGGAGGTGTTCAAGGCCAGGCTGGATGAGGCCTTGAGCAAACTGTGCTGGTGGGAGGTGTCCCTGCCCATGGCAGGGGCTTGGAACTAGATGAGCTCTAAGGTCCCTTTCAACCCAAAAAATTCAATGCTTCTATGAATAGTCCATGTCCCTCAGCACCACATCTCTGCCTCTTTGCAACACCTCCAGGGATGGGGATCCAACCACCTTCCTGGGCAGCCCATTCCAGTGTTTTTAGAACCCTTTCAGTGCAAAAGTTTCTTTTCATAACTAAACATTAAACCACTTCCAGCATTTCCAGACGAATCCTTACTATTTTCTAATATTTTCTTTTAGTACATGCATCATGAATGAACCTGCCTCTAGTGGAAATGGTCAAGAGTTTGATGTTTTCAGTGCTATGGACTGGAAGGATGGCATAGGGACTTTGCCAGGAAGTGACCTAAAGGTAAGAGTTGTCTTTTGTTTTTAATAATTGACATAAAAATGTTAAAAGACTGCATTTCACAGGCTGGTGTGTAGGTATCTTCTTTCATGAATAAAACATGAATGTGCAGCTCTGAGTTAAGAGCCTGTAGCCTGTTAGCTTTTAGCTCTGGAGTTTCTCGATTCAGTTTGTGACTCTGGCACAGGCAGCTGTCAGCCCTGGAGCAAGGCATAAATTAGCACTGCCTCACTGTATAGACAGAGGTAATCAAGTACACAGCATCCAAAGGAAATCTCACAAGTGAAGTGTGCAAATGCAGTCCACTTAGAGCTCTACGCTGCTCTGTCGCTGAGGATCTTTATCCTGTCACTGACTCTGGCTGTCTCATAGTCTTAGTTCTTCTTATTCCTAAAAATAGTTTATTTTTGCTGGGCTTATGTCGTGTGGGTGCTTAGAAAAAATGAATAAAGTGAGTGCTTCTCAGCTGGGGATAATGGAGAAATCTGAATGATACTGGAATAGTCGTTCCATTTTTCACACTGCTTATCTTTGCTGGAATAAATTGCAATCATTCTATTTTGTTTTCAAACTATCATTTTTTAAAAAATTTACCTGATACTTTTTACTGTGTCATCAGAAACTGCTCCTCTGCTGTGTTAGCTAAAAATAGACTTTCAATATTAGACTTCATAGAATCACAGAATTGTCAGGGTTGGAAGGGACCTCAAGGATCATCCAGTTCCAACTCCCTTGCCATGGGCAGGGACACCTCACACTACAGCAGGTTGCTCACAGCCACATCCAGCCTGGCCTTGAACACCTCCAGGGATGAGGCTTCCACCACCTCCCTGGGCAACCTGTGCCAGTGTCTCATCACCCTCATGGGGAAGAACTTCTTGACATCTAATCTAAATCTCCCTTCCTCTAGCTTGGATCCATCCCCCCCAGTCCTATCACTCCCTGACACCCTCAAAAGTCCCTCCCCAGCTTTCTTTAAGGCCTCCTTCAGTTATTGGGAGGCCACAAGAAGGTCTCCGTGGAGCCTTCTCTTCTCCAGACTGTACAACCCCAACTCTCTCAGTCTGTCTACAGAGCAGAGCAGCTCCAGCCCTCTGCTCATCCTCATGGCCCTTCTCTGGACACCTTTCAGCACCTCCAGACCCTTCCTGGAACAGAGGCTCCAGAACTGGACACAGAACGCCCGAGTGGCCTTTCTTGCACCTATTTCCTGTTGATTACAGTCAATAATTGCAACTCATTCCATCTAGACTGAGGTTGATGAAGTTTCCTTACAGTTTGTTTTTTAAATGTGTGGGTTTGAAAATCCTTTTGTCCCTTGGTGTCTGATACAGTTTCTGTTGTTGAAGTAAAGTGTCAAAAAGTATTGGTGTTCAGGACCTACTTGTTGTGAGTTTGGGTTTGTGTTTTGGTTTGCTTTTGCTTCCTGCTGTGTTTGTTTGCTTTTGGTGTTCTAAATTACAGAACCATAGACTAGAATCACTAGAATAACTTTATTCAGGAAGGACCTCAGGACACCACCTCTGAGCACTCCAGACCTTAGACTGATGTAGATCAGGTTGCTCAGGGCCTTGTCCACTGTGAATGTGGTTATCTCCAGGGTTGGGCATGCCACAGTCTGTCTGGGCAACCTGTTCCAGCATTTGACCAGCCTCTTAGTGACTTTTTACTTTGTGTTGAAATTTGCCTTTGCAGCTTGTGCCTTTTGGCTGTTGCCCTTTAAGTGTGCATGTGAGAAGAGCCATCCCCTCTCTATCCTGTCCTCTCATTAAAGAGAGCAGAAAAGGCTCTCCTTGGAAGACAGCAGTAAAATCTCTCCTCTGTTTAAGACTTGAGCAAACAAGTTTGCTCACCTTCTCCCTGCATGCCCTCTGCTGCAGCCTCTCCTTGTTTTGGTGGTCATCCACTGGACTTGCTCTGGTATGCCATTGTCTTTCTTGTGGTGGGCACAGTAGTCCATCTGTGGTCTCCCCAGTGTTACCCAGAAGGTTTCCTCAGCCTGCTGGCTATCCTCTTGCTGAAGCAGCTCTGGCTGCTGGTGGCTCTTTGTTGCCAGGGTGCATTGCTGACTCATGCTCAACTCCTTGCCTTCTGCAAAGCTGTTTTCAAAGAGTCAGCCCCTGGGCTGGTCTGGTGCACACAGCTGTCCTGTCCCAGGTGCAGGGCCTTGCATATGCCTTTGTAGACCTTCATGAGATCTTATTAGCCTATTTCTTCAGCATGTTGAGGTCTTTCTGACTAGCAGCCTGCCCAGCAGTTCCTCAGCCACACCTGGTTTGGTAGTTTGCTTTTGCTGCCTGTGCATGGAGTAAAGCCTTTCTTCTTGCCTTTGCTAGTTTCTTCTCCAGCTGATCTTTGGCTTTCTGGATGCCCTCACTGCATGCAACAGCACCATCACTACATATCTGCTGCACCTGACATCTCTCCTACCTCACCTTCTACCTCCTTCTCCATTTGAACTAACTCAGGAGTCCCTAGTTCATTCATGTTGGCCTTCATCCACGTTTACTAACTTCTTGGATACTGGCAGGCATAGTTCTCCTGGTGTGAGGTCCCTGGGGAGATATCCAAACTTCCTGGGCTTTTCTACGCTTCAAAGCAGTCTCCTGTATGAGTCTGCCAAGAAAATCTCTGAACAAGCCAACAGCTGCCTCTCCTGAAGTCCAATGCTGCTCCTTCAGGATTTATTTTCCTCGCTACTTTCAGGATTTCAGACTTCACTAACTCATGGTTGCAGCTGCCAAGGCTGCCATCAGCCTCCACATCCCTGGCCAGTCCTGTATTTTGTTAAAAGTCCAGGCTTCTAAACAGTCCTTTCTGTTCTTAAAACCAACATCAAGTGAAAGACAAACACAGTATTGAAAAGCTCAAGGAATACAAAAGGGAGTAATGCAGGGAAATAGATTCAAAGTATCCTAGAATGGTTTGGGTTGGAAAGGACCTTAAAGATCATCCAGTTCCAATCCCCTGCCATGGGCAAGGACACCTCCCCCTAGTCCATGTTGCTCAAGGCCTCATCCAGCCTGGCTTTAAAAACACCTCCAGGGAAAGGGCATCCACAACCTCTCTGGGCAACCTGTTCCAGTGTCTCACCACCCTCAATCGAAAGAATTTCTTCCTCATCCCCAGTCTGAATCTACCCTGCTCTAGTTTCAAACCATTGCTCCTAAACTGACTGAAAATAGGAATTTCAAGTAGGTAGCTCCCCAAAAGGCAGCATTTCAACATTTTAGTATTCACTTAACTGAAAGATGCTCATAGTATCAAGTTTACCAAATCTGAGGATTCAAAGACAATTTTCCCTGACATTTTAGGAAGAGAAATGACTAAATGTGAGAATGTTTAGTCCCCTCCCTGGAGGTGTCCAATGCCAGGTTGGATGAGGCCTTGAGCAACCTGGGCTGGTGGGAGGTGTCCCTGCCCATGGCAGGAGGGGTTGGAACTGGATGATCTTGAAGGTCCCTTCCAACCCAACCCATTCTGTGGATCTGTGCAAACATCAGCAATGTCTGTGATGAAAAGTTCAGCTACTGCTTGTTATTAACTATAAAAAGCCTATGAAAACCACTCTCAATCTCTTAGAAAGCTGTAAAAATAGAACCTTTGCATTGCTGCATCTTGCAGCTACAGTGTTTTCACCCCATTTTCCCCTGCATTTCCGTGTCAGTATGTGGCAGTGGTTTGACACCTTCAGCAGAACAAGCCTCTGATGAATTTTGAGAGGCACAAGCAAGCTTACAAGCATTACCTGCTCTGCAAGGCCATTTTCTTTAGGTTCAGTGCCAGTATTAAAACAAACTGCTATCAGGATAGCCCAGATAAAGCATCCACATTAACCCTCTCCTGAGAATTCCACATCTTCTGTGCTTACATTTACAGCTCCAAGAGATTACTCACCCTTTCAGCAGTCAGTATTTAGAAGCAGCTCTGAAAAATGAGCTGTGGCAATTATCTCAGAAGCTTCCAAATCCTCACTGTTCTGCCAGCTCCAAGTCTTTGCTAGCTAGAGAAATGCTTAGGCTTTCACTGAGTGCAGAGGCCTTCATCTGGGAAGGAATAATAAAACTGCAGCTGTACAGGTTGGGAGGTGATCTGCTGGAGAGCAGCCCTGTGGAGAAGGACCTGGGAGTGCTGGTAGACAAGAAGTTCTGCATGGGACAGCAATGTGCCCTGGTGGCCAAGAAGGCCATTGGGGTCCTGGGGGCATTCAGAGGAGTGTGGCCAGCAGAGCCAGGGAGGTTCACTGCTCTGCCCTGGTGAGGCCACACCTGGAATATTGCATCCAGTTCTGGGTTCCCCAGGTCAAGAGGGACAGGGATCTGCTGGAGAGAGTCCATGGGAGGGCTACCAGGATGGTTGAGGGACTGGAGCACTGCCTGGTGAGGAGAGACTGAGAGCCCTGGGGGTGGTTAGTCTGGAGAGGAGAAAACTGAGAGGGGATTTAATAAATGTCTATAAATGTCTGAGGATCAAGAGGGAGGGGACAGGCTCTGCTCACTTGCACCCTGGGACAGGACAAGAGACAATGGATTTAAACAGCAGCACAGGAGGTTCTACCTCAACATGAGGAGGAACTTCTTCACTGGGAGGGTCCCAGAGCCCTGGAGCAGGCTGCCCAGAGAGGTTGTGGAGTCTCCTTCTCTGGAGCCTTTCCAGCCCTGTCTGGATGTGTTCCTGTGTGACCTGTGCTGGATTCTCTGGTCCTTCTCTGGCAGGGGATTGGACTGGAAGATCTCCAGAGGTCCCTTTCAACCCCTGACATCCTGTGAGCTGTGATCCTGTGATCCATAAACCTTGCACCCTTTTAAGTCTGGCATCAGAGTTCCTGTCTTTCTCTTTCTTCCCTCTCTGCTCCCGTGGGAGAGAGCCTCTTTCTTATCTGGTAACGACGGGGGAGTATCTGAGGCCTCTTTGGCATGAGTAACTTTTCTATCCCTGTGCAATCTTGGTCTCTTCAGGCCTAATGCCAGGGTAAAAAGGGGTGGGGGTGGGGAGAGCAGTTCAGGCCTGGCCAGCCTGAAACCAGCCTAGCAATGGGGGTGGGAAGAAGGAGCCTGGTGCTTTGGGTGAACCCCAGGTGGGGAGAAGGGAAGCGTTGGGCTTTTGGTCTGGTGAAAGGAGGTTGTGTGTTTAGACTGGGGAGCTCTTTGAATTGCTGTGCTCACCACTGTGCTTTGCAGTTTGTGTGTGTGTGAATGGCTTTTCCATTTAAACTTTGCATGACTGTCCAGTCCAGTTGTGTGAGGGTTGTTCTTTTGTCCCTTTTGGAGCAACAGAGCAATCTGTCCTGCTCTAACCTCGCACAGGTGTAAAATGCTGTTGTAACATTAACAAATAGGTTTTCTCAGTATTCTTATTGCTTACATTAGGCTTTTCTTATGATACAGAAGAAGAAGTAAATCAGGACTATGGATCTGCAGCATTGACTTTTATGACAAAGTCTGTGGGCAGTTTCATGCCTACCAGACTTTAGTGAGGTAGGCTGTGCCAGGGGCACTCACTTCTCATTCTGGTCAAAACAAGGGAGCCAAGTCACACCCCAAGCTTCTGGTCTCAGCCATCCCTTGGGCTCTTATGTCAACATCTGTTTTCACATCTGTAAACAGAATCCCAGAATGCCAGGTTGGAAGGGACCCCAAGGATCATCTGGTTCAGCCTTTCCAGGTGTGCTTGAAATGAGCTGGCCCAACATCCTGACAATCTGAGTCCTGACACTGAACAGTGTAGGGGAATCCTTCCCTTGGGAGATGATTCCAGTGTCACAGAATCACAGGAGCAATAAGACTGGAAAAGACCTCAAGGAGGATCATCAAGCCTGACTGTTCTCATGGGGAAACATTTTCCTCTGGAGTCCAGTGCTGGAAATGTTCTTTCCCTGTGCTTTTTGGCATCGTCATTTGTTAGATCTCTGCCACTCAGGCTGTGGAAATACATTTCTTACCCAGGTCTTGGTAAAACTCTTCACAAAAATAGTCACAAAGTAGTTAACACTGCTTTGAGCACACTGTGTGACAGAGAGATAGTGAGGGGTGCTATGGAAAATGCTGGAATTCACAGTACAGTATCACAGTGCATTAGGGCTTGGAAGGGACCTCCAGAGAGCATCCAGTCCAACCCCTCTGCCAGAGCAGCATCACTTAGGGTAGCTGCACAGGAATGAATCCAGGTGGGTTTGGAAAGTTTCCGAAGGAGACTCCACAACCCCCCTGGGCAGCCTGCTCCAGGGCTCTGTCACCCTCACTGTGAAGAAGTTTCTCCTCATGTTGAGGTGAAACCTTCTCTGTTCCAATTTGTCTCCATTGTTCCTTGGCTTCTTACTGTGCACCACCCAGCAGAACCTGGCCCCCTCCACTTGACACCCACCCCTCAGCTATTGATAGACATTGATCAGATCCCCTCTCAGCCTTCTCTTTCCAGACTAAACAGCCCCAGGACTCTCAGTCTCTCTTCACAGGAGAGCTGCTCAAGTCCCCAAATCATCCTCGTGGCTCTCCCTTGGACCCTCTCCAGCAGGTCTCTGTCTCTCTTGAACTGGGGAGCCCCAAACTGGCCACAGGATTGCAGCTGTGGTCTCAGCAGGGCAGAGCAGAGGGGGAGCAGAACCTCCCCAGCCCTGCTGGCCACACTCTTCCTGCTTCACCCCAGGATCCCATTGGCTCTCTTGGCTACAAGGACACATTGCTGTCCCATGCAGAACTTGATGCCCACTAGGACTCCAAGGTCTTTCTCTGTGGAGCTGCTTTCCAGAAGGGCAGCCCCTAACCTGTCCTGGTTCCAAAGGACACAGGGGATTCCAAAGGATACAGAGAACAGGGAGAATTAAACAGTGTACAGTAGAATGCATAGGAAACTGGGAGTAAAACTATTAGCATTGTATATTAGTTCTTTCAAGATGTTTAAATAAAACAGAAAGCTTGAATTCCAGTAGAGTTTAAAATAGTTTACAAATGACAGAATGCCTTGATGTGGCAGGCTGAGTAATGTATGCTCAGCTGAAAAACATCAGTGCTTACCAGTTGCTCTGCATGGTGTGAATGTAAATGGGAAATACTCTGCTTTTTTCTTGGTTATTTTTCCTCTTTTTTTTATTTTTTCTGATCTGTGCTGAGTGCAGGCAGTAACAGCAGCACTTGAAGATTTAAATGTGCTCATTACATTGGAAAAGCTGTAATAATTTACAGGCACTTCCTACTGCAGTGACATGAGGTTTATGAAGTACTTTGTAATGAGTTTTCTAAGTGCTTGTGTTTGGAAAGTGAGCTGTTAGGTGCTGCATGGACAGAATTTTGGACGTTGTCTCCAGCTTGCAAATTGTGCTTAAGAACACAAACCCAACCAAAATCCAACCAACCAACACAAAAAAACAACCAAACAAAGGCTGCACCAAAAAAACCCAAACAGAACAAACAAAAAAACCCCCAATACAAACAACAAAAAACCTCCAAGCAAACCACAAAACTCCAACAAAACAACAACAAAACCCCCCAAACCAAACCAACCAACCAAAAAACCCACCAAACAAAAAACCTCCAACCACCCAAAACACCCCCCAAAAATCCCACAGCAACCCTTCCCCCCGCAAAACCCAGCCAAAACTAACCAAAGCAAAAGATGATGAGGAAATAAACCTGTAAGTAAAGTTGGGCAGCTGATATCATAGGAGACAAACTGTAGTAGTGGATCATGAATGATAGAGTCACAGAGTGGTAGGGGTTGGAAGGGACCTCCAGAGATCATCCAGTCCAACCCCCCTGCCAGAGCAGGGTCACCCAGGGCAGGTCACACAGGAACATATCCAGGTGGGGCTGGAAAGTCTCCGGAGCAGGAGACTTCACAACCTCTCTGGGCAGCCTGCTCCAGGCCTCCAGCACCCTCACACCAAAGAAGTTTCTCCTCATGTTGAGGTGGAACCCCCTGGGTTCCAGTTTGTGTCCACTGCCTCTTGTCCTATCCCAGGACACCAATGCCAAGAGCCTGGCCCCTTCTTGACATCCACCCCTCAGATTTTTATAGAGATTAGTAAGATCCTCTTCTTCCCTTCCCTTCCCTTCTCCAGGCTGAACACCCCCAGGGCTCTCAGCCTTTCCTCATCACACAGATGTTCCAGGCCCTTCAGCATCCTTGTAGCCTCCATTGGACTCTTTCCAGTAGTTCCCTGTTCCTCTTGAACTGGGGAGCCCAGAACTGAACACAACACTCCAGGTGTGATGTCAGCAGAGCAGAGCAGAGTGGGAGGAGAACCTCCCTTGATCTTCTGGCCACACTCTTCTTGGTGCACCCCAGAATGATGCAGTAGTGGTCAGTGGTGCTTGGTGTTTGCAGACACACTGTGGCAGTGGTGATTCAGGAGGCTGTGTAGATGCTGCAGCTCAAGGCAGTGAAGTTCATCCTTCCACCTGCCTGCTCTGAAATTGTGTTGCAGCTTGCTGGAGATAATTCACATTTTGGAAGCAGCTTCTATTTTTCCTTTCTCATATGACTGATTGTGTGATGAGCACAGGGAGTGTAGCAGGTAGTTCTGTAGTGCAAAGCTATTCCTGTCCTCACACAGTGCCAGGTGCTGCTTTCAGTCTGGTGAAGGGTTTCTTGCTCAGGAGAGTCCCTGAGAGTGTCCATGGGAAACATCAGTGACTGGAAACATCCCTGGAGGGGTTTCAAAGCTGCATGGATGTGGTGCTGAGGGATGTGGGTTAGTGGCAGTGGCTCAACAGCAGAGCTGGGACTGTGAGCTCTGGGTGAGAGGTTGGACTTGATGGTCTCAAAGGTCTCTTCCAAGCTCAACAGTTCTATGGTTCTATATATCACTGTGTTACTCCAGAGAGGAGATAGATTTCCTTCAGGGAAGCTGCTGAGGGGCAGCTCAGGAAGGAGAAGGCTGAGGCAGAATAGGCTTTCCCTGAGCACATGTGAGCCCCAGCAGATGGACTTGGTGGCCTGATCTGTTCCACGTGAAAGTAACTTTCTTGCTGTTTGCAATCTAATGTACTTGATCAGCTCATGCTGTGCTTCATCATCAGAGATGTCTGGTTAAAACTTTGCATTGGCATAAAATTATTTTTACCTTCTGTCAAAAACAAAACAAACCAATATGAAACCAGAAAGACTAAAAAGGAAGTTTTACTTCAACATTGCTAAAATTCCAAAGCTAAGAAATGCCAAAATTAGATTTCATAGAATCACAGAATAATTTGGGTTGGAAGGGACCTTGAAGATCATCCAGTTCCAACCCCTCTGCCATGGGCAGGGACAGCTCCCACCAGCCCAGGTTGCTCAAGGCCTCATCCAACCTGGCCTTGAACACTTCAGGGGTGAGGCAGCCACAGCTTCTCTGGGCAACCTGTGCCAGTGTCTCACTACTCTCATTGTGAAGAACTTCTTTCTAATGTCTAATCTAAATCTGCCCTGCTCAAGTTGCAAGCTACTGCCCCTTGTGCTGTCCTTACAAGCTCTTGTCCAAAGTCCCTCCCCAGCTCTCCTGCAGCCCCTTCAGGTACTGGAAGGCTGCTCTAAGGTCTCCCTGGAGCTTCTCTTCTTCAGGCTGAACAGACCCAACTCTCTCAGCCTATCCCTGTAGGAGAGGTGCTTTAGCCCTCTGATCATCTTTGTGACTTCTTCTGGATCCTCTGAAAACAGTCCCCTGTCCTCCCTTCTTTGGGGATCCCCTAGCTGGACACTGTCCTCCAGGTGGCTTGCCTTTGGATTTTGAATTGCATTTCCTGCTGTGTAGCCTTGGTGGAGTCCTCACTGAAGTGCTGTTCTCCCACCCAGTGTCAGGAATAGTTGTGTGATCCATGAAGGTAAATCTCACACCTGAAAGCCTTGCACTGCACTTGCTTCTACCACAGCCTTCCTGTGTGCCACCAAACAACTCACTGCAACCAAGACTTTGGTGCTAACCGTTCTCTTTTTGTTTGTCACTTGCTTGGGATCTCCAAGAAAGACTAGCTTTTGGTGTTTAGAAATACTCTGGCTGACAGAATTTGGAGCTGGGGTTGCTCTTTGGGTCAGATCTGGATCAATAAGCATCATCTTGGCAGGCCTTGGCTCTGGCTCTGCCACTGATTCCTGATGTGTCACCTCCAGAGAGGCTGCTGAGCTGCACTTTCCTGCTCAAGTGCAGATAAGAAGGCAGGCTGAGCTTGCAGGGGAGAAGGCCTCTGCTAGCAAGATAATTCTTGAGTGCTTGGGGCAGAGCAGGGGGACTGGAAAAGCCTGAGGGGTGTCTAAGAATGCAGAC
This sequence comes from Indicator indicator, assembly GCF_027791375.1. NCBI lineage: Eukaryota > Metazoa > Chordata > Aves > Piciformes > Indicatoridae > Indicator > Indicator indicator. The sequence continues at coordinate 1,773,871 of NC_072036.1, forward strand.
AAAGACAGTATTGGTGGCTTTGGGGGGCAATTGAACTCTGTCTTGCTAAAGGTCTTACACAAAATCCCAGAGTGCCAGGCTGGAAGGGACCCCAAGCATCATCTGCTCCAACCTTTTTAGGTCACAGCAGAGCTGCAGTGAGCTGGCCCAGCACCCTGGCAAGCCCAGCCTTAAACTGCCCTATGGAGGGGACTCCACTGCTTCCCTTGGGAGATGATTCCAGTGTCTGGCTATGCTCATAGGGAACCATTTTCCTCTGGAGTCCAATGGGAAACCTCTCCAGGAGTAACTTGCCCCCATCACCACTTGTCACTTCCAGTTCATAAGTGATGAGAGGATATTCCTATTACTAATTTCTTTTTCACCAGGTTGTAATTTGGTAGTAATCCTTTATGCTCCTGCCTGTCCAGAGAGGAAAAAAGCCTTTCCTTTTGCATTCAAGTTGTTCTCTCTTCTTTGTTATTTCAGGATTAGCTATTGCAATGTTCCTGAAGCATCTGAAAATCAATGGAAGATTGCTCGAAGTGCTTGACTTTCTTGCTGACAGCATCATTCCAGTGAGAGGGGATCTGGCCCTGCCTCTTGGTGCTGGTGTGGAATTTAATCTCTGCTGATCATGGACTGTTAAAAACTTCTCCACTCATCTTGATATTAGGGATAAATTCTTTCCAGTGAGGGTGGTGAGACACTGGAACAGGGAGGCTGTGGCTGCCTCCTCCAGGGAGGCTCAAGGCCAGGCTGGATGAGACCTTGAGCAAGCTGGGCTGGTGGGAGGTGTCCCTGCCCATGGCAGGGGAGGATGGAAGTAGGTGATCTTGAAGGTCCCTTCCAACCCAACCCATTCTATGAATCTATCAATGATGATTCAGAGAGCCCTGAACAGCCTGGGTTCCTGCTTGAGGAGTTTGCTGTTTGCTATGCGTGCAGAGCAGAAGCATGCAGGCAGGATCCCTTCTCATCATGAAAGAGAGGCAATAGTCAGGTGCAGAGACTCATTCCCCTAACCTTCTCTGTGCCTGAAAACAGGAAAATTTTGTCAGCAGGCAAGCCTCAGGAGTCACGTGCTGGGAGCAGAGTCTGGGGAGGGCTGAAGAGCTGGGGAGAGCTGTTTTTATTTTCCTGTGTAAGTGGCTGAGCACAGAGGGTTTGTTTCAGGAATTGCTTTGCAGGGCACTGTAGCAGTAATTGCTGGAGTGCCAAGAGCAGTTTTAGATCCATGCTCTTTGTTATCTCAGTGGGGTTTGGGTTAAAGAAAATAAACAGTCCTGCTCTCAAACCCTGTAGAGTAAATAAGACTGGCTTTACTGCTTGAAAAAGGGATATAAAAATACTCTACAGCAGCCTCATTTTCTGAATGCTCTCCAGCCCCTGCCTGGGGCAGGGCTTCTGTGGAATAAAATAGTCTGCGATGGTGCCTGCAAAAGCTGTGTCACACACAGGGGGAATGGTTGGGTGGACAAATTGTGGCATTTGCTTACTCAATGTAAAAAATAGTTTGGCAAGTAGCAGGACATGGTTGGACAGTACAGTGTCTGTAGAGCATTGCTTTGGAGAGAGATGCATAGAATCCCAGAATGGTTTGGGTTGGAAGAGAGCTTCAAGATCACCCAGTTCCAACCCCCTGCCATGGGCAGGGACACCTCCCACCAGCACAGCTTGCTCAAGGCCTCATCCAGCCTGGCCTTGAACACCTGCAGGGAGGAGGCAGCCACAGCCTCCCTGGGCAACCTGTGCCAGTGTCTCACCACCCTCAAAGAGTTTCTTCCTAATATCTAGAGGAGGGGCAAGAAAATCACTGATTTCTCTGAGAGGTTCCACTGAGGTCACTGCAATTAAACAGTGCTTGAATTCATGAGTAGGAACTGCTAACCAGAGATCAGGCTGTAGTTCTGCTTCTGCACCTCCAGTAGTGGTTTCAGGTTTGGGCTTCTCACTCCAAGAAGGACATTGAGGTGCTGGAGCATATCTAGCAAAGGGCCACAAAGCTGGGGAAGGGTCTGGAGAACAGGGCTGGGGAGGAGCAGCTGAGGGAGCTGGGGGTGTTCAGTGTGGAGAAGAGGAGGCTGAGGGAGAACTCATTGCTCTCTACAGCTCCCTGCGAGGAGGTTGGAGTCAGGTGGGGATTGGGCTCTGCTCCCTAGTCTCAGGTGAAAGAAGGAGAGGAACTGGCCTGAAATTGTGCCAGGGGAGGGTTAGGTTGGAGATGAGGACAAATTTCTTTAGTGCAAGAGTGGTCAGGGATTGGCAGAGGCTGCCCAGGGAGGTGATGGAGTCTCCATCCCTGGAGGTGTTCAAGAAACCTGTGGCTGTGGCACCTGTGTACATGGTTTGATGGCCATGGTGGTGTTGGGTGGACAGTTGGACTGGATGACCTTAGAGGGCTTTTCCAATTTCAACAATTCTCTGATTCTCAGATTCTTTGGTTGGTATCACTGCAATCCCAGGTGTTACTCTCTAAACAGACTGCTGCATAACTGCTACTTTGAGTTTAATTACTTCACAGGCATAAAGAGGATTTCCTCATTTTACTTTCGTTTTGGGTGATGGAAATGTTGATTTTTTTTCTGAGCTGGTCCACAGTCACACTGTAGTGCTCAAGACAAGTTCTGTTCCTGAAGGTGCTGCCAGAGTGCTGCAGTAGTTGTCTTCATTGCAGTGAAGCCTTCATCCTTCCCTTGCCCAGCAGATGGTAGCATTGCCTGGTTTTTCCTAAGGTGCTTTGAAGCTGTGCATTAAGATGCATGCAGCTTTCTCTTTGTCCTTTGCACTTCCACAGTTCTTCCTTTTTCACCCTTTTCCTTTCTCCCTGTTCTGCCGAACAATAGTTTTTACCTGATATGGCTCAGTCTCACAGTATATCAGAGGTTGGAAGGGACCTCAAGGGATCATCAGGCCAAACCCCCCTGCCAGAGCAGCATCACTTAGGGTAATCTGCACAGGAATGCATCCAGGTGGGGTTTGAAAGTCTTCAGAGAAGGAGACTCCACAACCCCCCTGGGCAGCCTGTTCCAGGGCTCTGTCACCCTCACTGTAAAGAAGTTTCTCCTCATGTTGAGCTGAAATCTTCTATGTTCAAGCTTGAACCCATTGTTCCTTGGCTTATCACTGTGAAATCTTCTCTGTTCCAGTTTGTCTCCATTGGTCCTTGTCCTATCACTGTGCACCACCCAAAAGAGCCTGGCCCCCTCCCCTTGACACCCACCCCTCAGCTATTGATAGACATTGATCAGATCCCTCTCAGCCTTCTCTTCTCCAGACTAAACAGCCCCAGGGCTCTCAGTCTCTTTTCACAGGGAGGTGCTCAAGTCCCCTTAAGCATCCTCCTGGCTCTTCCTTGGACTCTCTCCAGCAGGTCTCTGTCTCTCTTGAACTGGGGAGCCCCAAACTGGACACAGGATTGCAGCTGTGGTCTCAGCAGGGCAGAGTAGGAGTAGAGAGGTAGAAGAACTTCCCTAGCCCTGCTGGACAAATAGCAGCCTTTACTCTGAATCTTTGTGGCAACTGCTGAGGCCTCATACACTCTCAAAGAGCACAAGGAACAGCAAACAGGTCATCTGCTCTTTGTTGCTCTGAATTCAACACATGGGGACTTCATTTGACACTGGCTGTCAGTATTTCTTTGCAGTGGGTTTGAATTTCTAGGAATGAATCTCTGATATGGTAGCTATTGCTCATTGGTTGCAAATTAATTTTTATCCTATGTGGTGACAAAGACACAGAGGAATGTTATGAGATGTGGAACTGAAAGCCCTTTTAAAGATTCCCTCTGCCTTCAGCTCTGCATGATAAGGCACTGGACTTCCAAGAGGAATGGAAAGGTCTAAAGCCACTGGATAAAGGACAGGGAAAGTGCACCTGTGTTTACAGAATCAACCAGGTTGGAAAAGACCTCAGAGATCATCGAGTCCAACCTATTACCTAATCCCTAACACCTCCTGACAGACCATGGCTCCAAGTGCCACAGCCAAGGTTTTTTTGAACACCTGTTAGGGTTACTCACATTCATAGAATCATGGATGGTAGGGGTTGGAGGAGAGAATATCCAGTCCAACCCCCTGCCAGAGCAGGATCACCCAGGACAGGTCACACAGGAACACATCCAGGTGGGTCTTGAAAGTCTCCAGAGCAGGAGACTCCACAACCTCTCTGTGCAGCCTGCTCCAGGCCTCCAGTGCCCTCACACCAAAGAAGTTTCTCCTCATGTTGAAGTGGAACTTCTTGGGGACACTGAGACAAAATGAATTTCCAAGGATGAGCCCACCACATGGTGGGCAAAGAATGACAGCCTGATGGAGTAGATGGAGCACCACTTTCACAAGAAGAACAGAAGGAGCTCGTGCTTAGCCTAATGAAATCAAATCCAGTGGTACATAATGTACATAATGACCTAGAATGTAAGCCCTAGGTGCTAGAGCTATACAATCCATAGGGGAGTGTTAAGACCAAATGGTTGCAAACTGACTGTGGATGAATGTAAATGAAAGGTTAGAAGCTTTTTCAAGAAGGGAATGCAGAGATGAATTTTCAGTTGAAGCACTGATAGCAGAACTTCTGTCTGCAGTGGACTGCAGATGAAACACTGATGATGTTTGGACATAGATTCATAGAGTCACAGAGTGGTTTGGATTGGAAGGGACCTTAAAGCTCATCCAGTTCCAACCCCCTGCCATGGGCAGGGACACCTCCCACCAGCCCAGCTTGCTCAAGGCCTCATCCAGCCTGGCCTTGAACACCTTCAGGGAGGAGGCAACCACAGGCTCCCTGGGCAACCTGTTCCAGTGTCTCACTGCCCTCACTGGAAAGCATTTCTTCCTCATCTTCAGTCTCAATCTGCACTCTACCAGCTCAAAGCCATTGTCCCTCATCCTGTCACTCCCAGCACTTGTCCAAAGTCCCTCTCCAGCTCTCCTGGAGCCCCTTCAGGTACTGGAAGGCTGCTCTGAGGTCTCCCTGGAGCCTTCTCTTCTCCAGGCTGAACAGCCCTCAGCCCTCTCACCTTGTCCCCATAGGGGAGGTTCTCCAGCCTTCTGATCATCTTTGTGGCCCCCTCAGTGGTCTAGTGGTGTTGGGTAGAGGGTTAGACTTGGTGATCTTAGAGGTCTTTTCCAACCTTCTGTGACACACTTTGCATGATGCTGTTGCCTGCAGTAAACAAAGCCTTAGTGGTGCATGATACTTGTTGCAGTCCTGTGTAAATTTTCATCAGTATTGGTGTTTCTTGATAGGAATTTTGATCACTAGAAGAACTGAGCATGTGAACAGAGAGTAAACGGTCCAGAAACATTTATAGTGTTTGGTTCTTATTTATTTATTATTTGATGCACCTCGATGTGTTCTCTGTCTGTTGAATGGATGTTAAAATGTTCCTGAGGGTTGAATGAACAGTCACATTGAGTGAAGTCCTGCTGGATCTGGGCATCATTTCCAGAGAATGTGAAAATCTATCTCTGCTCTGAGTAGATGGATTCTCTGATGGTGTTTGCACATGGAAGCTGCTCTCTCATTCCCTTTTGATCCTTATGGAAACTGCTGAAGGCATCCAAATAATTTCTGTGCTGTTTCCTTACCCATAGCAGTTGGAGTCTTGGTTTCTGATACACTTGTGTTAAAAGAATGGCAGGAGCTTGAAAATTAGTATTTTTGCCCTTGTTGCTCACCTGTACATCAGACTTTGAAAGTTAAATTTGCTATCTAAATGTTAGATTTATCCCTGTTTATCTAGTGGATTCCCTCCTGAAAGCCCTGAAGGTTTCTTTCTCTCTTTTTCTTTGCCTTCTGATGTTTGAAGACCATTGGCTGCATTTGCTGGGCTAGAGAATTGTCTTTTGAAGAGGTTACTTAACATTTCCAGATAGGCATTTGACAAAAGTAACAGAATCACAGAAACATTCAGGTTGGAAGTGACCCTCAGGATCACCAAGTCCAACCCAGAACCCTACTCTGCAAGGGTCACCCCTAAACCATAGCCCCAGGCACCACATCCAAACCACTTTGAAACACCTCCAGGCTTGGGGACTCCACCACCTGTGCAGCTGTGCCAGTGCCTGACCATACCTGCTGGGAAAAAATGTTTCCTGCTGTCCAGTTTAAACCTGCCCAGAGCAGCTTAAGGCCTTTCCTTCTTGTTCTATCCCTAATTACCTGTGAGAAGAGACCAGCACCAACCTTTCCACAACCTCCTCTCAGGTAGCTGTAGACAGCAATGAGGTCTGCCTTCAGCCTCCTCTTTTTCACACTAACCATCCCCAGCTCCTTCAGTGGCTTTTCATAAGATTTATTCTCCATACCCAACAAGCTTTATAATTTATTCTCTTGTAAACATTGAAGTGACACAAATCAGGCTTTTTTGTGAGATGGCTTTGAAATAACTTTATAATAATGGCCTGGCTTTGTGTCTATCAATAGGAATTTGACTTTTCACTTTGGTGAAGAAAGTTTTGAGGAAACCCCTGTATTCCATTGCAAATTTATTTATTTCTTCAATGAGTTTTGTGACTTCAGTTGTTATTCCTCAGAAAGCTATGGATCTGTTCCCTGAGGTTAGCTCAGCGGCACTGTTTCCTTCCCTGCTGTGAAATTCCAGACTGTCAAGATGCTTAGGGAAATATATGGGAGGACAGGACCCCCCAAAAGAGAGGAAATACAATGGCAAAATCTTTACTTGAGGGTGTTCTTGTTTCCTGCTTTCTAAGCAAAATTGGCTTTTGAAGATGATGTTTTTCATGGCCACACAAACCACCATTAATCTACATGAGCAGCTCCCCAGGAGCCAGCAGTGCCCTCCTGCAGCCCAGCAGGCAGCTGTGTGCTGGGCTGCAGCCAGAGGAGTGTGGGCAGCAGGGCAGGAGAGGGGATTCTGCCCCTTGGCTCTGCTCTGCTGAGACCTCACCTCCAATCCTGCCTCCAGGTCTGGTGTTCCCAGCAGGAGAAGGACACAGAGCTGCTGGAGTGAGTCCAGAGGAGGCCACAAAGATGCTCCAAGGGCTGGAGCAGCTCTGCTGTGAGGCCAGGCTGAGGGAGCTGGGGGTGTGCAGCCTGGGGAGGAGAAGGCTCTGGGGGGACCTTAGAGCTGCCTGCCAGGACCTGAAGATCCTGCAGGAAGGCTGCAGAGAGACTTTTCCTGAAGGTGTCTGGAGACAGGCCAAGGGGGAATGGTTTGAAGCTGAGGGAGAGCAGGGTTAGACTGGAGCTGAGGGAGAAGTTCTTCATTACCAGGCTGGTGAGACTTTGGAACAGGCTGCCCTGGGAGTTTGTGGATGCCCCCTGCCTGGAGGTGTTGAAGGCCTTAGGCAGCCAAGTCTAGCTGAGAGGTGTCCCTGCCCATGGCAGGGGGGTGGAGATGATCTCTGGGCTCCCTTCCAACCTAAGCCATACTATGGTTCTGTTACCTCTTTTTGTCATGCTTCCAGCAGCAGGCACCAGTTGGCACATTGCTCTGGCAGGTCATCCCTCTGCTGGCTTTCTGCAGCACACTGCTCTCTGCATCTCTTTATCCTGTTTTTAAGCAGTTAACCTCTGTCACAAGTGTTTTGTTGCTTTTCCTTCCCAGCTGAAGGCAAGAGTATGACTCCCAAGCTCTGGAGGCATTGTCTGGTCAGTCAGGAGGAGCTCAGCATGCACAGCAGTGCTGAAGCTGTGCTGGGGAAGCAGAGGCTGACTGCAGACATATCTGCTCTGAGTTTGTGTCCAAGCAGGAGCTGGAGGCCTCTGGAACTGATGGAAGGCTGTGGGTGAAAATGGGGACAGGCACACATCTCAGCTTCTCCTTGCAAGAGAGATTCTCCAGTCCCCTCAGCGTCTTCATGGCCCTCTGTTGGACTCTGTCCAGCAGTTCACTGCTTCTCTTGAACTGGAAGCCCAGAACTGGACACAATACTCCAGGTCTGGCCTCACCAGGGCAGGGTAGAGGGAGAGGAGACCCTCCCTTAACCTGCTGGCCACACTCTTAGTGCAACCCAGGATGCCATTGGCCTTCTTGGCCCCAGGGACACATTGCTGGTTCATGGTGAGCTCACTGTCCACCTGCATCACAGGTCCTTCTCCATGGAGCTGCTTTCCAGCAGCTCAACTCCTCACCTGTTCTGGTGCAGGAGGTTATTCCTCTCCTCTGTGCAAAGCTCAGAGTTAAGCTCTTCACTCTTCAAAGCAAACTGTCGTGGACAAAATGCTGCCTTAAAGCCACGTAGTGACCAGGAGCTGAGGTTTGTTCTCACCTCCTAGCACTGTAATCAGGATGGCATTTGGAAGACACTTTTTCTGCAGGCAGCAGGAGGGATCTAAGTGCCAGTGCTGCTGTGTGAGCACAGCATGTGGGGCATTGTGCAGCCCTGCTCCTGGCTGACATTAATGCCACCTTCAGCTGTAATTAAGCAGCTCACAGACTGCCCTGAGGTGTGTGTTTGCGTGCAGTCCACAGCAGAGGAGCACAGCGTTTGCAGAGAATGCTGACACTGCTGTGCTCTGTGAACCTTTTGTGTTAGATGTTCCTGAATGATCCTCATGACTGGAGTGCTGCCAATGAAACACACCTGTGGGAGACTCTCCCAGGAATTTCTGTTAATGACCATAGAATCTTAGAATGGATTGGGTTGGAAGGGACCTTCAAGATCATCCAGTTCCAACCTCCTGCCATGGGCAGGGACACCTCCCTCCAGCCCAGGTTGCTCAAGACCTTGAACAGCTCTAGGGAAGAGGCATCCACAGCCTCCCTGGGCAACCTGTTCCAGTGTCTCACCACCCTCCCTGGAAAGAATTTCTTCCTCATCTCCAGTCTCCTCCCTGTGCTGCTGCTCTCCCTGCTCTGGATGCAGCTCAGCACACAGCTGCCTGCTGGTCTGCCAGGGACCACTGCTGGCTCCTGGGGAGTTTGTCACCAACTGACACCCCCAAGGCCTCCTCCTTAGGGCTGCTGTTGAGCCACTTCTTACCCAGCCTGGGTTTGTGCTTGGGATTGCCCTGACCCAGCTGCAGGACTTTGCACTTGATCTTGTTGAACTTGATGCTGCTGGCTTGGGCTCACCTCTCTCTCTGGGTGGATCTCTTCCCTCCAGCATTGTGAACTACACCACACAGCTTGGTGTCTTCCACAGTCTTGCTGAGGCTGCCTCAGCCCCATGTCCATGTCACTGACAGAGATGTTAAACAGCATCAGCCCCTGGGGAACACCACTCATCCCTGGTCTCCATTCGGACATTGAGCAACTCTCTGAATGTGGCCTTCTAGCCAGTTCCTTATCCAGCTCTACCCTTCAGGGCCATGTTTTGCTATGGTGTTTTGCTTCTTGTCTTAAGGTAGACATCAATCTGTATATGGAGGCCTTTGTGTGTCAGTGTCTGTTGCAAATTAAGATTTTCAGCTAACAAAATGGGTTTGCATTTTGCTTGCTGGAAGCAAGAGCAGCTTGCTGCAATTTCCTTAGGGATGAGCAGAAACACAGCAAAGTGGATAATATGGTGAGGACATCATTCCTTGGGTTATTGGAGAAGATACCTTAAGAGAGTAGTAGAACATTTTTACTATGCTCTGTGCCATTTGTTTTGTTTTTACAGTTCAGAGTGAATGAATTTGGGGCCCTGGAAGTGATCACAGATGAAACTGAGATGGAGAGTGTTAAAAAGGCAACTGCTACCACCACCTGGGTGGTTCCAACTGCTCAAGAAGGTCAGTTCAGAGGCTGTAAACATTTCCTGTGTTGTGTTTAATAAAGCAGTTGGTCTTAAAGTTTCCCCCAAAGTTTAAAGAAAAAAAAAAAAGCAAGCCACAGTTCTTTGATTTAATGCCCAGAGTATCTCTGATGATATTACCTGTGTCTTGGGGTGTGACTATGACAAGAAATGCAGCTCAAGTGCAAAGGAAACCATTCCACTGGTAAACATCTGAAGTTCAATTCCAGCCACAATTTTGTTCATCAGTATTTTTATCTGAGTTCAGAGTCAGTATTTTCTCTCTGTTTAATTGGAATAGTATTCCATGTCTTACTCTAAGTTATTGAGGATGTTTTAGCTGTTGCTTTCATTGAGTTGCTTTCTCCAGACTGGCCACAGAGATACTCAGTGTGAGGCTTGAGAGGGCTCTGGGCAATCTGAGGTGATACATCCCACCTGGGCTTGAACACGTCCAGGGAGGGGGCATCCACAACCTCCCTGGGCAACCTGTGCCAGTGTCTCACCACCAAAATTAAAAGAAAATTTGGAAGTCTGTTTTTCAAAGCACTTACAGAATATGTAGTTTAAAAGAAAACTGATAAAATATGGTATCAAAAAAGAAAAATCCCAAGGTATCTGTAACTGCAAAGTACCTGAAGGGGCCTACAAGAAGGCTGCAGAAGGACTGTTTGCAAGGGCCTGCAGTGATAGGACAAGGAGCAATGGTTTGAAATGAGAGCAGAGCAGATTTAGGTTGGATGTGAGGAACAAGTTCTGCACTATGAGGCTGCTGGAACACTGGAACAGGTTGCCCAGGGAGGTGGTTGGAGCCCCATCCCTGAGATATTCAAGGTGAGGCTTGACAGGGCTCTGGGCAACCTATCTAGTAGAGGATGTCCCTGCTGATTGCAGAGAGGTTGCACTGGATGAGCTTTGGGGGTCCTTTCCAACCCAGACCATTGTTATGATTCTTATGACTTTGCAGAGTGCCCACAGCTCACTGGTGATCAAGTGCCATGCCCTGTGAGCTGCCTTCACGTGGTCTTGGCTGCTGCTCAGCAACCACCAGCCATGTCAGTGTGTCTGCACTGCTGCCTTGCTCCTGCTCACCTGAAATCAGTGTGTTGGGATCGTTTATGTGTCTGCTGAGTGACAGCATTCTGACACTGGTAGTCCCTGGCTGCCAAAGGAGATGTTTCCTGGGTTTGAAATGCTGACAGCAGGTGTTTCCACCTTTTCTGTTCTAGGAAAGTTGGTTTATGTGGCTAGAAATTCTGATAATTTCTGAGTCCAGCAATGATGGAGTAGCATGAATCATACAATGAGTTGGGTTGGAAGAGACCTCCAAAGCTCATCCAGTCCAACCCCCTGCAGCCAGCAGGGACATCCTCCATTAGATCAGGTTGCCCAGGGCCTTGTCCAGCCTCACCTTGAACATCTCCAGGGATGGGGCCTCAACCACCTCCCTGGGCAACCTGTTCCAGTGTTCCACCACTCTAATGGTGCAGAACTTGTTCCTCACATCCAATCTAAGTCTGCTCTGCTCTCGTTTCAAACCATTGCCCCTGGTGCTGTCAGCACAGGCCTTTGAGAACAGTCCTTCTGCAGCCTTCTTGTAGGCCCCTTCAAGTACTTTGCAGTTACAGCTACCTAGGGGCTTTTCTTTTTGGATATTATATTTTATCAGTTTTCTTTTAAAATAGACATTCTGCAAGCCCTCTGAAAAGCAGACTTCCACGTTTTCTTTTAATTTTGGTGGTGAGACACTGGCACAGGTTGCCCAGGGAGGCTGTGGCTGCCTCCTCCCTGGAGGTGTTTAAGGCCAGGCTGGATGAGTCCTTGAGCAAGCTGTGCTGGTGGGAGGAGTCCCCGCCCATGGCAGGGAGGTTGGGACTAGATGATCTTGAAGGTCCCTTCCAACTGAAGCCATTCTATGGTTGTAATCATCAGTTTAAGCATGATCACTTCATCACAGAATCATTTCAGTTGGGAGACACCTTTAAGATCATCTCCCCAGATTCACTCCTTCCACAAGCAGCCACATCAAGCACTGATGACAGAAGGATGAGATTGGTGAAGCCCTCTCAGTATGAAACCCCAACTTGCCTGCCAGGAATAGAGACCCCACACAGACACTAACTCCTAAGAAGAATGGTGTGGCTGACTTGTGTTTTTTCTGTCTGTTTAGCATGGGTTGCTGGGAAGGGTTGGAAATGTATCACCTCTGCCTAAGGGAAGTTTCTTCTTTGTTCTCACTGTACAGCCTTTTCAGAAAAGACAGGGATCTCCACGAGGTTGAAGGACACTGCAAAAATGGATGGACTTGTTTTCTGTGAAAACTGCTACCACTATGGTACCATAGAAGAATTTGTTCCTGAAGGGAAATTCTGCAGCCAGAAATGTGCCCAGCAAGTGAAAAACAAGTAGGTGCTGTTGCAAAGCATAGAAACAAAGAGTCTGGCAGAAATGCAGCACATTAGATAAAAAGTGGTGGGAATGAAATGTTGATGGTGGAGCAAAGGGAGCTGTTAAGCAGCTGTGTTTTGGTGAGTCTCCATCAGACTGGAAAATTCTTTCAGTGGTTTTCACTGATAGGCATTACCAGGGTTTGGTTCTGTCTGACAGTGATGCTGAAGGCAGAGTTTCTTTGCTCAGTCTGCTGTGTTCTGTTGTCAGATGCAAGTAGTGAAAATGAAAAAGTCTCTGGGATGCATGAATCAGTGTCAGCCAGCCACCCTGTTTCATAATCATTGGAATTAAGAGACTCAGTAATGAGATGTTTGGTGTGGGAAGTTAATTATAATTAAGTGCAAAGAGCTGTATTAGAGATGACAGTGAGTGAAAACAGGAGCATGCTCTAGTTTCTCAGTTCCTTTTCTTTCAGCTAGTGCAGTTTATCTCAGAATCACAGAATGCTAGGGGTTGGAAGAGACCTCCAGAGATCATCCAGTCCAACCTCCTGCCAGAGCAGGATCACCCAGGGCAGTAACACAGCCAGAACAGTCTTGAAAGTCTCCAGAGGAGACTCCACAAATCTCTGGACAGCCTGCTCCAGCCCTCCAGCACCCTCACACCAAAGAAGTAACTTCTCATGTTGAGGTGGAACTTCCTGGGTTCCAGTTTGTGTCCACTGCCCCTTGTCCCATCCCAGGACACCACTGAACAGAGCCTGGCCCCTTCTTGCTCCCCACCCCTCAGAGTTTTGTAACCATTGATCAGATCCCTCTCAGCCTTCTCCAGGCTCAACAGCTGCAGGGCTCTCAGCCTTTCCTCATCACACAGATGTTCCAGTCCTCCAGTTATCCTTGTAGCCTTCCATTGGACTCTAACCAGTATATCCCAGTCCCTGTTGAACTGGGGAGCCCAGAACTGGACACAATACTCCAGCTGTGGTCTCACCAGGGCAGAGTAGGGGGAGAGCAGAACCTCCCTAGACCTTCTGGAAAGACTTTTCTTGATGCACCCCATGATGCTGTTGGTCTTCTTGGCCACAAGGGCACGTTGCTGTTCCCATAACTACTGTCCACTAGGACTCTGAGGTCATTCTCCATGGGGCTGCTCTCCAGTAGGACAATCCCTAGTGTCATCTTACCATGAGTGTAGGTTTGGGTTAGCATCCCCACTCTGTATTGCACATGACTGCATTATGGCAGTTGTTAACCTCCATGGGTTTGTACTTTTCCCTTCATTTTTAGCTAACTGCCTCCCAGTTTTCTGTCCTGGTTGCTTCATTACCAATTTGTCCAGTCACAGCCCAGCTTTCTCCAATTGGATTTGTCAGTCTGCGTAATGAATTCCCTTTGCTTTCCTGTCTGTGCCCTGCCCTGCAGTCCTGCCCATTTCACAGTGTGCTTCTCTGTGAGGCTTGGTGGCAGGTCACAGCAGACAGGCTGTTCGGAACGTGCAGAACGTGTCCAGCAGAAGCTGACAGCTTTCTTGTTGCAGTTGCTGTTGTCCATCTTGCAGATTAATTCTTTTGGCAGATGTGATTTTCACAGAATCACAGAATGTTAGGGGCTGGAAGGGACCTCGAGAGATCATCCAGTCCAACCCCCCTGCCAGTAGTTATTTCCAAGACTATATGTAGTGTATAGTATGGGACTTGCAAACCCTTGACCTTCAGATTTACTCACTTTGTACTTGTTCTATGACTCTGAGAAGTGAAGTAATGTTGGCTTGGGCTCACTGTGCTACTCTCCTACTAGAGAACCAAAGGAGGAAAAGCCCAGCATGGACTGCAATGGGGAAGATGATTCCAAAGGCATTCGGAAAAGGAAAGCAAAATTACCTCTCAAGGAAGAGTCCAGGGATAATGAAGAGAAGAAAGAGAACCCTGAGGAAACTGTGAGTGTGCATCGTGGACCCCTTCCTCCAAGTGCTTCAGTGAGAGTTTTGCTTCAGATAGCAGTGTCAATAACTTCCTCTGTCTGCAAAGTGATGGCATCACTGGCAGAGCCTCAACAGCTGCTTGGTTCCCTTCCCAATTTAGTTAGGCCTCATCAGTAGATTAATGGGTGCCAATAAGAGCTCTTCATTAGCTGCTTTTCCTCCTGCTTTAAGGACAGAAGAATTTAAAGGAAGATGATACTAACCTAGTCTTGCTATGTCCTCAGGATAGGAAAATTCACAGTACCTTCAGGGTAGGAAATTCCCAGTACCTTCAGGGTAGGAAATTCACAGTACCTTCAGGGTAGGAAATTCCCAGTACCTTCAGGATAGGAAATTCACAGTACCTTCAGGGTAGGAAATTCCCAGTACCTTCAGGGTAGGAAATTCTCAGTACCTTCAGGGTAGGAAATTCCCAGTACCTTCAGGGTAGGAAATTCCCAGTACCTTCAGGATAGGAAATTCCCAGTACCTTCAGGGTAGGAAATTCTCAGTACCTTCAGGATAGGAAATTCTCAGTACCTTCAGGGTAGGAAATTCCCAGTATCTTCAGGATAGGAAATTCACAGTACCTTCAGGGTAGGAAATTCACAATACCTTCAGGATAGGAAACACATATTACCTTCAGGATAGGAAATTTTTAGTACCTTCAGGGTAGGAAATTCCCAGTATCTTCAGGATAGGAAATTCCCAGTACCTTCAGGACAGGAAATTCACAGTACCTTTGGGATGGGGAAATTCCCAGTACCTTCAGGATAGGAAATTCCCAGTACCTTTGGGATAGAGAAATTCCCAGTACCTTCAGGATAGGAAATTTTTAGTACCTTCAGGATAGGAAAGTCCCAGTACCTTCAGGATAGGAAAATTCCCATAATGTTGGTTTCCCTGTAGTATTTGTTTTCTTCCCAATAGCTGTGACTCTGCTGGCAGGAGCACTGTTTTGAGGGGAAATGGAAGAGGTCTGCAGCTCCCAAACTGTCCAAAAGCTGAAGACACCACAGCTGCCAGAAGGGAATTTGTAGCTGTCTGTTTAGCAGTATCTTAGAGAAAAGCCAGTGGACACCTCCTTTACCTCCATGTGTCTGCCCTCCCAAATGAGTACTCCTCTGCTGCTGTGCTCAGGTGCTAACAAAACTGTTAGCACACCACAAATGCAGTACAAAAGCTCAGAGCCATGTTCTGGTTAGTGAAGCAGTTGTACATTTGGAAACAAAGCAGAGTGAAGCTGGGAGAGGTTCTCTTCAAATTCCTGTAGGAGCATAACCATGGCACAGGTACTGCTGCTGACCTTTGGTGCAGCCAGGGCTGCTGAGGGCTTTGTGGTCTGTCCCTGGCTCAGACAGGGCTGGCTGGCTGAGTGCTGGGTGCTGGGAGTCCTTCTGTCTGTCAGTTCCACTGTGTTTGCTGTCATTTGTCACCCACGTCTGGCTTTGTCATTGTTAGACATCTGCAGGTTTGTTGGTGATGAGGGAGAGCTGTGTCACTACCATTTAAATGAGGTCACAGAATCTTTAGGAGTCTATTTTTCATGCACTAGGCTCCTGCACTAATCAAAAACTCTTATTTACTCTCTTCTTCTTTTAATTTAGGAAGACAAACCTGAAGGAAGGATCTTGAGAGTCTCACAAAGGGCCCGAAGGAAAAGGAAAGGAGATACAATGGTTTTGAAACAAAGTAAGTTAGATTATGGAACAAAAGTCTCAACTATCAGCTCATTGAATGATAGAATTCATAGAATCATAGAATGGGTTGGGGTGGAGAGGAATTGATTTAACTATTTTCTCCAGGCCATCAAAACTGACACCAGTGCTTTCTCCCCCTATCATGTCATGGAATCACAGAATGGTTTGGGTTGGAAGGGACCTCAAGGATCATCCAATTCCAACCCCCTGCCATGGACAAGGACACCTCCCACCATCCCAAGTTGCTCAAGGTCTCATCCAGCCTGGCCTTGAACACTTCCAGGAAGGAGGCATCCACAGCCTCCCTGAGCAACCTGTTCCAGTGTCTCACCACCCTCACTATCAAGAATTTCTTCCTGATCTCCAATCTCAGTCTCCCCTCTCCCAGCTCAAAGCCATTGTCCCTCATCCTGTCACTCCCAGCCCTTGTCAAAAGTCCTTTCCTGGCTTTCTTGTAAGCCTCCTGGAATGCTGCTCTGAGGTCTCCCTGGAACCTTCTCCATGCTGAACAGCCTCAACTCTCACAGAATTATAGAAGTGTTTTGGTCAGAAAATCCCTTTAGGATCATTGAGTCCTACTCTTGACCCAGCACCACTGTGGCCACTAAACCATGTCCCCAAGTGCCATGCCCACACATTTCTTGAACACTTCCAAGGGGGGGGACTCCATCAGCTCCCTGGGCAGCCTGTTCCAATTCCTGACCATTCTTGCAAAAAAAAAAAATTCTTAATCTCCAATTTAACCCTCTCCTGGCACAATTTCAGGCCATTTCCTCTTGTTCTATCCCCTGATACCAAGGAGAAGTTCTTTAGGTGATATTCATCTCTTCCTGTGTACCTTCAGCTCTGTTCAGCTGAATCTCTATTCCATGTTGAATAGAATTTTTCAGTTCAGTGAAAACAAAGTGCCAGTGTGACTTGAAGGACTGAAGAACTGGGAGAGCCAAGTGAAGACAGAAAATAAACCTCATCACTTGGTAATTCCTTACCTTGTACCAAGAGCCAGTTTGTTTACCTCTGGCACTTTGAAGGAAGACACAGTGAGGATACATTTAGTTGATGCATGTTTTAGGGGCTGTTTTTTTCACCCCAGTATTAAAGGGAATCAGGCTCATTGAATTCCCAGCTGTGGAAATATCTCTGTGAAGCAGAAGTAAAAGTTTACTTTTGTTTCCCTGGAGATCAATTTAGTATCTACAGTATCATGCTGGAAATAGGCACATTTATGGAAGTGTTTAGGAATAATTGCTGTAATCAGTCCAAAGGGACATCCACTGCATCAAACAGCTTAATAAAGCATATTTGAGATGAGTGAGGCTTTTGCAAGCTCTCTGTGTGAAAGATACTTTCAGGGAGAGAAGCAAGGAATCAGCAGCTATTAGAGCTCAGTGGTACACCAGGCACAAACCCACAGCTTGCCTTCCAGAGTGTTTCTTACAGTAGACTGAGAATCATTGCCAGAAGTTGTCCTTAAATCACAGAATCACAGAATTGTCAGGGTTGGAAGAGACCTCAAGGCTCATCCAGTTCAACCCCTCTGCCATGAGCAGGGACACCTCACACTACATCAGGTTGCCCAGAGCCACATCCAGCCTGGCCTTAAACACCTCCAGGGATGGAGGCTTCCACCACCTCCCCTGGGCAACCTGTGCCAGTGTCTCACCAAAATCAGCACAGAACTCCAAGTAGCTCTGCTGCACAGGAGGCTGCTGAAACACTGAGTGAAGATGCAACAGTGAAAAGTTACAGAAAATCCTCCTCCCAAGGCAGAATTACTCCTGAAATATAAAATATCATTTCTACAGTTGTTTCCAAAGCTGAGGTGATCAGAAGTGTGGGAGATTTCTCTTTTTTCCCATCAAGAGTGGTCAGGGATTGGAATGTGCTACCCAGGGAGGTGTTTGAGTCACCAAGCCTGGAGGTGTTTCAAGGTGGTTTGGGTGTGGTGCCTGGGGCTAGGGTTTAGAGGTGACCCTTGTAGAGTGGGGTTCTGGGTTGGACTTGGTGATCCTGAGGGTCTCTTCCAAACTGAATGTTGATTCTGTGATTCTGAGATGCAGGACAGAGCCAATGCTCTGTGGAAATCACAGAATGATGGAATGGCTTAGGTTGGAAAGGACTTGAAGAGATCATCTGTTGTAACCTCCTTGCTGTGGGACAAGGCAGGGACACCTCTCAAGTAGACTTGGTTGTTCAAAGCCTCATCCAGCCTGGCCTTGAACATCTTCAGGAAGGGGACATCCACAGCCTCCCTGGGCAACCTGTTCCCGAGTCTCACCAGCCTCATACTGAAGAGCATCTTCCTCAGCTCCAGTCTAACGCTGCTCTCCCTTCACTTCAGACCATTCCCCCTTGTCCTGTCTCTAGCCACCCTCAAGAAAAGTTCCTCTGCAGCCTTCCTGGAGGATCCCCTCAGGTACTGGAAGGCAGCTCTAAATCACTGCTGGCCATTGACAGAATCATCTGTAGAGATTTCTTCTTTCATTTCTTTTTTCTTTTGGAAAATGTCAGTTCAGCACCAGAGACTTGGGATAAAAGACCAATTTATATTCAGAACCAAGCACATCACTGTGGATAATTGTGCTGAGCAGCACATCCCTTAAATAGAATAGATGAAAACTGGGTGAATCCCAAAGAAAATGAACCTGCTTTGACAGTGTGGAGTGATTGATTGGTTATTGTGTGGTTACATTAGCATAGAAACATAGAATGCTAGGGGTTGGAGGGGACAGCAAAGTTAGTACTTAGGAGGTTAGTAACCTTTAGTGAGCATGTGGTCATGGAATCACAGAATGGTAGGGGCTGGAGGTGTCCTCAAAAGCTCATCCAGTCCAACCCCCCTGCCAGAGCAGGGTCACCTAGAGCAGGTCACACAGGAACACATCCAGGCAGGTTTTGAATTCATCTCCAGAGGGGGAGATTCCACAACCCCCCTGGGCAGCCTATTCCAGGATCACCTAGAGCTCCAGGGAGACCTTAGAGCAGCCTTCTAGTACCAGGAGGGGAGCTATAGCCTTTGAGCTGGAAGAGAGGAGACTGAGACTGGAGAGGAGGAAGAAATTCTTGAGAGTGAGGGTGGTGAGACACTGGAACAGGTTGCCCAGGGAGGTTTTAGACACCTCCTCCCTGGAGGTGTTATGGGTCAGGTTGGATGAGGCCTTGAGCAAGCTGTGCTGGTAGGAGGTGTCCCTGCCCATGGCAGGGGGCTTGGAACTGGATGATCTTGAAGGTCCTTCCAGCCCAAACCATTCTGTGATTCCCTGATTCCCTGACATGATAGCGGGAGGTAGCTCTGGTGTGAGTTGTGATGGCCTGAAGAAAACAGTGAAATCTCTGCCTCTCCACCCCCAAACCATCACACTACAAAGGGGTAAAGCAGGTTAGAAACTGGTAAAGAATAAAGTCTTCCAGCATGTCCCAAGTGCTATCCAGTTGGAAATGTTTTCCAGGAAAGGAAATTCTCAGAAAAGAAGTCTAATAACACTGAGCTACTTTGTGTTTTAAACTGATCTTGTTAGGTATTTGCAGACTCTATAACTTAATGCTTTTTAAGAGCACTAAGGGAAAAGGAAGAGGGGGCAAGAATTCAAAATGTCCTCATCACCTGCTGGAAACCTTCCTACAGAAACCAGAAGCCTTCATGTGCTTGGTGCCATTAAATATACAGAGCTTCATTTTTGTTTACCCCGAAAGAAGTCCTCAGCAGCACCAGGAATGCAATTCATGAAATGTAGATTTGAGTTGGGTGTGTTAGGAACCTGCAAGTGTTGGGGGGTCTTTTTTTCCTTCTCTGGAGAAGTTTAACCAGTTACAGAATCACTTTGCTGTTGTGTACTTCTTGACAGCTGTACCCTCTAAAGGACGGCAGGCATGGTGCTGGGCATCCTACCTGGAGGAGGAAAAGGCCATTGCAGTACCTACTAAGCTTTTTAAAGAGGTATGTGACCTGCTGAAGTTTAAATCAGTCCACCACCTAGGATCATGAAATTTGTAGGAAATTAATTTGAATTAAAAAAAAGGCAACAAACAAAAAACAATATTAAAAAAAAAAGAAAAAGGAAAAACAAACAAACAAACAAAAATCCCCCAAACAAAACCAAGCATTTGAAGATTTTGCACTTCCTTGGGAGGAAAACCTGCATGAGTAAAACAATGCTGTCCATCAGCAAGATAGTTAGATGGTGTGAAATGAGTGCTCATCCTTGGCTTCCTCAGAGAATTCACAGAATCACAGTGTTAGGAGTTGGAAGGGATCTCCAGAGATCACCCAGTCCAACCCCCCTCTCAGAGCAGGGTCACCCAGGGCAGGTCACACAGAACACATCCAGGTGGGGCTGGAAAGTCTCCAGAGCAGGAGACTCCACAACCTCTCTGTGCAGCCTGCTCCAGGCTGCAGCATCCTCACAGGGACAAAGTTTTCCCTCCTGTTCCTGTGGCACCTCCTCTGCTCCAGCTTGCCCCCAGTGCCCCTTGGATATCCCTGAGCAGAGCCTGGCTCCAGCCCTGCACATCTTTATCCCCAGCAATGAGGGCAGCCCTCAGGCTCCTCTGCTTCCAGCTCCAAGCCCCAGAGCTCCCTCAGCCTGGCCTCACAGGAGATGTTCCACTGCCTGCAGCAGCTCTGTGGCTCTGGGATGGACTCTCTCAAGCAGTTCCCTGAGGTCCTTCTTGACCTAAGGGGCCCAGAACTGGACACAGTATTCCAGATGTGGCCTCACCAAGGCAGAGTAGAGCGGGAGGAGAACCTCTCTTGACCTACTCACCACAGCCCTTCTAACCCACCCCAGGATGCCCTTGGGCTTCTTGGCCACCAGGGCACATTGCTGGCTCATGGCTATCCTGTTGTCCACCAGCACTCCCAGATCCCATTCCCCTATGCTGCCTCACAGCAGCTCAGTCCCAAACCTGTGCTGGTCCCTGGGGTTGTTCTTCCCCAGATGCAGGACCCTACACTTGGCCTTGTAGATGTAGATGAATGCTGGCAAGTGAGGCTGCAGAAAGCAAATGCTTGTCCAGACTCTGCAAGCTCTAGTCCTCCCTTCTGGTCTCTGAAGCTCAAAATCTGATCCATCCTCTCCTTTTTTTCACGTCATGCCATGCTCTGCAAATGTGTTTGGAAAGGTGGTGCAAGGGTCACCTATCCTCTGCCTTGGAGCTTTGATTCTATTACCTCTCTTTCTGCAGCTCCTGCTGACTTCAGACTTTGTTACTACATCAGATCCCAGTTTGGCTTGTCCCCACTTTGCCTGCCTGGATGTCACCTCATCATGTCTTGCTTGTCCTTTGCCTGCTCTGGCAGGCTGTGTCATTTGTCATTCCAGTGCTTCCTCTAGTGCTGTCTCTCTTTCTTGGAAGAGAGCTCTGTCTGCAAATCCACAAAGTTTCCATGCTGGTTGTTCTCTTCTCTTGCAAAACCTGGCAGGATGTGAACCTGTCTCAGCTGCTGTACTTCTGCTCTGAAGATCTGCTCCTATTTTGTGATGATTCTCTCCTTGTACTCTGTTCTTTGCTTTCATTTCTTTCTGTTTGCTTTGTACTCCAACCATAAATCTGTCATGAAGGGATTAACCACCAGGAAGGTTTCAAAGTGTCCCTGTACAGGCTGAAAACCAAAGAATTGGTTTAAAATACTTGATTGACAGTTAGTGAAAGAAGTTGAGGGCAAATCATAGAATTATGGAATGATTTGGATTGGAAGAGACCTCCAAAGCTCATCCAGTCCAACCCCCTGCACTCAGCAGGGACATCCTCCACTTGATCAGGTTGCTCAGAGCCCTGTTGAGCCTCACCTTGAATATCTCCAGGGATGGGGCCTCAACCACCTCCCTGGGCATCCTGTTGCAGTATTCCAGCAGCCTCATGGTGCAGAACTTGTTCCTCACATTCCGTCTAAGTCTGCTCTGTTCTAATTTCAAACTGTTGTCCCTCGTTCTGTCACTGCAGGCTTTTGGGAACAGTCCCTTTGCAGCCTTCTTGTAGCCCCCTTCAGGTACTGGCAGGCTGCTATTAGCCTTCTCTTCTCCAGCTGAGCAGCCCCAGCTCCCTCAGCCTGGCCTCACAGCAGAGCTGCACCAGCCCATTGATCATTTGCAAATCATGTCATCTGCTTTCCCTGGATGAACATTTTTATGAACTCTTCCTATTTTCCTTAAGCACTCTCCAGTGGTAACACATTCTGGTATCAGTGATCAATGTGGTTTTCAAACAAGCCACTTGCTGTCCAGTGACCAGTGGTGTCCCCCAGGCATCTGTACTGGACCCAGTTCCATTCAATATCTTTAATTCTGACTTGGATGAGAGGATGGAGTCTGCCATTAGTAAATTGTCAGATGACACCAAGGTGGGGGCAGTGTGGATCTGCTGAAAGGTAGGAAGACACTTCAGAGAGCCCTGGCCAGGCTGGGTCCATGGGCTGAGGCCAACAGGATGAGGTTTAACAAGGCCAAGGCAGGCTCCTACCCTTTGGCCACAACAACCCCATGCAGGCTAGAGCTGGGGGTGAGTGGCTGGAGAGCAGCCTGGCAGAGAGGGACCTGGGGGACAGCAGCTGGACAGGAGCCAGCAGTGTGCCCAGGCCAAGGGCATCCTGGCTTGTGTCAGGAGCAGTGTGGGCAGCAGCAGCAGGGATGGAATTCTGCCCTGTGCTGGGCACTGGTGAGGCCTCACCTCCAGCACTGTGTGCAGCTCTGGGCCCCTCACTGCAGCAGAGATCTTGAGGGGCTGGAGCAGGTCCAGAGGAGAGCAACGAGACTGGGGAGGGGGCTGGAGGGAAAGGCTGCTGAGGAGAGGCTGAGGGAGCTGGGGGTGTTCAGCCTGGGCAAGGGGAGGCTCAGGGGGGACCTTATCACTCTCTACAGCTACCTGAAGGGAAGTTGTAGTCAGGTGGGGGTCAGGCTCTGCTCCCAGGGAGCTTGCAGCAAGAGGAGAGGACATGGCCTGAAGCTGTGCCATGGGAGGGTTAGGTTGGATGTTAGGAAGCAATTCCTCATGGAAAGGGCAATCAGACACTGGGATGGACTGCCCAGGGAGGTGGTGGAGTTGCTGTCCCTGGAGGTGTTTAAGGAGAGATTGGCTGTGGCCCTTGGTGCCATGGTCAGGTGGAGGTGGTGGAGTTAGGTCACAGGCTGGGCTGGATGACCTCAGAGCTCTACTCCAGCTTCAGTAATGCTGTGAGTCGGGGATTTTCACTGTTATGTTTGTAAAAACATTTTAACACCATTGATCAGTTTTCTCAGAAACATGAACAGATAAACATTGTTCTTCCCCTTCCAAAGGTGTTCTGTCTCTCTGGTGTACTTTCAGAAGCACTGAAACTCTTCTTTCCATTGCAGTATCAGTCTTTTCCATACAACAAGAATGGATTCAAAGCAGGGATGAAGCTGGAGGGCGTGGATCCTGAGCACCAGTCCATGTACTGTGTGCTGACAGTGGCTGAGGTAAGCAGGGGAGAGACTGAAGCCAAACAGCAGCAGCTGGAGGGCCTCACTCCTCCTTAAAAATCAGACAGAAACTGTGTGCAGGAAAAAAACCCCAAGCCTACTCTGTGTAGGCTTTTCAATATCTTTGTGTTAAATCACCCTGATAGACATGTAAAGAGTGTCTGCAGGTGCCATGCAGCAGAGACTATTCACAGAGAGAGAGACAGGAGGTGTGAGGCTTTTTTTTTCTGTAATCCTAGAGATTAAATGTAAAGAGAAAATAACCTGAAAAAAACAGAAGTGTGGCAACTGACACCTAGCAGTGCCATAGAATTTAGCCTGTAGTATTTGCAGCTGCTCCATTCACTGATGCAAACGCCTGACACTAATGTGCTGCAGGTGGGTTACAGTTTTTTCAGCCTGATGGCCTCAGAAATTGCCTCCGTTGGCAAATTGTACAAGGTAGGCATAGAATGGGTTGGGTTGGAAGGGAACTTAATGATCATCCAGTTTCAGCCCCTGCCATGGGCAGGGACATCTCCCTGCAGCCCAGGTTGCTCAAGGCCTCATCCAGCCTGGCCTTGAACAGTTCCAGGGAGGGGACATCCATGACCTCCCTGGGCAACCTGTGCCAGTGTCTCACCACTCTCACCCTCCTAATCTCCAGTCTCAGTCTCCCCTTCTCAAACTTCAATCCATTGTCCCTCATCCTGTTACTCCCAGCCCTTGTCAGAAGTCCCTCCCCAGCTCTCCTGTAGCCTCTTCAGGTACTGGAAGGCTGCTCTAAGGTCTCCCTGGAGCCTTCTCTTCTCCAGGCTGAACAACCCCAACTCCCTCAGCCTGTCCCTGTAGTGAAGGTGCTCCAGCATCATAAGACTTTTTGAGTTGGAAGGGACCTTAAAGATCGTCTAGTTCCAACCCCCTGCCAGTGGCTGTTTCATTTCCCTGAGCAAATTCCCAGCCTTTCATCCTCACACATTCTAATACATGGGAAATGCTGAAAAATTGCTGTTACACCATGAGACAGAAACACAAAAGCTATTGTGCAATAGAAAATTGGGCTTTTTGCTGCAGCTTTAATTTATTTTTTCTTATTTCTGAAGTTTGCTGCTGAGTAACTTCTTTGCTTTCAATGGTATAAAAGAGAACCTTTCTTTGAATTTCAGACACATCCTAGAGTTTTTCTGTAGTTCTACCCAGAATACTTTTTTGGCTTTGTTGTATCCATTAAAACAGGGAAGAAGGAATTAGCAGGCACTCTGCTCTCTTGTCACTGCTATTCCAGCAGCTGTAATCCTGCAGGTCATATTTTAATAGCCTAGGCTTTTGCATTCCTATTTCTGACCCCAGACAGATCCCAGTTGTGTGGTTACCTCTCCCCTTTTCTGGTGGTTGAATATTTCCTGTCTGCCTTGTGTTGGGACCACTTCTGTTTAACATCTTGATTGATGACCTTGACAAGGACCCAGAGTGTGTCAGCAGTGAGGTCTCAGATGACACCAAGTCAGGGGCAGAGCTGATCTGCACCAGGGGAGGGAGGCTCTGCAGAGGGACTTGGGTAGATTGGAGCCATGGCCAGCATTACCAGGAGGAGCTTCACCCAGGCCAAGTGCCAGGGCCTGCCCTTGGGGCACAACAACCCCAAGCAGTGCTGCAGGCTTGGGGCAGTGTGGCTGGGAAGCTGCTGGCAGAAAGGGAGCTGGGGGTGCTGATGGCCAAGCAGCTGAAGAGGAGCCAGCAGTGCCCAGGTGGCCAAGAAAGCCAAAGGCCTCCTGGCTGGGATCAGCAATGCTGTGTCCAGCAGGAGCAGGGAGGGGATTGTCCCCTGGGACTCAGCTCTGGGGAGGCCACACCTGGAGTGCTGTGTCCAGGTTTGGGCACTCAATCCAAGAGAGATGTGGAGGTGCTGGGGCCAGGGCAGAGGAGGGCAAGGAAGCTGGGAAGGGCCTGGAGAAGAAATCTGATGAAGAGAGACTGAAGGAGCTGGGGATGGTTAGTGTGAAACAGAGGAGGCTGAGGAGAGACCTCCTGGCTGTCTCCAGCTCCCTGAAAGGAGGTTGTGCAGAGGTTGGTGCTGATCTCTTACAGGGAATTAGTGACACAAAAGAGGGAACAGCCTGAAGCTGCCTCTGGGTAGGTTTAGAGTGGACAGTAGGAGAGTGTTTCTGTGATTCTGTGTTTCTGTGAATTCTGTGAAGGGAGCTGATTGCTCCACTGTGTGCACCTGTGCTGTCCCAGCATCTCCACTAGCATTTGAAGCTTTGCTGTGTCCATTTCACTCAGGCTGTAGTGAAACTAGAAAACATGTGAAGAAAATTCCAAGAAGAACTGAAGTCATGGAGAAGCCCTTCAGGATCACCAAGTCCAACCCAGAACCCTGCCCTACAAGGCTCACCCCTAAACCACAGCCCCAAGCACCACAGCCAAACTACCTTGAAACACCTCCAGGCTTGGGGACTCCACCACCTCCCTGGGCAGCACATTCCAGTCCCTGACCACTCTTGCTGGGAAAAATGTTTCCTAATGTTAGCTGTAGGGCAAACATCTCCAAAGGTGGTGTTGGATGTTGTCCATTCTTGCTTTTAGGTCTGTGGCTACAGAATACGACTGCACTTCGATGGGTACCCAGACTGCTACGATTTCTGGGTCAATGCTGATGCTGCAGACATCCATCCTGTTGGGTGGTGTGAGAGGACAGGTCACAAGCTTCATCCACCTAAAGGTACTGTGGAATTTGCAGTGTTGGTGTTTTCCATAACTCTCAGATCTGTGTCATTCTGGAATGACTACTTTTATTTCTTTTAACCAGAAACTTTTTTATTCACTTAGAGTATTTGAGTGCAGCAAGTTAAGCTCTACTCTTGATGTCCTTCTAAAATCTTGAAGTTGAAATCCTACCCTTTTTTATTCAGTGGAAATTCAAAGACAGAGCCAGAAGTGATTCCTAAGGTATTAGGAAAGCAACTAAAGGAACAAACCTAGACCCCAAATGAATGCTTACTGCAAATGAAATGGCAGCATGCTGGTGATGTGTGTGAGGTCTCACAGGCAGCTGAGACTCCTTCAGTGGAAGCTCTTGGGATATTTTCATTGCTAGATACTGATCACCATCATTATTGATGTGTTGGCACAGACTAACCAAGGTTAGACTAACTCTTCCTTCAAAGAGTAAGCCTGAAATATAGAGAAAGGAGGAATTTTAGTTTCCAGGCTCTTTCTACACATTCTGCCTCTTGGGGATCTTCAGTTCTCATACCAGCCAGGACAGGGAGGTTGGAGCTCAAGGAGAGGGCAATGATCTTCTAAGAAATATTCCCCAGCTTGTTTTGAAGGTGGATTTGAAACTGAGCTGGAATCTCCTGAGCTCTTGCCTGGTGCTTTATTTATATGACTGTTCTTCCTCCCAGGTGAAGACTAGGAGCAGTTCAAATGTCAGTCCTAGCCAGCTACCAGAAGCTAATAATGTGCAGGCCAAGCAAGCAGAGTATTTTCCTTGGTTAGTGTAAAGAAAGCTTGACATTTTGCTAGGGAAGCTCAGCCAACCCTAAATAAAGAACATGAGTCTTCTTTGTAATAAAAGAATGGACAAGCTTCATCAGCTTCCTTTTGAACTCTCTAAGCTCCTCTGAAGTGTGCTCTGCTAAAATGTCTGATAATACAAACCAGGGCTCCCTGAGAGACTCTCTGAGCTCCTGTTGGGGTGGAATTCCTAAGGACTTTAAAAGTGCATTTTGCCAGTGTGGCTGAGTTCAAATTGGAATAAGTAGCTAATAGTACAGAATCCCTTTAGGTTGGAAGTTGGAAAAAGGAGTTCAGAACTGGTTGTAAAAAAAAATCATTCCATCAGTTGTGGTCGAAGGACCTGTATACAACTTGTGTCTCCTGCCTGTCATTCCTTCCCCTTCTCTTCTGACCCTCATGTAGGCTATAAGGAGGAAGAGTTCAGCTGGCCCTCCTACCTGAAGGCATGCAAGGCTCAGGCTGCTCCTAAGTCCCTGTTTGAAAACCAGAATGCAGTGAGTACTCACTTGTTACTAATGTTGCTGTGTGCTCAAATGTTGTTGTAGGGTTAACTTTTCCTCCCCCCTCAACAATCACCCCCAGAATGTGGAGAATTGCCTACAGAATATATCACCAGACTGGCTCAGGAAGTTTGGAAGCTAAAATGAAAGCTGCGTTTATGAAATGAACTAAGTATGAAATTCTGTAAGGTGTGTGGTGGGTTGAAATTACCCCCAAAACTCATCTGGAGAGAACTACCCCCAAAGTAAACTGCTCAGACCAGCTCAGCTTGGGAGGGAGGCAAATGAAGCTCTATTTACAAGCAAACTACAGTCAAGAGATATGAAAGGCAATGAATATGTACCAAGTATACAACAGATATGTACAATAGAGATCTATTTGCCATTTATAAACAACACAAAAACTCCTTAGACCTCCCTGGACCTATCCAGCGGACCTGTTCACCTTCTCCCTGGCTCCCTCCCTCTTTCCCTCTACCTCACACAGTAGTCAAAACAGAGATCCCTTGACAAGGCCACAGGAGAGAGAGAGAGGAAAGTTGCAAGCACAAGCAACAGGAGAAAGAAGAGAAGAGAAGGAGAAGAGAAGAGAAGGAGAAGAGAAGAGAGGAGAAGAGAAGAGAGGAGAGGAGAAGAGAAGAGAGAAGAGAAGAGAAGAGAGGAGAGGAGAGAAGAGAAGAGAAAAGAGAAGAGAAAAGAGAAGAGAAGAGAAGAGAAGAGAAGAGAAGAGAAGAGAAGAGAAGAGAAGAGAAGAGAAGAGAAGAGAAGAGAAGAGAAGAGAAGAGAAGAGAAGAGAAGAGAAGAGAAGAGAAGGGAGAGGGGAGGGGAGAGAGGGGAGAGAGGGGAGAGAGGGGAGAGGGGAGGAGAGGGAGAGGAGAGGAGAGGAGAGGAGAGGAGAGGAGAGGAGAGGAGAGGAGAGGAACAGCTAATTGGGAATCTTAAGAAATGCCATGAATATCTTGAGTGTGGACACTGGGGAGGGTCCTGGGGTTACAGCATTTCTCTCCCATGCAATGTCTTTATGTAGACAGTGATCCCTTCAGGATTCCGTGTGGGCATGAAGCTGGAAGCGGTGGACAAGAAGAACCCAACTTTCATTTGTGTTGCCACGGTGACAGACATGGTGGACAACAGGTTCCTGGTGCATTTTGACAACTGGGACGAGAGTTATGACTACTGGTATGATGGTTTGTGTCCTGGAGAGACCCTGGTGTGATGGTTTGTGTCCTGGAGAGACCCTGGTGTGAGGGTTTGTGTCCTGGAGAGACCCTGGTGTGATGGTTTGTGTGCTGGAGAGACCCTGGTGTGATGGTTTGTGTCCTGGAGAGACCCTGGTGTGATGGTTTGTGTCCTGGAGAGACCCTGGTGTGATGGTTTGTGTCCTGGAGAGACCCTGGTGTGAGGGTTTGTGTGCTGGGGAGACCCTGGTGTGATGGTTTGTGTCCTGGAGAGACCCTGGTGTGATGGTTTGTGTCCTGGAGAGACCCTGGTGTGATGGTTTGTGTCCTGGAGAGACCCTGGTGTGAGGGTTTGTGTCCTGGAGAGACCCTGGTGTGATGGTTTGTGTGCTGGAGAGACCCTGGTGTGATGGTTTGTGTCCTGGAGAGACCCTGGTGTGAGGGTTTGTGTCCTGGAGAGACCCTGGTGTGATGGTTTGTGTGCTGGAGAGACCCTGGTGTGAGGGTTTGTGTGCTGGAGAGACCCTGGTATGATGGTTTGTGTGCTGGAGAGACCCTGGTGTGAGGGTTTGTGTGCTGGAGAGACCCTGGTGTGAGGGTTTGTGTGCTGGAGAGACCCTGGTGTGATGGTTTGTGTGCTGGGGAGACCCTGGTGTGATGGTTTGTGTGCTGGGGAGACCCTGGTGTGAGGGTTTGTGTGCTGGAGAGACCCTGGTGTGAGGGTTTGTGTCCTGGCGAGACCCTGGTGTGAGGGTTTGTGTGCTGGAGAGACCCTGGTGTGAGGGTTTGTGTCCTGGGGAGACCCTGGTGTGAGGGTTTGTGTGCTGGAGAGACCCTGGTGTGAGGGTTTGTGTCCTGGGGAGACCTCCCAGGACATGGACCTGATGGAGCAGGTCCAGAGGAGGGGATTGGAGCACCTCTGCTATGAGGACAGGCTGAGGGAGCTGGGGTTGTTCAGCCTGGAGGAGAGAAGACTCCAGGGAGACCTTAGGGCAGCCTGCCAGGACCTGCAGGGCCTATAGGAGAACCAGGAAGAGACTTTTGACAAGGGCTGGGAGTGACAGGACAAGAGGGAATGGATTGAAGTTTGAGGAGGGTAGGTTTAGAGTGGAGGTTAGGAAGAGATTCTTTAGAGTGAGGGTGGTGAGACACTGAACAGGTTGCCAGAGGGACTGTGTTTGGTGTTTCCCTGAGCCACCCCTCCAACTGCCTCAACACAGGAAGGACATGGACCTGATGGAGCAGGTCCAGAGGAGGGCAGGAAAATGATCAGGGGGCTGGAGAACCTCTGCTGTGAGGATAGGCTGAAGGAGCTGGGGGTGTTCAGCCTGGAGAGAACTAATTGCCACATGGCTTCCAGGACCTGAAGGGGCTACAAGAAGGCTGCAGAGGGACTGTTCCCAAAGGCCTGCAGGGACAGGACCAGAGGCAATGGTTTGAAATGAGAGAAGAGCAGATTGAGATTGGATGTGAGGAACAAATTCTGCACCACAAGAGGGGTGGAACATTTGCCCAGGGAAGAAGTTGAGGCCCCACCCCTGGAGATCTTCAGTGTCAGGCTGGACAGGGCTCTGGGCAGCCTGATCTAGCTGGGGATGTCCCTGCTGACTACAGAGGGGTTGGACTGGTTGAGCTTTGGAGGTCCCTTCCAGCCCAAACCATTCTATGATTTTATGAAATATGTTATCTTTAAGTGCTGGTTTCTGCCCCCAGCCATGAGCATTTTGTTTGTGCTATTTCAGCTCATCTGCTAGGGTCAAAATTGTCAATCTCAACATCCCAGGGTTCCTTTTGACTTGGAGAACCACAGAACTGTTTGAATTAGAAAAGCTCTCTAAGATCACTGAGTCCGACCATCAACCCAACACCACCATGGCCATCAAACCATGGCCCTGAGTGCCATGACCACAGGTTTCTTGAGCACCTCCAGGGATGGTGTCTCTGCCACCTCCCTGGGCAGCCTGTTCCAGTCCCTGACCACTCTTGCAGCAAAGAAATTTTTCCTCATCTCCAACTAACCCTCCCCTGGCACAATTTCAGGCCATTTCCTCTCCTTCTGTAACCTAGGACCAGGGAGAAGAGACAAACCCCACCTCACTGTAACCTCCTTTCAGGGAGTTGTAAAGAGCAGTGAGGTCTCCCCTCAGCCTTCTCTTTTCCAGACTAAACAACTCCTGGTCCCTCAGCTATTCCTAATAATCCTTCTGACACTAGCTCCCTAACAGTTCATGCAGATCACCAGATCACCATGCTGCTGTCTGATCAGACTTCAGATTGAGTGTATGGCAGTGTGGCTTGATGTGCACCTCAGGACACATCCCATAACCTCCTGGGCAACGTTTTGGGAAGTCCTGACCTCAAATAATCCCAACTGTGCACTTGTCAGTGGTGAACCGTTCTCACTTCTGCACTAGATGGGGCTGCAGGATGCTTTCTGTGATTTTCTCCTTTTTTTCTAAGCACTGTTAAGTGACTTCTCCCAATCAAGTAGTGTGAGTAGCATTCTTGAGGCCATGTTACCATTTATAGCTAGGAGACATTTGTGTGTCAGTGGTTTTGGAGGGATAATATTTTCATTACAGATTGTATCTACATTTCCTAAAGGGAAAATCAAAATGCCAAAAGGTCTGTTTGCCCCAAAGGGAAAGTAAATCTTTCAAAAATAGAAAATGAGCCTGGAACAGAGATCTTAGTTTAAGGAAAATGCTGATTACTAACTGAAAACTGTGTCCAGATCTTCAGGTGGAGACCCACTTGGGAAACTGTTGTTCTGAATTAATCAATTGTATTTATTTTTTTTTTTTTTTTAACAACAAGCATCATCTTGTTCGCTTGATCTGAATTTCATAGAATCATAGAATATTAGGGGTTGGAAGGGACCTCCAGAGATCACTGAGTCAAACTCTCCTGCCAGAGCAGGGTCACCCAGGGCAGGTCACACAGGGACACATCCAGATGGGTCTTGAAAGTCTCCAGAGCAGGAGACTCCACAACCTCTCTGGGCAGCCTGCTCCAGGCTCCAGCACCCTCACACCAAAGAAGTTTCTCCTCATGTTGAAGTGGAACTTCCTGGGTTCCAGTTTGTATCTTTTGTCCTTTGTCCTTTCCCAGGACACCACTGAACAGAGCTTGGCCCCTTCTTGTCCCCCACCCCTCAGATATTTGTAACCATTGATCAGATCCCCTCTCAGCCTTCTCTTCTCCAGGCTCAACAGCCTCAGGGCTCTCAGCCTTTCCTCCTCACACAGATGTTCCAGGCCCTTCAGCATCTTTGTAGCTTCCATTGGACTCTCTCCAGCAGATCCCTGTCCCTGTTGAACTGGAGAGTCCAGAACTGAACACAGTACTCCAGATGTAGTGTGGAGGGGAAGAACCTCCCTTGACCTGCTGGCCACGCTCTTCTTAATGCACTCCAGGAGACCATTTGGCTTCTTGGCCACAAGGGCACATTGCTGTCCCATGGAGAACTTCCTGTCCACCAGGACTCCAAGGTCCTTCTCTGTGGAGCTGCTTTCCAGCAGGTCACTTCCATGAGCAGTAGATATGAAAATGAATGAGCTGTATGGATGAAAGAGACTGTGGGGAAAATGTAAGAGAGCTCAAAGTGTCCTATGGGAAATACTGAGTCTTTCCATGTCTGAGTCTCCCCCTGGGACATGCTCTCCTGCCACAAGTTAAGGATTGCTGACATGTGCCTGTCAAGCAGAGCAGTGCCAACCCCAGGGGCTCACATTGCCACCTGGCCTTGGCTTTCCTCAGTGCACAGTTCCTTCCTGGCCAAAATTGTACATGCTGTCTGAAGAACTGCATTTCACTGCCTTGTTTTCTCCCCCTCTCTAGGTGTGAGGCAGCCAGCCCACACATTCATCCTGTTGGATGGTGTAAAGAACATAAAAGGACTCTCATTACCCCACCAGGTTTGTATCTTGGTACCTCTGCAAGACTGAGGGAGGTTGGCAGCATTAAAACTTACAATCACCTTATTGCTGTCTCTCCTGATTTGGTGTTATTTTTTTGTTTCTGTAATTAAGAAGTTTTTGGGGAGTTCTGAATTTTTTTTTACAAGAGATAATATACTGAAATGAGAAGTCCAAGAGATAGACATTAGGTGTTGAGGGTGCTTCAGTGCAGAGACATCCCTCCATGAAAGACAGCTCTTGGAATCCAAACAAGGTTGTAGTGTTGGCTGAATGTATTCATCTATCTCAACACTCACATGGTGAAAATGCTGGAAAACCACATTCCCGGGGTGTGGAATTGTTAGATAAGGAGAACATGGTCATGTGGACTAAACATGCAAGGTGATGGGTTGAGAAGATTCCTTCCATGCTGAAGGAATCAAACGTGTGAGGGCTCATTGGAAGGGAGAAAACACAGCAAGAGACAATAGAGAAGAGTGAAAGTGCATTCACCAGTAGGAAATGGGAGCCCACTCTTTTTCAGGGCTGTTGTGTGTGAATGTCCTGTTGTGGACACCACCACCTGTGGTCTGAGATTATAGAAAACTGGAATGGGACAAACCCAACTTGATCAGATGGCCAGCAGTCTTGGAAAGGTGTGAGCAATGTGTCTGCCAGGAGGTGGTAAAGACTGGAACCCCTTTCAACCCAAATCAGAACTGGTTTCACTCTGGCCTAGCTGCTGAATCCTAACATGGCAACTGTGAGTTAAACTTCCAATGCAGATTCAAGGCAGAAGCCAGGCCCTGCCTTTTCTTTAAGAGCAAAGCTGTTTCCTGCATGAGGTGTTTGTAACCATGACACCTCCTCAGAAGGGCAACAACTTCTGGGAATTATTCCTGGAGTAAATCTCCAGGCTGGCTTGGTTTAGAAAGGCAGCTGAACCAAATGCACTGAAAGAGCAGCCAGGGCTCAGGTATGCTCTAATGTGGTACAAAGCTCCTACTGATGAGGTCTGCCTATAAATTATCAAAGGCAGGATTAGCTTTGTAATACTTCAATGAATTTCTTGAATTAAGTGGACAGGTTTTTCCAGGACACATTATTTCTATTCTCATACCCAAAGCAATTGTGACCTTTTTTTTCTTCCTTCTAGCTCCTCAGTACTTCTCAGTTATGAGAAGATTGTAGAGTTCTGTAACCTACATGGGGAATTTGTCAGAGCCAATTGAGAGCAGCCTTGCTTGTAATTATCTGACAAACCTGAAGCATAAATCAGAGCACTGCTACACAAGTGTTAGGGTTTTGTAATTCAGACATTCATTTTGTTCTGCACTGCAATGTCTCATTTTGCTCACATCTCTTCTGTGCCAGATTATCCACACGCTAAGCATTTCTCTTGGGAGAAGTATTTGGAAGAAACCAGCTCCTTACCTGCACCTGCAAGGGCTTTTAAAGTGGTGAGAAAATGCTTTTCAGTGCATGTAACTCATTGATACAGACATGGTGTTCCTGTGTTGGCAAATGCAGTCCACTTAATAAGTTGCATAATAGTTGGTTTGTTTTTGTGCAAGCTTCCTCTTAGAAATCAGACCATCATCATTATCAATCACTGGTGCTTTATTAATTGTTATCAATGGGATGAAATGCTGCACAATATTGCTAATGAATGTAATTTGCTGTAGGAAATTGCTGCCTAGTTGTTAGAAATGATGAGGTAGCTACTGAGGCATCAGAACATCTTTGGAACATAGGCATTTCTAGCAGTGCACTTGCAATGGTGCAAGAAGCACAGTGAGTGTGTAACAATGACCATAGGAGGTCAGTCTGGTTGCCCATCTGGTTCCCTGCCATTCAGAGAGACTTGGGCAGCCTGGAGAGCTGGGCAGAGAACAGCCAAATGAAGTTCAACAAGGGTAAGTGTAGTCCTGCACATGGGGAGGAACAGCCTCAGGCACCAGTGCAGGGGAGGGGTGACCTGCTGGAAAGCAGCTCCACAGAGAAGGACCTTGGAGTCCTGGTGGACAAGTTCTCCATGAGACAGCAATGTGCCCTTGTGGCCAAGAAGCCAAATGGTCTCCTGGAGTGCATCAAGAAGAGTGTGGCCAGCAGGTCAAGGGAAGTTCTCCTCCCCTTCTACCCTGCCCTGCTGAGACCACATCTGAAGGATTATGTCCAGTTCCTGACTCCCCAGTTCAGGAGGGGCAGGGAACTACTGGAGAGAGTCCAATGAAGGCTATGAGGATGCTGGAGGGCCTGGAACATCTGTGTGGTGAGGAAAGGCTGAGAGCCCTGGGGTTGTTTATCCTGGAGAAGAGAAGGGAAGGAGAGGATCTGATCAATGGTTACAAATATCTGAAGGGTGGATGTCAGGAGGATGGAGCCAGGCTCTTTGCAGTGGTACCCCATGATAGGACAAGGGGCAATGGATGCAAACTCAATCACAGGAAATTCCATCTCAACATGGGACAAAAAAATTAATGTGAGGGTGCTGGAGGCCTGGAGCAGGCTGCCCAGAGAGGTTGTGGAGTCTCCATCCCTGGAAATCTTCAAAACCTGCCTGCATGGATTCCTGTATGGCCTGCCCTAGGTGACCCTGCTCTGACAGGGGGTTGGACTGGATGATCTCTGGAGGTCCCTTCCAACCCCTGCCATTCTGTGTCTTTGATTCTATGACTGTCTCTGACAATAGCCAGCCCCTGAGGAGACTTCTCCTGTGAGCTTGTGACTAGGGCACCTGGGCAGCACCCAGGGGCAGCTGCCCAGCTTCACTGTGGTGTTGGTGGGCAACATCCTTCTCTTTGAGCTTTGTGCTTGCTGGTTCCCTGCAGTGGCACCCAGCTTTCTTGAGCTCTCAGCATTTCAGTGAGGAAGGTAGGCTGCTCAGTCATGCAGCAAGGCTTGCTTTAGGGAACCAGCATCAGCTCCCAGTGCCCTCAATCTGGGTTGTCTCACTTCTGTCAGCTTAGGGCCACTCATTCTGAATAACAGTTTGCTAAGAGCTGGGTTAACCAAAGTGGAAATGTGGTGCTTACAGCAGTTCCTGGGGTCAGTAGGTCATCAAGAGTTTATAACTGCCTGCAGTTCCCACTCCAAAATGTGTCCAAATATTCTGTTCCCTGCAAGAATCCCTGAAGGATTGGGAAGGTCTTGGGTTATAGCTGGAAGGTACAGACCTTGGCAGAACAGTGGAGCACTGGGACTTTGACTACATCAGGCTTAAAAGCAAAGTTTCTTTCACTCAGAATATCCATGATTGAGTTTCTTCCCCTTGGGTTCAAGGAGCAGCTACCCTGCAGAGCTTGGCAAAGGGAAAGTCCCACCAGTGGCCCACTGGTCTGCACTGGGAAGCTGAAAAGAACATGCCACAGGTGTGCAGGCACTAACAGAATGGAACTGGGAAAGCACTGGTGGCAGGGCTCAGCCCTGTACCACTGTACCACTGCACCAGAACACCTAGGGATGATGTAGTACCTAAAAAGCATAGACAAAGCCATCTGGCTTGGAGGATGGAGAGGAGGGGCTCAGCTGTGCTTTGCCTTCTGGTTTCAGAGCCCAGGGAGATCCCCTCCCTGCTTTCTGTGCTAACATATTGGGAACCATATCAATGCTGACTGTGAGGAGCAGTAAGGAAGCAATTTAATAGAGACAAAATGCTGATTTGGAGTGAGGGTAAGCTGGGGCTGTTCAGCCTGGAGAAGAGAAGGCTCCAGGGAGACCTTAGAGCAACTTTCCAGTACCTGGAGGGGCTACAGGCAAGCTGAGCAGGGACTTTTGACAAGCCTTGGAGTGATAGGACAAGGGACAATGGATTGAAGCTTGAGAAGGGGAGATTGAGACTGGAGATGAGGAAGAAATTCTTTGCAGTGAGGGTGGTGAGACACTGGCACAGGTTGCCCAGGGAGGTCATGGATGTCCCCTCCCTGGAACTGTTCAAGGCCAGGCTGGATGAGGCCTTGAGCAACCTGGGCTGCAGGGAGATGTCCCTGCCCATGGCAGGGGGGTTGGAACTGGGTGATCTTGAAGGTCCCTTCCAGCCCAAACCATTCTAGGATTCTAGGAATCTCTGAGTTCTTCCTGAGATGGTTATAATATTTTATTTTGTATTATGGGAGGAAAGAGAGTTCTGAAGCTGAGTAAAAAACTCTGATGCTCTGGAAAGTCTTTCAGGGACAGATAGATTTATAGGAAAATAAGCTAAATTGAAACCCTTACCACTTCCTGTGACTATGTTACTTTGAAATGGGAATGTTTTTGGCTTTAGCTGTCCTACCTATAGATGGCAAAGACAAAATCTGCCATTCCTAACAAAGACTTTTTTTTTTAATTTCATGCCAGAACAGTCTTCAAACCATCCCTCTGGAGCTGTTTGTTCTGAGTAGTTACTGTTACACCATGCATTAGTTATGTTTTCAGTGGAAGACTGAGTGAGTGATGGATCCACCAAATCACAGGCTGAAAAACCTAAATATGTGTCCTGTAGAGCATTTCACAGGCATGAAATGCTGCTGGTCTGCAGTTTCATTCCATTCTGCATTGAAACTGTTGGCCAGAAACACAGAGCAGAATGCTAGGGCAGGTCACACAGGAACACATCCAGGTGGGGCTTGAAAGTCTCCAGAGAAGGAGACTCCACAACCTCTCTGGGCAGCCTGCTCCAGGGCTCCAGCACCCTCACACCAAAGAACTTTCTCTTCATGTTGAGGTGGAACTCCCTGGGTTCCACTTTGTGTCCACTGCCCCTTGTCCTATCCCAGGACACCACTGAACAGAGCCTGGCCCCTGCTTCTTGACATTCACCCCTCAGGTATTGACAGACATTGATAGATCCCCTCTCGGCCTTCTCTTCTCCAGACTAAACAGCCCCAGGGCTCTCAGCCTTTCTTCACAGCAGAGATGTTCAAGTCCTGCAGTCATCCTCATAGCCTCCACTGGACTCTCTCCAGCAGGTCTCTGTCTCTCTTGAACTGGGGAGCCCAAAACTGGGCACAGTATTGCAGCTGTGGTCTCAGCAGGGCAGAGCAGAGTGGGAGGACAACCTCCCTAAACCTGCTGCACACACTCTTCTTGAGGCATCCCTGGAGACCATTTGCTCTCTTGGCCACAAGAGCACATCACTGGGAAATATCTGGGAAAGCTTTTGTATAGAATTTAGGGAAAACCCCAATGAATTTCCTTCCTTGCATGTTTGGAAGGCTCAACAGCAGAACCTGGCATCCCACAATAGTTACTTAATTTCTCTGGTTTAATTGCACTGCTCTGAGTGATCTTTTTATGCTTGGATTTGTGGGAGTGGGAGGGCAGATGTGAGAAAAGGCAGGCAGAAGTTAGCTGTGGATTTGATGTGCTTTGCAACTGTGAGATTTTGGAGGTTTTCTTCTGTTTCACTGCATATTTTTTTTTTCTTCTTTCCTAGAAACCTTCTCATGGCTTTCAGAAAAACATGAAACTTGAAGTGGTTGACAAGAGAAATCCTGTATTTATCAGAGTAGCAACTATTGTAGATACTGATGACTATAGAATAAAAGTAAGGCTCTCTGTCTTCCTGTACCATCCTGGTGGAGGGACTGAGGAGTTCTTTGTGAAACCAAAATTCTGTTGGTGTAAAAAGTAAGGTCAGGAAGAAATGAGTCCCACTGCTGTGTCCTGCTAAGCTTGTCACTGATGGATGATGTGTCTGATTCCTCTGGAAGGAGGGGGTCTCTTGTCCTCATGGTCATGTTTGCTGATGTAGGTAATAAGAGAACAGAGCTGAGTATGTTAGAAAATTGCTTTGGGGACAGTTGCTACAAACCAGTTGTCTAACCAAGCAAGAAATGTGATGATTGAGTACCCAGTGTGGAAGGACTGCTGTGGAGTTTGAATTAGCCTCATAAAACATTGGCCTGGGTTAATTGAGTCTGCCTCTAGAAACTTCCAGGGAGAGGGGAGAGTTACAAGGGAGATAGGGAAACAAACAATAGCCAAACCACCCTGATCTCTTCTGCCTTGTCAGTGACTTCTGAAGTTGATATTGATGGTAGAATTTAGATTGGATCAATCAGTGGTGGGATTTAATTGGATTGATCAATGATGGGATTTAAATTGTATTAATCAGTGGTGGGATTTAGATTACATTGATCAATGATGGGATTTAATCGATGGGATTTAGGTTGGATTCATCAATGATAGGTTTTAAATTGTATTAATCAATGAAGTGATTTAGATTAGATTGACCAATGATGTGATTTAGATTGGATTAATCAATGATGGGATTTAGATTAGATTGACCAATGATGTGATTTAGATTGGATTAATCAATGATAGGTTTTTAAATTGTATTAATCAATGATGGGATTTAGGTTAGATTGACCAATGATGTGATTTAAATTGGATTAATCAATGATAGGTGTTAAATTGCATTAATCAATGATGAGATTTAGATTAGATTGACCAGTGATGGGATATAAATCGAATTAATCAATGACAGGTTTAAATTGTATTAATCAATGATGGGATTTAGATTAATGAATGATGGGATTTAGATTGGATTAATCAATGATAGGTATCCCAAATACCCAGCTAGCTGGCTAGGAAGGCTCCTTGCTCAGTTTGATTAAGCATCCCTTGGTGTTTCAAGCAGGAATGCAGCTGACATTTCATTTTGAACCTGGAATAAGCTGTGATAGGGACTCATCAAAACTACTATCTTCACACCTACACATTTTGTAGCTAAAGCTGAGCATACAAAACCAAAACCAACCAACCAACCAACCCCCTCTCCAGTCTTGATTAAAAGAACAGGCTTTGGAGTTTGCAGGGTGGTAACTGCACTGTCGTAGAATCATAGAATGGTCAGGGCTGGATGGGACCTCCAAAGCTCATCCAGTCCAACCCCCTGCAGTCAGCAGGGACATCCCCAACTAGATCAGGTTGCCCAGAGCCCTGCCCAGCCTCACCTTGAATATCTCCAGGGATGGGGCCCCAACCACCTCCTGGGCAAACTGTTCCAGTGTTGCACCACCCTCATAGTGAAGAACTTGTTCCTCACATCCAATCTCAATCTGCTCTGCTCTGGTCTGAAGCTTTTGCCCCTGGTCCTGTCCCTGCAGGCCTTTGCAAACAGTCCCTCTCCATCCTTCTTGTAGCCCCTTCAGGTCCTGGCAGGCTGCTAATAGGTGTCTCTGGAGCCTTCTCTTCTCCAGGCTGAACACCCCCAGCTCCCTCAGCCTGGCCTTGTAGCAGAGGTGCTCCAACCCCCTGAGCATTTTCATGGCCCTCCTCTGGACCCTCTCCATCAGCTCCATGTCCTTCCTATAGTGAGGGCTCCAGACCTGCACACAGCACTCCAGGTGAGGTCTCCTCAGAGCAGAGCAAAGTGGCAGCATCACCTCTCTGGCTCTGCTGGCAATGCTGCTTTGGATGCAGCCCAGGATGGGATTGGCCTCCTGGGCAGGTTAAGGACTAACTGTCCTACCATAGAGATAATTCCTCCAGAGGAGTAGAAATTCCCAGTGGGAGGAACAGGACATTGTAATTGTTCCATCCCATAATCCTGCATCTCCCTATGCAAGCAGAGCTCACAGCCAGTTCTCTCCTTGTCTGTCGCCTGCCTGCTCTGGACACACAGTGCTGCTGTGTGTGTGTGGCTGGGGCGGGAGTGCAGCCTTGCTGTGCAGCCAGGGCCGAGCCTGCCCAGCTCCTGCAGGGGGTGGTGAGGCCTGCTCTGACCCTACTGAGGCCTAGTGTTGGAGGGCAGGTATTTGGGGCCTACTGAGGCCTGGCTTCGGGGGGTCCAGCTGCAGAGCTGGCCAAGACTGATCCTGAGTATTTATCTACTTTTGTGCTTTGATACCTCTGTTTATTTTTGTAAGTAGTATTTTCTGTTTAACCTCCAGTTCTGTGGGGTGTTGTTATTTTACCCCTTTTGGGTAAATACCTTCTGCCCTCTGTCCTGAGCAGCTGGTGGCTCAAACCAGGACATGGACAGGGCAGCAGGTGATGAACAAAGATAGAAATGGGCAGGTTCAGAGTTGGGGCTGTTCAGTCTGGAGAAGAGAAAGCTCCGAGGAGATGTTACTGTGGCCTTCCAGTATCTGAAAGGGGCTCCGAGAAAGCTGGAGAGGGACTTTTGAAGCTGTCAGGGAGTGACAAGACTCAGGGGAATGAAGCAAAACCAGAAATGGGGAGATTCAGATTGGATGTCAGGAAGAAGTTCTTCCCCATGAGGGTGGTGAGACACTGGCACAGGTTGCCCAGGGAGGTGGTGGAAGCCTCATCCCTGGAGGTCTTTGCAGCCAGGCTGGATGTGGCTGTGAGCAACCTGCTGTAGTGTGAGGTGTCCCTGCCCATGGCAGGGGGGCTGGAACTGGGTGATCCTTGAGGTCCCTTCTAACCCTGACAATTCTGTGATTCTGTGGAAGAGCTCTCCTGTACCTGTACATGCATCCCCATGGGCACGTGGGAGACTCGATCTATTTACAAGAGCAGAGGTCAGATACAGTTGGAAGATACTTCCCTTTCACCACAAAAAATTGCCCATACTGGTGGCTTTCTGAGAAGTTACATCAATTTCTCTTCAAGTCCTTTTCCTGTATAGTCTGATCTGAGTAAAATTATTGCTTGGATTTGTTTGGGTTTTTTTTTTTTTTTTACTGGATAAATGCCATTTTTAAAGCCTTACTGCTTTGCTATTTTTAAATCTTGCCCCAACAGAAGATTTAAAAATGTTTGGATTTGGTGGTTGGTTTTTTTTGAGAGGAAAAAAAGATAGAAATTCATGCTTGGTTTAAGTATTAATGTGAGAAGTAAATCTGCCTGCTTTAATCTGGGATTTGAGGCTGGTGATGCAAGGCTTAGTAAATAACCAAGTGGCAGCTCTCTCTTTACTTCACTGAGGGTAGTTTTAAGTGCACAACCTAAGGGAGGTTTATTTTCTGTCTAACACTAAGAGTCCTCTCAAAGTGACCTCTCCAGTGGATGTCGTCGTTTTCAGAGGTTACTTAGAGAAACTGATTTGCCAGAGAATTTTTTCTGACCTAACAATGCATTCTTCTCCCTTTTGATTTGGTTTTTTTTTAGGTCCATTTTGATGGCTGGGATAGTATTTATGATTATTGGACTGATGTAGATAGCCCGGATATCCATCCTGCAGGCTGGTGTGCAAAAACAGGACACCCCCTTCAGCCCCCACTCAGTAAGAGAAATCACATTATAACATATTGGTGTTCAAAGTGCCATGAACCATGCTGGCTGCTTCCTGCCAGTGCCTTCCAGTTAAAGATGCATCCTCTTTTATGCTTTGTTTCTTTCTTTCAAGTAGCAGAATATGCAGAATAATGTAAATGTGACATTTAGTGCCAAATCAGCAGGCAGTAATTAATCACTTTTTAGCAGACAGCTTTACTCAGCCCTTGCTGCAGTGGAATTCCAGACTTCTTGTGTGCGCACAGAAGCACAGCTGTAACTGGGATCAGAAGGAGCTGTGCTTGGAGGAGCAGGAATGCTGAGCAATGCCAGCTGCTCTGAAAACTTACATGTGAAATAACTGGGGTAAGGCACACACAGGCTGCTTGAACACAGGCTCCCAGGATGTTAGGGGTTGGAAGGGACCTTTGGTGATCTTCCAGTCCAAGCCACCTGCCAGAGCAGGACCACAGAATCCAGCACAGGTCACACAGGAACACAGCCAGACAAGACTGGAAAGGCTTCAGAGAAGGAGACTCCACAACCTCTCTGGGCAGCCTGTTCCAGTGCTCTGTGACCCTCCCAGTGAAGAAGTTCCTCTTCATGTTGAGGTAGAAGCTCCTGTGCTGTAGTTTATATCCATTACCTCTTGCCCTTGTCACAGAATCACTTAAGTTGGCAAAGACCTTGCAGATCATCAAGTCCAACCACTAAGATCATTGCTTCTTGCAGACTCCCTCATTCCCAGGGTGCTTTCTCCTGCTTTTCCCCCCATTTTTCCTGTATCCAAGTGCTTTATGCCTTTTAGAATCATAGAATCATTGCAGCTGTGCAGCAGCTGTGCTTATAAGGTTCCATTCCCTGGAGCCAGTCTTTCCCTCACTTGCTGTACACCCATGACCTGTGTACTATGTTTACTTGAGTGTCTGAGCCAGGTTTGACAGCTGCATGCCTTCACGTTTCCTTCTTATCAGGCTGGTGAAAATCAGACACATAAATTCAGAGAAGTGAAACCATGCAAAATCTGATGGCTTGTTCTTTTTGTTGGTATTTCCAGCCTTTCTTTTCATGTCTTGTTCACTGAGAAATGATCTAAAACTGGAGCTCAGTGCTCATTATCAACAGATCCCTGTCTTCAGGAGGAGCGGGGCATAAACAGTGTGTCGGTGTGAGCTGAAATTCCCCCTCCACCAACAAGTAACCAGGCTAGCCCAGTCTGGAAGCAAATGAAGGCTGTATTTACAAGCACAGTCTAAAATCTATGATGAAATGCAATGAATATGTACAAATATACAAAATTCACAACATTTACAAATATATACAATCAACAGAAAAGCACAACCTATCTCCCTTTGCTTCCCCCCAAAGGGGACCCTTCCCAAGGGGCCTCTCTCTCCCAGGAGCTTCCCCCCAGACCCTCCTTGGACAGAAAGCAGAGTTAGTTAGAGCAGAAAGTTGTTAACTTGGCTGCCAAGGTCAGTGTGTTATCTTCAGCCAGAAGAGAAGAAGAAACAGCAGCCAGACAGCCCAGCAACTGCCCCCACTGCCGAACGCAGAATGTGCAGAGTGCCTACTTTGTTTTGGGTAATAGTTCTTAAACATTTCTATCTATCCAATGGAAGTGTTTAGAACAATCGTTATTTTGCTTTCTTACACCCAATAGTGACTTATTTACATTCTTTCACTTTCTCTGTTTTGAACTTTGCAAGGAAAAAATTAAAAAGACAGTTTCAAACCATCACAAACAGATACCTGTCTCGAGCAGGAGCAGGGTGACCTTACATTGTCTCTGCTCTTGCAAAGCAAGCAGGTTCCAGCTCCATGGAGTTAATAGGAAAGAATCATAAAACCATAGAATTGTTTGGGTTGAAAAAGCCCTCTAAGATCACCTTCAACCTTCAACCCAACACCACCATGCCCATCAAACCATGTCCCAGAGTGCCACAGGTTTCTTGGACACCTCCAGGGATGGTGTCTCTACCACCTCCCTGGGCAGCCTGTTCCAATCCCTGCCCACTTCTGCAGCAAAGAGATTTTTCCTCATCTCCAACCTAACCCTCCCCTGGCACAATTTCTGGCCATTTTCCCACTCCTGCTGGCCACACCATTGCTGATCACTACCAGGATGCCATGTGCCTTCTGGGCCACCTGGGCATGCCCTGGCTCATCTTCAGCTGCTGTCAACCAGCACCCCCAGGAACTTTTCCACCGCCAGGAACCAGGCAGTTTCCAGCCACTCTGCTCCAAGCCTGGAGTGTTCCATGGGGTTGCTGTGACTCAAGTGCAAGACCTGGCACTTGGCTTTGTTGAACCTCACTCATCCCATTGGCCTCAGCTCATCAATCCAGCCTGTTCAGGTTTCTTTGCAGAGCCTTCCTCCCTTCATGCAGACCAGCACTCCCATCCAGTTTAGAGTCATCTGCAAACTGACTGAGGCTGCCTCAATCCCCTCATCCAGATCATTGGTAAAGATATTAAAGAGAACTAGCCCCAGCACTGAGCCCTGGGAACTTGTGACTGGAAGTCATTTGAAGCCACAGAGTTCATCCAAGATCTGTGTTCTTTCTGTGGGTTTGCCTTTCTGTAGAGCTCCCCTCACGCAGAGCAAAGCTTTTTCTCAAGTGGATTAGGTTATTTGAATCCCCATCATGATTTTGCAGAGTGCATTTTAAACTACTGAACAACTAGGTTTTGGTTACTTATTTCAT
The DNA here is from genome assembly GCF_027791375.1 of Indicator indicator. NCBI lineage: Eukaryota > Metazoa > Chordata > Aves > Piciformes > Indicatoridae > Indicator > Indicator indicator. The sequence goes on from NC_072036.1 coordinate 1,817,973, forward strand.
CATCTTGTTTGCTGTGATCCTCTTCTATTCCTGCATATTGGTAGAACTTCTAAAGGTGAAGAGTTTTTTAATCTCTTGTGTAATTTCTCCTGGCGTGCAGGTCCCTTGGAATTGGTGGAAGCTTTAGAGCATGGAGGGTGTCCCACAGCAGGATGTAAAGGAGTTGGGCACATCAAAAGAGCAAGACACATCGGCCACCATAGGTATGTGCTAGGAAAGTGTAACTTCCTTCTGTCAGCTGAGTGATGCCTGCATGTGGTGGGGGCTGTTAATTGTGGTTCACAAGCAAAACAGATCCAAGGTAGAGGAAAAGAGGAAATCTTGTAAAGCTGAGCATGCAGTGATTTCAGTTGCCATGGTGAGCATGTTGAGATAAACACTAGAAATCTGTAGCTTCATTTCACCAGGGTGTGCCCAGGGAAGATTTGTCAAACATGGTTCTTGCTCACAGCTGATTGATTCAGTTACTCTGCATTGTGTTCCTAGGAGGATTCCTCAGCTTGCTCTTCAGATTGCCAAATGTTACAGACGGATATGTATAGAACAATAACTTCTGAACCTTCTCGAAGAAGATGCCACTGAGTTTATTATGGCTTGGATAGTTTTATTCTGCTTGGTTGGCAGAGATAAGCATTTGTTTGTTGGCTTGGAAGAATGCTGAGAAGGAACTTCTGGTTGACATACTCCCTAGTCCCACCTGAACAACTTGATGTTTGTACCTAAAGGTGCTTCTGTTGAATCCTTTCTGAAACTGGACACAGGAATGTGTCCAAGGAGGAGAGTTGGCACAGGGAGAGCAGTAGCATGAAGAGTATAGAGACAATGACAGAGTAAATGGGACACGTTGACTCAGTCAGAATTTTACTGTTTTAAAATATTTATAGTATGAGGTGAATCCTGAGTATTTCAGTAAGGAATAGAATGCTAAGGTTACATAGAAGGGTTGGAAGGGACCTCTGCAGATCATCCAGTCCAACTCCCCTGCTGGAGCAGGGTCACCCAGGGCAGGTCACACAGGAACACATCCAGGTGGGGCTTGAAAGTCTCCAAAGAAGACTCCACAACCTCTCTGGGCAGCCTGCATCAGGGCTCCAGGACCCTCACACCAAAGAATTTTCTCCTCATGTTGAGGTGGAACTTCCTGGGTGCCAGTTTGTATCTTTTGTCCTTTGTCCTATCCCAGGACACCACTGCAAAGAGCCTGGCCCCTTCTTACCCCCCAGCCCTCAGATATTTGTAACCATTGATCAGATCCCCTCTCAGCCTTCTCTTCTCCAGACTAAACAGCCTCAGGGCTCTCAGCCTTTCCTCCTCACACAGATGTTCCAGGCCCTTCAGCATTCTTGTAGCCTCCGTTGGACTCTCTTCAGTGTTGTCCCTCTTGAGCTGGGGAGCCCAGAATTGGACACAACACTCCAGCTGTGGTCCCCCTACAATACTTCCAGATGTGAAGTTGAAAATTAATTATAATTCCTATTATCCTACTACCTTTTTGATAATTAAAGTTTCCAGAAATTTCCTTGGAACTTTTCCATTGCACAGTCATCCAATCCTTGAGGGCCATGTCCCTTCATGCTTTCTGCTCTCATGCTCAGAGGATTGCCCTTTGGTTAGTTGTCTGTTGATGGCTTTTAATTATGTTATTAAGCCACCCCTCAATCTTTTCCTGGCTTTGGTCAGAGAGTTGCATTCTCTTGACTACAATTCTGCTACAAGGTTTGGGTGGCACATCAGCAGTGGCTGAAGCCCTGACTCACCCCTAACAAAGATCCTGCCAGCAAAAGGCATTGTGTTCTTACATGGTCAGTGTGCAAAAGTCATCTTTTGCTGCAAGAGGTTCCTTCCTTCCTACAGCAGAGGCACTGTGTGTGTGGTGTTAGGAGACACAGATGAGCTCCAGGTGCCAGCACAGGCTTCACCTCCAGGAAGAGATAGGGTAGGTTAGTGCCAGTGACAAAAGCAATTGCAGTGTGAGCTGTGGTGGTGGGGCCATGACACAGTGTGCTGCACTCCTGTCTTTCACATTAATCTCACCCTTTTCCTTTTGTCTTTTTCTGTCTCTGTTCTTTTTCTTTGCTTTGTTGTTGTTTGATTGGGTTTTTTTCAGTTTGTCTGCCTTCCCCTTTTGAGAAGCTTTGGTGCACTCCATCTGAAACACTCAAGTTAGCACTTAGGAAGTTAACATCCTTCAGTTAGCAGGTGGTCATAGAATCATAGAATGGCAGGAGATGGAAGGGACCATTAGAGATTATCCAGTCCAGCCCCCCTGCCAGAGCAGGATCACCCAGGGCAGGTCACACAGGAACACATCCAGAAGGGTCTTGAAAGTCTCCAGAGAAGGAGACACCACAGCCTCTCTGGGCAGCCTGCTCCAGGGCTCCAGCACCCTCACAACAAAGAAGTTTTTCCTCATGTTGAAGTGGAACTTCCTGGGTTCCAGCTTTTGCCTGTTGCCCCTTTTCCTATCCCAGGACACCACTACAAAGAGCCTGACCCCTTCTTTTTGACAGCCACCCTTCAGCTATTTGTAACCACTGATCAGATCCCCTCTCAACCTTCTCTTCTCCAGGCTGAACAGCCCCAGGGCTCTCAGATGTTCCAGTCCCTTCAGCATCCTCGTAGCCTCCACTGGAATCTCTCCAGGAGTTCCCAATCCCTCTTGAACTGGGGAGCCCAGAACTGGACACAGTCTTCCAGATGTTGCCTCACCAGGACAGAATAGAGTGGGAGGAGACCTCCCTTGACCTGCTGGACTCACTCTTCATTTAATGCACTCCAGGATGCCATTGGCCTTCTTGGACACAGGGGCACATTGCTGTGGATAACTTATTGTCCACCTAGCCTGCAAGGTCCTTTCCCACAGAGCTGCTCTCCAGCAGGTCAGCCCTCCCCATCCGCAGGACACTACACTTATGCTTGTTGATCCCCATGAGGTTCCCCTTTGCCCAGCTCTCCATCCTCTCCAGGTCTCACTGGATAGCAGCATAGCCTGACAGGCTGTCAGCCTGCTTGTATCCATGTTCTTAGACCTCTGCACAAGGGAATGTCAACTGGGCTTGCCTAGAAAGCCTCCTGCCTGCTTAGCTGAAATCTGTTTTATTTCATATTCCTGCAGGCTGAGTCTGGGATGATTCTTTAACACAACTGCCCTGTAAAGCAGTGACTTCTAGCTCAGAGTCTTATCTCTAAGCTGAGTCTTATCTCAGCCACACAGAATCAGGTGGATGTTCCCATTCTTAGCCCAAGGCTGAAAGAAACTGTTGTCAGAAAAGTTTTACATTTATGATCATAGACTCACAGAATGGTGGGGTTGGAAGGAACCTTCAGAGATCATCCAGTCCAACCCCCTGCCAGGGCAGGGTTACCTAGGGCAGGTCACACAGGAACACATCCAGATGGGGCTTGGAAGTCTCCAGAGATGTCTCTAACTAAACTTTGGCACTAAAGGTACTGAAATGTTTCAGAGGGAAGGGGTGAGTAAGAGCTGTGTATCTAGTTAGTTCACTTAGCCTTTGCTTTCATAATTGGCTTCTCCGTGGTATTTAAAGGTGTAGCACTTACTCATCCTGAATATAAAGAAAAGCAATCACCTCATGGCAATCTATTGTGTTTTATGTTCACTACACTCTCAGCAATCCTATTATTTGCACCTTAGCTGATAGTTCTAGGAGATGAAGATACAGCAAGAGAGATTTTGCTGATCATCAGGCAGGTCTTTGTGTTTCACAGCAAAAGAAATTAACACCATTAAGTGTCTTACTCACAAACTATTGCTTTGCCCTCTGTGCTGGTTCTGTGTTGTTCATGAGCATTTCTGAGCGAAATAATGAGATTTGTTATTTACTTGGAGTCTACAGACTTGAAGGTCTGGGTCACCCTAAAAATTGTTAAGTCATGCCACCACTTTCTTCCTGACATTTGGAAATTGGTATAATTAACCACATCAGGTAGCAGTCCTGTGGCTCTTTTATCTTGAAATGTATTTACCTGTGCTTATCTCCTCATTCACCCCTCTGCAGCAGAAATGCAGGGAAGATGGTAATTTAAAATGCTAAGCAGCTCTGAAATGATGTGGAGTTCCTGTTCCTTAGGAACCAGATGAAAGGCTTGGTGATTAATTATGGATCAGGGTTAAAACATTTACCTTTTGGAAAGTTGATGTTAATAAGGACTTGGTGCCTATCACCAGTTCATCTTGGGGCTTCTGCTGCACAGTTGAAAGTGAGGCTGCTGTGGAGGTTGGTAGCATGATGAAGATCACCTCTGTGTTTATGCTGGTGACCCCAGCACAAGAAGGGCATAGAACCATTGGGAAGGGTCCAGAGGAGGCCCCAAAGATGATCAGAGGGTTAGAGAACTGCCCCTGTGGGGACAGGCTGAGAGAGTTGGAGCTGTCCAGCCTGGAGAAGAGAAGGCTCCAGGGACACCTCAGAGCAGCCTTCCAGTACCTGAAGGGGCTCCAGCAGTCTTGGGGAGGGATTTTGACAAGGGCTGGGAGTGAGAGGATGAGGGGTAATAGCTTTGAGCTGGGAGAGGGGAGATTGAGACTGGAGACGAGGAAGAAATTCTTGGCAGTGAGGGTGGTGAGAGACTGGCACAGGTTGCCCAGGGAGGCTGTGGCTGCCTCCTCCCTGGGGGTGTTCAAGGCCAGGCTGGATGAGGCCTTGAGCAAGCTGGGCTGGTGGGAGGTGTCCCTGCCCATAGCAGGGGGTTGGAACTGGGTGATCTTGAAGGTCCCTTCCCACCTAAAGCATGCTGTGATGCTATGAAAGGAAAAGGACAATGCTTGCCATATGTTGAATAAAAGCCTGGTGTTATTATTGTCTGTTTTGTGAACTGAGGATGGGAATGAAAGCTATTGGCTTTCTGCTGAGTTTTGTTGTTTGGAGGTGGCAGGGCATATGGCTGGCAAGGTAGAGGTGTTTGTGTTTGACACTTGTGTTTGGAACTCGTGCATGTAGCAGTGAAACAAACAAAGCACTGCAGTAGTTTTGGGGAGGCAGAGAGCTGGATGGAATCCGACTGCTGATTGCTTTTCTTCCTAATATTCGTATTAATTGCCTGCATCTGCTTCTGGGTAACTGATCTGTGGGGTCATTTCATGTCAGCTGAGTGAATGTCTGACAGTAAGGAGGCATTTCTCTTCTTCTTCTAGTGCAGTCAGCTGCCCCTACTCTGAGATGAACCTGCACAAAGAGAGCCTTGTCCCAGACCGGCTGAGCGGGGAGATGCCTACAGCCAGTCCCGTGCCCAGGAGCAGGAAACTGGAGGCCAGCGAGGGATCCACCTCTCCTCCTAGCAAGTAATGAATGACTGCAGCCATGGCCTGACTAACAGCACGGCTTCCTTTCAGTGGCCTGCAGCCCCATTTGTGCTTGTATGAGGTGAATGGTTTCTGAAGACCTGCCTGTGATCTGCATCTTCACTGACAGGGCAGACCTGGCTTCAGCAGTGCCTGTCACAAAGGCACTGAGCTGTCAGAGCCTGCCACTGAGCCTGCTCTGTGTGACCACAGAATCACAGAATGGTTTGGGCTGGAAGGGACCTTCAATATTATCCAGTTCCAACCCCCTGCCATGGGCAGGGACACCTCCCACCAGCCCAGCTTGCTCAAGGCCTCATCCACCTTGGCCTTGACCACCCCCAGGGAGGGGAGATCCACAACCTCCCTGTGCAACCTGTGCCAGTGTCTCACCACCCTCACTGTCAAGAATTTCTTCCTCATCTCCAGCCTAAATCTCCCTTCTTCCAGTGTAAAGCCATTCCAGATTTAAAAAGACTTTGGCTTCCTCTTTGGTGTAACTATGTGGGTTACTAAGTGGTTCACTGGAATTTAAAATGGATTGTTTGCCAGTTGGTCTTTTGTTTGTGGGGATGACCTTCCTGGGCATACTATTCCAATACCTGACTGCTCTTGCAGCAAAGAAATTTTTCCTCATCTCCAACCTAACCCTCCCCTGGCACAATTTTAGGCCATTTCCTTTCCTTCTATCACCTTGTAACAGCGTGAAAGCTGAAATCCTCCCCCACACTGACAATGACCAGCCTTAGCTCAGTCTGGAAGCAAATGAAAGCTGCCAGGGAGAAGAGATCAACCCAGCCTCCTTTCAGGGAGCTGTAGAGAGCAATGAGGTCTCCCCTCAGCCTCCTCTTCTCCAGACTGAACAACCCCAGTTACCTCAGCAGCTCCCCATCAGCCCTGTTCTCCAGTAAAACCATGGAAGCAGAGAGGCTCCAGTGCTCCTTTCTCCACTGTCCCAGTGAAGAGCCTGGGCAACGTTTTGCAAGAGTCCTGGCAGCACAGCCATGGATCATGGAAGGGAGAGAAGGCGTAGGAGGAAGGTGACACTTTAAAATGTACTTGTGTATAAGGATTTGAAGTGGATAGCTTATTAGCAAAAATAATAGCTTGTTAAGTGGGTAGCTAATTATGCAAATCCCCCTCCTGTCACACTGCCAACACAGTTTGTCTTTGATTTCAGGAGGAAAAAGTTCTGCCTTGTTGTTTCTGCAACCAACATTTTTGAGGGGCAACTGAAAAAAAACTTCTGTGTGTCCTTAAAACAAACAAACAAAAACCTTTAGTTACACTGCTGACTCTTTACCCACAGAGAACAGTAAGTGGAACAACTGCTCTCAGTTTTAAACATCTTGTTGATTTGTTTTAAACAGTGACAGAAAGTGCCCCAGCCCTGGCCACGTGGCTGTGAAATCTTCAGCTCACAGTCGACCACCGTCTGGGAAAACTGCAGCAGAAACAACGAAGCAGGAAGATGCAGAAAGTAAATCTCCTTGCAAGAAGCCCCTCCTGTGTGATGTGAAAGAAAAGAAGGCTCCTGGGTAACTAGCAGTTCCTCTCAAAGTCTGGGTGGTTTGCAATTGATCAAGTCAAAATGCAGCTCACAAAGCAATGCAGAACCATGATTCGTCCATGAAACTCTTGGAGATTTGTCCATGAAACTCTTGGAGATGGAAGTTCTTCAGCTGTCTTTATGTTGGAAGTGGGGGGAGGGAAAGGAGTGTCACAGTGAATATAAGAAATAAGAAATTCGTATTAGAAAGGAGAGGAAATACTACAAGACAGAAAAATTATTGGAAGTTGGGATCCTTCTTTCCTGCAAGAGTGGTCAGGGATTGGCACAGGCTGCCCAGGGAGGTGGTGGAGTCCCCATCCCTGGAGGTATTCAAGAAACCTGTGGCCGTGGCACTGTGGGACTTGGTTATGGCCGTGGTGGTGTTGGGTTGGTGGTTGGACTGGATGATCTGAGAGGTCTGTTCCAAGCACAACAATTCTGTGATTCTTTATGTATCCAGCATAAGGAGGACTTGTAGCTGAACAAATGTCTTTGATAAAGGCATGCACACTGCTGTTGACAACATCAGGGGTATGAACTGCTGGAGCTGTAAACTATGGAGCCTCTGGTTATTGCAATGCCCAGGGGATCTCTCTAGATGTATTCAAAGTACACATGAATAATGGAGGGCACAGCTCCCTGTCTCTGTGTGCTGCTCAGCTGCTCAGCTCAGTGTGCTTTTAATGCTGTCAGGCTGCAGTACAGCTGTGTGTACCTTCATGTTCCACCTCATCTTTTGTTTCATACAAGTCCTGGACTGAGGAGCCAAGCACACATGAAGCCAGCCATGAGATTTATTTTGCTGTGTTGCATCCAAGTGGTACTCAGCTAATCTCCAGTTCCACTTACTCCTTTTCATTGATTCATAGGATGGTTTGGGTTGGAAGGGACCTTCAAGATCATCCAGTTCCAATCCCCCTGCCATGGGCAGGGACACCTCCCACCAGCACAGGTTACTCAAGGCCTCATCCAGCCTGGCCTTGAACACCTCTGGGGAGGGAGCATCCACAACCTCCCTGGGCAACCTGTTCCAGAGTCTCACCACCCTCACTGATTTCTTTATTTTTTAACTAGTAAGAGTTATCTGTGCAGACAAACAATTACAGTAGACAGTTTTGGTTTGCAAAAATATGTGTGTAAAGAACTGCAGCCTCTCCCTCTGGAATGCAACTGACATCAAAATTCCAGAAGAGAAAGATACATGCCTACAGCATATTCAATTTTAATTTGAATAGATATTTATACTACATTCAGAGCAGCAAAAAGAATTGCACTCTAATAGGAATTCCACTCTGGAAATGTTTACAGTGAAGGAAGATAGAGTTGGGGCTGATCAGTCTGGAGAAGAGAAAGTTCCAGAGAAACCTTGGAGCCAGCCTTCCAGTACCTGAAGGGGGCTACAGGAGAGATGGGAGGGACTTTTATAAGGGTTTGGAGTGACAGGACAAGGAGCTTTCAGCTGGAAAAGGGGCAGAGTTAGACTGGAGATGAGGAAGAAATTGTTTCCAGTGAGGGTGGTGAGACACTGGAAGAAGTTGTCCAGGGGGGTTGTGGGTGCACCTCCCTGGAGGTGTTCAAGGCCAGGTTGGATGGGAATCACCTCCCTTGTCCTGCTGGCCACACTTCTCTTGCTGCAGCCCAGGCTCTGCTTGGCTCTCTGGGCTGCAAGTGCTCCCTGCTGGCTCCTGGTGAGCTTCTCCTCCCCCAGCACCCCCAAGGCCTTTTCTTCAGGGCTGCTCTCAAGCCAGTCCCTGCCCAGCCTGTATCAATGCTTTTGTTGCAGAATTCATGTTAGCAGCTGTGCCATCTGTGAGGCCAAGAATGAGATCCTCTGTTTCTGTTTCTGTTCTATAGTCACACACCATCCTGGTGTGTTAATAGCGTTGCTAGCCAGAGATGTCATCATGCTTAGTGGGGTTTATGGTGTATCAATAAAAAATGAACACCTTCTTTTCCTCAGTGGACTGCCGCAAACAAAGGACTCCATAAAGAACAAAGAATGTGAAGAAGAAGAAGAGGCAGAAACCAAGCTGCTCATTTCCAATGGAATGAAAGGTAAATTGGCAGTGTTCATTTGTTCCATGTTCAAATCAGCAGAACTAAAACAGTGTGAGACTCCTTCAGGAAACTTCATTGCAGCTTACTTTCCACATTCACTGTTTGGGGCCAAAACTGTCTTGTCAGCAGTACTTTTAACCCTGTTAATTTCCCTTGTAATCATCAAAGGCTTTGGTTTGAGAACTTCAGGACAGCTGTAAAATGAATACTGGTAGAAAAAGTTTCAAACATATTGTTTCCCACTGACTTTTAAAAATAGGTGATGAAAGCAGTGTGAGTTGTGGAGGTTTAATGTTCTCACACCAGGAGGTTGTGCTGCCATTCAGCCAGACTTGGATGGGCTGGAGAGTTGAGCAGGGAGAAATGGAATGAAATTCAACAAGGGCAAGGCTAGAGCCTTGCACCTGGGAAAGAACAACCCCATGGAGTAGGATAGGTTGAGGACTGAGCTGCTGGAGAGCAGTGAAGGGAAAAGGACCTGGGGGTCCTGGTGCTGCAGCAGAAAATTTGTGATGCTTCAGTCAAAAGTCTTGGTCCTTGAGTAAGGGTGGTTGTTGAAGAGCTGCATTTCTCACCTGTAAGTGAGCTCATCCTCATAAAACCCAGGACACTCTTTGAGACTAGCAGAGCACTGTGTAAAGATGAGGTTTAGGCAGTGCTTTGGTTTGAATTATTAACCTCTGATCCATTTCTTTTATCTTAAACCATTGTTTGTCTGCCAGAGCTGTTCAAATAGATCTGAGAGGCTCTCTGAAGCAGGAAAGGTTCTGATTGTTACAAGAGATCTGCAAAAAATGTAACAAATCCAGGTTGTTAGTGTTTTGAAACATGATTTGCTCAGAGTCCTGGAGAAAATGAAGCATTAAAAGAAGAATTTCTGTAAAGCAGATTAAGGTTTTTGGTCATTTAAAGTATTTGGTTTAGTAGCATGGACACATCCTGGTTTAGAAGAACAGGGCTGGGGAGGAGCAGCTGAGGGACCCTGGGGGTGTTTAGCCTGGAGAAGAGGAGGCTGAGGGGAGACCTCATTGCTCTTCACAGCTCCCTGAGAGGAGGATGGAGCCATGTGGGGGTGGGTTTCTTCTCCCTAGTCTCAGGTTATAGGGTGAGAGGAAATGGCCTGAAGTCGTTGGAGATCAGGAAAAATTTCTTTGCTGCCAGAGTGGTCAGGGATTGGCACAGGCTGCCCAGGAAGGTGGTGGAGTCCCCATCCCTGGAGGTGGTCAAGAAACCTGTGGCCATGGCACTTGGGGACATGGTTTAGTGGCCATGGTGGTGTAGGGTTGCTGTTTGGACTGAAGGATCCCAGAGGGCTTTTCCAGCCCAAACAATTCTGTGATTCTATGATTTGATGTTGACTTTGCATTATACAACACAACACAAAAAGTGTGAAATCAAGTGGCCAGCAGGGCAAGAGGGTGGATTCTGCCCCTTGACTCTGCTCTGCTGAGACCTCACCTCCAATCCTGCCTCCAGGTCTGGTGTCCCCAGCAGAAGAAGGACACAGAGCTGCTGGAGTGAGTCCAGAGGAGGCCACAGAGATGATCCAAGGGCTGGAGCAGCTCTGCTGTGAGGCCAGGCTGAGGGAGCTGGGGGTGTGCAGCCTGGGGAAGAGAAGACTGCAGGGAGACCTTAGAGCTGCCTGCCAGTACCCTCAGGTACTGGGGGGTGTCTTCCCTCGCCTACAGGAGGGCTGGAGAGGGAATTCCTATAAGGGTGCCTAGCAGAGGAGAAGGACCACAGGATCACAGGAGGTTTTCTGTGATTCTGTGCTTTATACTTGCCTTTTGATTTAAAAATAATAACAATTTTGTGCCATTATTTGCTTAAATGTGCCATTATCCTTAATCTTTGTTATTGAAGTGCATCAGGCAGTTGTTGCTATCACATTGATGGAAAGCTCCAGCTAAAATAATTGCAGTTGTGCAGACTTCTGTGGCCTGTGGCTGCTGCTTCCTATGCTTGTTGCCCTCATTTTTCTGCATGTCATTTACATTCTTTATTCTTCAGCATGCTTTTGCTATACTCACTTGACCAGTTCTTTGTTGATGCTTCATGGAACATCTGCTGTCTTCCCTTTACTGGAGAAAGATTAATTGTAGCTAAATAAGTCCACTGAAATCATGGCCCCTTCATACTAGCTTCTTGATGAAGGGCGTGGAACATCCGTGTGAGGAGGAAAGGCTGAGAGCCCTGGGGCTGTTCAGCCTGGAGAAGAGAAGGCTGAGAGGGGATCTGATCAATGGTTACAAATATCTGAGGGGTGGGGGCGAAGAAGCAGGGGCCAGGCTCTGTTCAGTGGTGTCCTGGGACAGGACAAGAAGCAATGGATACAAACTGGAACCCAGGAAGTTCCACCTCAACATGAAGTTGTGGAGTCTCTTTCTCTGGAGACTTCCAAGACCCATCTGGTGCATTCCTGTGTGACCTGCCCTGGGTGGTCCTCTGGCAGGGGGGTTGGACTGGATGATCTCTGGAGATCCTTTCCAACCCCTACCACTCTGTGATTCACCATGCTTGCTGCCTTGCAGGACTCTTTGCTTTCTCCCTGAGGTTTTTAGCAGCAGTGGAAACTCAGGAGCATGTGAAGAGCAGTGAAGTGCACACAGCCATTTAGGCAGCTCATTTCCAAGAGCAGATCAATGCTGCTAGGAAGAACTGAAGGAGTCTATTTAAAAATCTGCTCACTGGGCTGACAGTTGTGACCCCAAGGGCTTAAGAGGCTACTTAGGAATTTTTAACAGTGATATAAAATGAGGATTAATCTTGAAAGTAACAAAAATTTCAGCTAGAGGAGCAGAACAACCCATGGAATCCCATCCTGTGTTGGCCACATTGTATTAACCTGATTGGAGAAGGGGAGGCTGAGGGGAGACCTCATTGCTCTCTGCAGCTACTCAAAGGAGGTTGGAGTGAGGTGGGGGCTGGTCTCTTCTCTCAGGTAACAAAGGACAGGACAAGAGGAAATGGCCTCAAGCAGGTTGAATATGAGGAAACATTTCTTCACCAGAAAGCTCATCAAGCACTGGCACAGGCTGCCCTGGAGGTGTTTAGAAGACATTTGGATGAGGAGCTTAGGGACATGGTCTAACAGTTGTACAGGGAGATCACAGAATCACAGGATGTTAGGAGTTGGAAGGGACCTTGAAAGGTGTTAGATTGTAGTTGGACTCAGTGACCTTAAGGGTTTTTCACAGAATCACAGATTGTCAGGGGCTGGAAGGGACCTTCAGAGCTCATCCAGTCCAACCCCCTGCCAGAGCAGGAGCACCCAGAGCAGGTCACACAGGAACACATCCAGGCAGGGTTTGAGTATCTCCAGAGGGAGACTCCACAACCCCTCTGGGCAGCCTGTTCCAGGGCTCTGTCACCCTCACAGGGAAAAATTGTTTCTTCCTGTTTCCATGGAACTTCCTATGCCTCAACTTCCACCACTGCCCCTCGTGCTGGCATTGGGCATCACCCAGCAGAGCCTGGCTCCAGCCTCTGGGCACTCCCCCTGCACATCTTTATCAACAGGAATGAGATCCATCAGGCATTCTGTGATTCCATGATTTTCTCTTCTAGATCAGCTCCACTGTGCTGGCAAAGGTCTGTGCTGGGAGTTTGTGCCCCAGCTGCTGGGCAGAGAGGTGTGAACAGAGCAGTCAGGGTAGGGAGGCTGTGGGTTACAGCAGCTCCCAACAATGGAAGCTGAGTTGAGCTGTAAGAGAAGTGAGCACTGGCTGCACAGCCAGCACAGGGTGAGGGACTGCATGGAGCATTCTCAGTAAGCAGTGCTAGGCCTGGGTTCTTTGCTGGCTGCTTCCTCTAGAACTTCATCCCACAGCTGCTCACAGCTGGAGGCAGGCATTCAGGCCTGAGCTCACAGCAGGCTTCTGCATTGCCATGGATCTGCACAGAGGTGGATGTCTTCTGCTGGCTGCTGTGGTTGGAGGCAAGCCTCTTCCCTCTGCCTCCCACACACATCTGCAGCAGCAGCATGTGGCTGAAGTCAGCCTCCCACTGGTGCATTTCCTTGGAGGCCAGTGGGATGGGAACACATTCCTTCCATCATGGATAAAGGAGATAAAAAGGGAAATGACCCAGTACAGAAACTCAGAGCAGTGTGGGAGTTCAGTGCTCTTTTCCAAACAAAATATTTGATTAAAGTGGGAGCAGGGAATTTGCAGACATTTACGGGTGGTTTGGTTTAGTTTCTGGTTTTTTTCCTCAGAAGAACTGAAAAACATTTTGTTGTGGATGAGGCATGGATGTTGTGTGGGCTGGAGCTGTACAACTGCTTCACTTGGAGTTTTGTAGCAGTGCAGTGCTGCCTTTGATGAAGTCACAACAACTCCAACCTGGAATTAATTCCCTCTTGTGCTGCTGCACAGATACCACCTGTGGGTGTGATTTGTTGTACCCAACTATTTGAAGTGATGTGACCTGTGGTGTGGCATAGCAGCAGCTGTGCTGGCACAGAATTGCCTTGGGCTGGGAGATGCTTTTCCCATGGAAGAGCAGTTATGGTTGTGTAGACCCATCCTAGTGGAAGAACAGGCATAGATCCTGGTGTAAGGAGAAGATTCATCACTGTGAGGGTGCTGGAGCCCTGGAGCAGGCTGCCCAGAGAGGTTCTGGAGTCTCCTTCTCTGGAGACTTTCAAAACCACCTGGACGCATTCCTGTGTGACCTGCCCTGGGTGATCCTGCCCTGGCAGGGGGTTGGACTCAGTCTTCAGAGGTCCCTTCCAACCCCTACCATGGACCATGCTTGCTGCCTTGTAAGACACTTTCCTTTCTCACTGAGTATTTTAGCAACAGTAGAAGCTCTAAGGAAGATGTGAAGAGCAGTGAAGTGCACACAGCCATTTAGGCAGCTCATTTCCAAGAAGCAGAGTGATGCTGCTAGGAAGAACTGAAGGAGTCTATTTAAAAATCTGCTCACTGGGCTGACAGTTGTGACCCCAAGGGCTTAAGAGGCTACTTAGGAATTTTTAACAGTGATATAAAATGAGGATTAATCTTGAAAGTAACAAAAATTTCAGCTAGAGGAGCAGAACAACCCATGGAATCCCATCCTGTGTTGGCCACATTGTATTAACCTGATTGGAGAAGGGGAGGCTGAGGGGAGACCTCATTGCTCTCTGCAGCTACTCAAAGGAGGTTGGAGTGAGGTGGGGGCTGGTCTCTTCTCTCAGGTAACAAAGGACAGGACAAGAGGAAATGGCCTCAAGCAGGTTGAATATGAGGAAACATTTCTTCACCAGAAAGCTCATCAGGCACTGGCACAGGCTGCCCTGGAGGTGTTTAGAAGACATTTGGATGAGTCTGGAGTTCCCTTCCAAGCCCTCACAAACACTCTCTGATTCTGTGCTTCTGTAAGCAGAGCTTGCAGCTGGTGTAGGGAGGCCCATTTGCAGAAATGGAGGTGATCTCACAGAATCACAGAATTAACCAGGTTGGAAGAGACCTCCACGATCACCAAGTCCAACTGGTCACCTAACCCTAACTAATCCACCAGACCATGGCACCAAGTGCCTCATCCAGGCTCTTCTTAAACACCTCCAGGGATGGTGACTCCACCACCTCCCTGGGCACCCATCCCAAAGGCCAATCTCTCTCTCTGTGATCTCATCACTGACCAAGGGATTTAATGCTTGTCTCTTGCTTCTCCTCCTTGTTGAAGATGCTGCTGAACCCAACAGGCAGAGGCTTCTCTCTCAGCCAGTTATTGTGGCTTCCAAGCTGCAAATCCCAGGCCTGCCCCTGCGCTGGGAACAGCAGAGCAAGCTCCTGCCCAGTGTGGCTGGGATCCCAGCCAGCAAAGTGTCTAAGTGGAGTACAGATGAGGTAAGCTCACCTGCATCTTCTCTCTCACTGCTGCTGCTCTGAAAGTCTTGGCTGATGTAGAGCTTTAGATTATCCTTGGAGTTTTACAGTAATGTGTTATTCAGCCTGGAGAAGACTCCAGGGGGACCTTAGAGCTGCCTTCCAGTACCTGAAGGCATCCTCCAGGAAGGCTGCAGGGGGACTTTTCATCAGGGTGTCGAGACAGGACAAAGGGAATGGTTTGAAGCTGAAAGAGAGCAGGGTTAGGCTGGAGCTGAGGAAGAAGTTCATCAGTAGCAGGGTGGTGAGACACTGGCACAGGTTGCCCAGGGAGGCTGTGGCTGCCTCCTCCCTGGAGATGTTCAAGGCCAGGCTGGATGAGGCCTTGAGCAAGCTGGGCTGGTGGGAGGTGTCCCTGCCAATACCAGAGAGGTTGGAACTGGATGATCTTGATGGTCCCTTCCAACCCAAACCATTCTGTGATTCTATGATTTTCTAGCCTGTGCTGTAAAGACTAAAGAAGAGGAAGGCAGCAATCCCTTTGGTTTGTGTGAAGTGGCTCACCCAGAAAAGATTCATTGCTCTGGGTCTGCCTGGATAGACTAAACTGAATCATTTGGAGGGAGGAGCCATGTGCCACTGGAATGTGCTGTGGACAAGAGTTGCTTGCCCTTGAACACTGCATGAGCTTACAGAGGAAGGTGGAACACCTAAAATGAGGCTGTGAAAAACAATGGCTAAAAGACTTGAATGATTTAGAACTGTTAAGACAATTTTGAGAACTCAACCAACCTGACTAAATCTTTTGCTATTTTTTTAATGGCAGGTCTCTGAATTTATAAGGAGTTTGCCAGGATGTGAAGAACATGGCAAGGTGTTCAAAGAGGAGGTGAGTGGATTTGATTTGGGAAGGACACAGAGTAGAGGGCTTGGGGGAAAGGTTCATTCAATGCCATCCCTGCAAATCCATAAAAAGGAGCAAGAGCAAGTGTGGGTTTGAAGTCAGGTGCAGAGGTGTGGGAGATGAGGTTGAGTTGCAGGTCATGGAGTTGGACTTGGTTGATCCTGAGGGTCTTTTCCAACCTGGATGTTTCTGTGATACAGAGTGGGAAGAAAGTAAGGCAAATCCAAAGGAGTGTCAGACAGGTCTCTTGTGCTTCTCTGGCTTTGTTCCTGCAGCTGAAATGACTTGGAATTAGGTGTGGAAGAGGAGGAACTTTCTGATTTACTGCTCTTCTCTCTTAATCTGGTTTGAGTAAGTGTTCAGTAGGTTAATGCAGTTCTGCAGGATGTTAATAAGCACAAGAAAGCTGAGCAGTGCTGTGAGATAACCTCCTCTGCAAACTCTGCAGCCTGCCTGATCACACTTAGCTCTTGCTTCTCTTCCACCTGTTATGCAGCCAGTTTACAAATGGAATTTGAGTGAGGGGGAAGTGAGAAGATCTGAAGCCTTCTGATGAGGTTCACTTTGTGAGCACCCAGGCAAGCATTTCTGCTCTCTGGGAAGATTGCTGTGCCAAGGCTGTCCTAGGAAAGGCTTTTAGGCACAGGAGGCCTTTATAAACAAGCTGAAATGGATTTCTCTTCTCAGAAGTTTGCTTCTCCTGTTAATTCTTAGTTTCAAGAAGACTGCTTGGTCCCAAATGGTCACAGTGAATAGCTGAGGTGCTTATCCCAGCCAGACCCCCTGAAGGGGCAGTCTGAAGCTGTAGTGTCCTGAGCCAGCCAGGCTTTCAAGAGCAGAGTGCTGTGGTACTCAGGAAATGCTTGCTGCTGGCCTCCTGGAGGGCTGAGGAGCTGCATCTCTGGGATGTTTTACCATTGCCTAGAGGTTGGGCATTCTACAGCTGCAGCAGGCATGCAGGCCTGCATTCTCCTCTGTGGCACTTGAGGTGTCTCAGCAATGAGTTTAAGGTCAGTGAAGGCAGGGGTGTTGCTAATCAAGTCAGCAGGTGGGAAGTGCCACAGAGATGGATGAATCCTAAATGCTTTTGGGCTCAGAGGTGTCAGAAAATGCTTCCTCTCTCTAGGATTCAGCTTTGTCTGTGAGCAGTAAATTGAATTTCTCCCAGTGTGGTCAACCAGCAGGGACTGACTGGCATCAGTAGGTCTTTCAGGAGGTAGAAAGTGCTGGTTCAGGCTCCTGCTGTGGAGATCAACCTTCATCCTGCTTATATTAAGATGATGCAAACAGCTGGGCACTCCATTCTTACCCACCTCTGGTTCCAAGCCCACCCAGCCAGGCTGTGTGCAGGAGATGAGCAGAAAGTGTTTGTGGTGCCTGGGTGATGCTGTTCCCCCTGCAGTGTTCCTC
This sequence comes from Indicator indicator, assembly GCF_027791375.1. Taxonomy (NCBI): domain Eukaryota; kingdom Metazoa; phylum Chordata; class Aves; order Piciformes; family Indicatoridae; genus Indicator; species Indicator indicator. The sequence continues at coordinate 1,835,012 of NC_072036.1, forward strand.
ATTTACCCTGCTGGGGTGTCCTTGCAGGCTTCTGATTTAGAAACCTTGTCCTACTCCTACAGAAAGCTCCTGCCAGATTCACACTGGGCTGGAAGGGACCCTCAAAGGGCATCTTGTGCAACCCCCTGCAGTCAGCAGGGACATCTCCAACTTGATCAGGCTGCCCAGGGCCACATAAAGTCTCATCCTGAGAATCTCCAGGAATGGGGTCTTCAGCACATCCCTGGGCAATCTGTTCCAGTACTTCACCAGCCTCATTGTGCAGAACTTCCTCCTGATATCCAACCTAACTCTGCCCTGCTCCAGTTTCAAACCATTGCCCCTCATCCTATCCCCACAGGCCCTTCTGAACAGTCCCTCCCCAGCCTGCATGTAGGTCCCCTTCAGGTGCTGGGAAGCTGCTCTAAGGTCTCCCTGGAGCCTTCTCTTCTCCAGGCTGAACGCTTTCAGCCTGTCTTCATTCATCGTTCACTTTGACCTGGTGCAGGTGTTGGGGAAGGGCTTTGTAAGGTTCCCATGTGGTGGCTTCCCTCCCCCATGTCATTTAGCCACCTCCTGTCCTGCACAAAGCCATTGGAACAAGGTCAAACATTGGAACAGGCTGCCAAGTGCCAGGACAAGAGGAAACAGCCTCAAGCTGTGCCAGGGGAGGTTCAGGTTGGAGATTAGGAACAATCTCTTCCCAGCAAGGGTTCTCAGGCACTGTCCCAGGCTGCCCAGGGAGGTGCTGCAGTCCCCATCCCTGGAGGGGTTCCAGATACCTGTGGTTAGGGCACTTGGGGCCATGGTTTGATGGCCATGGTGGTGCTGGGTTGCTGGTTGGACTGGCTGATCTGGGAGGGCTTTTCCAACCTCAGTGATTCTGTGATTTGCTATTTAATGAGCAGTAAAGGGTGGCCTGGTGGGGGTCACAGATCTGTGCTTGGGAGTGAAATCCAGAAGCTCTCATTATGGAGGGAGCAGTGAAGATGTTGAAGTCATTACTGTGCTGCAGCCGAGTTGAACTCCACTTCATTCCCCCATCTGCCTTTTCAGTGCCTCTGCTTTCCACTGCCAGCAGGGAAATAAGAACTGGCCAACAAAAAGGGGCCAGGCAGCTGCTTTCAGGCAGGAAGGAGCTCTAAACCTGTTCTTCTGTCCTAAGGGTGGAAATCAAAGCTGTGCTGAGGTGTTTCTGTTCAGCCATCCCTCTGCACTGCCTGAAACTGCTGGGGATGTCCCTGTTGGGTAAACAGCTGCCCTGCTGCACTGTCAAAGCCATTAACAGCTTTGTCCTTCTTTTCTTTCTTCAAGCAAATCGATGGAGAAGCATTTCTGCTAATGACCCAATCAGACATAGTCAAAATAATGAGCATTAAACTGGGACCAGCCCTAAAAATCTTTAATTCCATTCTGATGTTCAAAGCTGCAGAGAAGAACTCACACAACGAGCTCTGAAGATGGTGGAAAGGTGTGCAGGAGCCAGCTTGCTCCTCTGGAGCTCATGTTCTGTTCAAAGCACAAAGACTGCTGCCACTGGTGAGTGAGGACTCATCCCTTCAGCACTGCTGGGCTGGCCATACTCTCCTGGAGCCAGCACACATCTGCATCCTGCTGGCAAGTGCTGGAGCTTTTGAGAAGGTGCTGTGGAGCAGCCCAGGGAGGGTTCAGATCCCTGACTTGTGTCCCTTCCAGGAGCCTTGGTTCATTATTTATGCTGTATAATAGAAGGGAAGGTTGAGATTCTCTATGGATTCATGTACCCATTGTTCTTTCCAGAAGCTTTCATACTCCCAAAAGAAAAACGGATTAGCCCCAAGGAAAAAAACAAGAGCCAACCCAAATGAGGCTAGAGGTAGCCAGTTGTGGCTAACACAGACTTGTGCCATGGCTTCAGAATGAAACCCTTGGTGTTCCCTGGGTGAGACTGTCTGCGGCAGCGTTGGACTTTGCAGATCCATAACCTGTCTGTTTGCTTGTAACAATGCCAAACCACCCCTCCTTGGGGGTTCCAGTTGTAATCCTCCTCCTCCTCCTCCTCCTCCTCCTCCTCCTCTTTTGATAATTGAATGTTTTTACTTTTGCACGATGACAAGGGAAAGACCGTTCTGTGAGTTTGGCCACCAGCAGCTTTGATGTATCTTACCAAAAACCCAAACAAGAGCATTATAGAGAAGGCTGCAAGTGAAAATAAAAGTTTGACTTCATAGCAGATTTTTCTTTTATGCTGCACAATGGAGTCCCAGCCTGCTGCAGACCTTCAGCACATGAAGGGAACTGGAGCTGTTTGGAGGTAAGGATACAAGCAAAAAGTCCTGCAGCTGGGTTGGGCCAGCCTCAGGCACAAATCCAGGCTGGGTGCAAGTGGGTTGAGAGCATCCCTGAAGAAAAAAGCCTTGGGGGTGTTGGGTGCTGAGCAGCTCCCCAGGAGCCAGCAGTGCCCTCCTGCAGCCCAGCAGGCAGCTGTGTGCAGGAGTGTGAGCAGCAGAGCAGGAGAGGGGATTCTGCCCCTTGACTCTGCTCTGCTGAGACCTCACCTCCAATCCTGGCTCCAGTTCTGGTGTCCCCAGCAGAAGAAGGACACAGAGCTGTGGAGTGAGTCCAGAGGAGGCCACAAAGATGCTCCAAGGGCTGGAGCAGCTCTGCTGTGAGGCCAGGCTGAGGGAGCTGGGGGTGTGCAGCCTGGGGAGGAGAAGACTGCAGGGGGACCTTAGAGCTGCCTGCCAGGACCTGAAAGGATCTTGCAGGAAGGCTGCAGAGGAACTTTTCCTGAGGGTGTCTAGAGACACTGAGATGGGAGAACTTTGTACCTTCCCATGGATTCTGCCAGGCTCTCCTTTGGCTGCAGCTCCTCCATGCCTCTCCATCTCCCTCTGTGCCCTTTGCAGATCATCAGCCAGGGGAACTGAAGCAGTGTCATAGTGAAGCCAGTTGCATTGCTCTGTTCCTTTCCTTCCACAGTGCTGCATGGGAATATTTTCACATCTTGCCCAATATTTGTCCATTCAAGTTGCAGCCCTTCTGTACCACACCACCAACACAACCTGACCTGGAGCCATCTGTTCTGTTGGTGTGTGCCCAGGAGCCTCAGCCCAGCTGTCCCTAGGGCTGCTCTGGAGTTGTTCCTCACCATGGGTCTCAAAGAGCAATGTGGCTGCTGCTGTCTGTCCTCTCCCTACACACATCTGAGGCTCACAGGCCACTTGCTGTCACAGAATTCCATTTGTGGCCCTGGCTTTTGTCACTGGCAGCAGCTGAAGTTGCCTCTGCAGAGCAGCAGAAAGCCAAATTCCTGTTTGCTTTCCTTCTGTCCCTCCATGGAGTTCACCTTCCTTCAGGCTCTCTGGCCTGCTGTGAGAAGCAGGGCAGAGATTTGCTGCTCCACAGAGATCCCTGGGGGCTGTTAGCAGCTCCCTGCATTTCTGTGTGCTGGGCTGTAAGCAGGGGGTTTGGGTTAGTGCTGTTCACAGGGAGCAGAGCAAGCCTCACCTAAGTGACAGGCTGGAGCCATGGGCTGAGGCCAGCAGTGTGAGACTCAACAAGGCCAGGGGCTGGCTGCTGCACTTGGGCCACAACAGCCCCATGCAGTGTTGGGGGCTTGGGGCAGAGTGGCTGGAGAGCTGCTCAGCAGAGGACCTGGGGGTGTTGATTGATGGCTGGCTGGACATGAGCCAGGGTGTGCCAGAAGGCCACCAGCATCCTAGCCTGGATCAGGAATAGGGTGGGCAGCAGGACCAGGGATGGGATTGTGTCCCTGTAATCGGCGATGGTGAGACCACACCATGAGTGCTGGGCTCAGTTTTGGGTCCCTCACTGCAAGAAGGACCTGGGGGTGCTGGTTGGGAGCCATCTGAACATGAGGCAGCAGTGCCCAGGTGGCCAAGAAGGCCACCAGCAGCCTGGCCTGGATCAGCAATGGTGTGGCCAGCAGGATTGTCCTCCTGTACATGGCACTGGGGAGGCCACAGCTTGAGTTCAATTTTGGGCCTCTCACTGCAAGAAGGACATTGAGGAGCTGGTGTGTGTCCAGAGAAGGGCAACCAAGCTGGGGAAGGGTCTAGAGAGCAGGGCTGGAGAGGAGCAGCTGAGGGAGCTGGGGGTGTTCAGTGTGGAGAAGAGGAGGCTGAGAGGAGACCTCATTGCTCTCTACAGCTCCCTGAGAGGAGGCTGGAGCCATGTGGGGGTTGGGCTCTGCTCCCTAGTATCAGGTGACAGAATGAAGAGGAAATGACCTGAAATTGTGCCAGGCGAGGGGTAGGTTGGAGATGAGGAAAAATTTCTTTACTGCAAGAGTGGTCAGAGTGGAACAGGCTGCCCGGGGAGGTGGTGGAGTCCCCATCCCTGGAGGTGTTCCAGAAAGGTGTGGCCATGGCACTTGGGGCCAGGGTTTGATGTCCATAGTGGTGCTGGGTTGCTGGTTGGACTGGATGATCTCAGAGGTCTCTTCCAGCCCAAACATTTCTCTGACTGTATGAATAAAAAGTCATCTTAATTGCTAATGAATGCAGTGGGTCATGCTTGTTGGCTGTGCTACTGCCCATCACCAAGTGCTTGTCCAGAGCCATGCACTGTCAGGCAGCAGCCCCTGGGGTTTCCAGACATGCAGGAGCTAAGAGGAGCATGTAAGGGAGAAGAGGAGGCTGTGGAAGAAAAGAGGAGAGGTCCTGTGGTCTGTGTGGGCAGCCAGGAGAGTCACCATGTGGAGAAGGTCAATTTGTTCTGGGGAACAAACTGAGACAGAAACAGAGGCATCAAAGCTGTGCTTACAAACAGGCATGGCAAGAGCCCAGCCAAGTCGTGCTTCCAACCTGCAGAACTCCTCTTGGAATTCCTGTGGAGCAAATTCAGGAGTCATGTCAAAAAATAAAAGCATTTTTCACACATGGAGAAAATAATTCACTGTTCTCAGTGTTAGAACAGTGAAGACTTCATCACCCTGTACGTTGAAGCACATTTGCAAACACAAAAGCCATTGCCAGAGGGTCCCAGTGATGGGAACAGGCAGGTCTGGACCTCCAGCCTGTGGGTTGTGTGAGCAGCTGGAGCAGGGCAGTGCTCACCTTAGCTCCCTGGCTGCTGCCTAAGTCCTGACACAGTATCACAGAGCCACAGATTGCATCAGCTTGGAAGGGACCCTCAGAGCTCATCCAGCAGGCTGCCCGGGGACACATAAGTCTGATCTTGGATGTGCCCAGGGACAGGGCCTCCACCACATCTGTGGGCAGCCTGTTCCAGTGTCTCACCAGCCTCATTGTGCAGAACTTCCTCCTGATGTCCAACCTAACTCTGCCCTGCTCCAGTTTCAAACCACTGCCTCTCCTGCTATCCCCACAGGCCCTTCTGAACAATCCCTCCCCAGCCTTCCTGGAGGTCTCCTGCAGATACTGAAATGCAGCTCTAAGGTCTTCCTGCAGCCTTCCTTTCTCCAGGCTGAACAGCCCCAACTCTCCCAGCTTCTCCCTATAGCAGAGGTTCTCCAGGCCTCTGATTATCTTTGTGGCCTCCTCTAGACCCTCTCCATGAGGTCCAGGTCTCTCTTGTATTGAAGACTCCAGAGCTGGACCCAGCCCTGCAGGTGAGGTGTCTCCAGAGCAGAGCAGAGGGGCAGGATCTCCTCTCTCCATCTCTGGCCACACTGCTTTGGATGCAGCCCAGGCTGCCCTTGGCCTTCTGTGTTGCCAGTGCCCATTGCTGGCTCCTGTCCAGCTTCTCCCCCCCCCAGCACTCCCAAGTACTTCTCTGCAGGGCTGCTCTCAATCTCCTCAGCCCCCAGCCTGGATTGGTAGCAAGGACTGCCCTGATTCAGATGCACTTTGCCTTACTGAACTTCCTGAGGTTTTCCTGAGCCCCCTTCTCCACCCTGTCTAGGCCCCTCTGGGTGGCAGAGGGAGTATCTTCCATATGGAAAAAAAGAACACAAGGCAGATGCAGTAACCTGCAGAAACTTTATTCTTTCTAGAGCCTCAGGGCTGCTCTAGAATTCCATTTTAAACAAGGAAGATGCTCAGGCTGGCAGAGGGCAGGGTGAGCCCTAACTGGTACAAACACCCAGGCACTGCCCCCAGGCTGCCACTGGTTTGCCTTCAGGACAGAGGGATTCATTCTGACACCACATCAGCTGCTCCCCAGAGGGGTGTTGTGGGATAGCCAGGTGCCTGCAGCCCTCTCTGTGCCAGGGTGGGCAGGGCTGCTGGGCTGCTCCCCTCGAAGAGCAGGGAATGCAGGAAGCTGAGCGTGCAGTGGATTCTGCTGGGGCAGGGGATGTGGAACACGTGGAAGGCAGCCAGCAGTGCAGCCAGGGCCATGCTGCAGTCATCCAGCTGGGCCAGCTGCTCCCTGTCCACCTGCAGCACAAACTCACAGCCACTCACGCTGAAGGGGTTCCTCACCTCCAGCACTGGAGTCACTGCCCTCACCTGTGGGTCAGAAAGGGGATCTCAGGTAATGCCAGAGCTTTGCTGAGCAGAGTGGCACAGCTTGTTATGTAGCTGGGGTCACAGAAGCACAGGATGGCAGGGGTTGGAAAGGACCTCCAGAGATCATCCAGTCCAACCCCCTGCCAGAGCAGGGGCACCCAGGGCAGGTCACACAGGAACACATCCAGGTGGGGCTTGGAAGTTTCCAGAGAAAGGAGACTCCACAACCTCTCTGGGCAGCTGCTCCAGGCCTCCAGCACCCTCACACCAAAGAAGTTTCTCCTCACGTTGAGGTGGAACCTCCTGGGTTCCAGTTTGTGTCTATTGCCCTTTGTCCTATCCCAGGACACCACTGAGCAGAGCCTGGCCCCTTCTTGCCCCCCACCCCACAGATATTTGTAACCATTGATCAGATCCCCTCTCAGCCTTCTCTTCTCCAGGCTGAACACCCCCAGGGCTCTCAGCCTTTCCTCCTCACACAGATGTTCCAGGCCCTTCAGCATCCTCATAGCCCCTGCTGGACTCTCTCCAGCAGGTCTCTGTCTCCCTTGAGCTGGGAAGCCCAGAACTGGACACCATGTGGTCTCACCAGGGCTGAGTAGAGTGGGACAAGAACTTCCCTTGACTTTCTGGCCACACTCTTCTGAATGTTCCCCAGGAGCCCATGCAGTTCTCTGAACATTTGCCTCCTGCCCATGAGGCAGGCTCAGGGCAGCCTTTCCCAGGAGCTAAGCCAGGTGATGTGACCAGGTGGCTACTGAAGACAAGCCAAGACTTGGGTGCTCTGCCTCCTACCTCCTCGTTCACTGCAGCAAACAGGCTGGAATCATCTCCAAAGACGTCTGGCAGGAGTAAGCATGCAGCAGTCATTTTCATACCTGTCAAAGACAAGGGTTCCTTGTGCATCCTGGCACTGCAGCACCAGCTTGGAGCAGCAGGTTGCAGCCCATGCAGTGCTCACAGCTAGCAGTGGAACTGGGCTTCAGTCCATGCTGTCCCTGCAGTGTGTCTGTGCTCAGGCCAGAGCAGTTCTGTACCACAGGGAGGGCTTAGGCACCTCAGCTGCAGGGGGGCAGCAGCATTCAGATCCTTCATGATTGCTACTCATCACCACAATTCCATTTAGAACCACAGAACTGCTGAAGTTGGAAGAGACCTCTGAGGTCACCAAGTCCAACCCCTCACCCAGAGCTCACAGTCCCCCACTGCTGCTGAGCCACTGCTGAGTGATAGGACTGGGGGGAATGGAGTAAAACTAGAAATGGGGAGATTCAGATTGGATGTTAGGAAGAAATTCTTCCCCATGAGGGTGGTGAGACACTGGCACAGGTTGCCCTGGGAGGTGGTGGAAACCTCATCCCTGGAGGTTTTTGCAGCCAGGCTGAATGTGGCTGTGAGCAACCTGCTGTAGTGTGAGGTGTCCCTGCCCATGGCAGGGGGGTTGGAACTGGCTGAGCCTTGAGATCCCTTCCAGCCCTAACAATGTGGGGTTTGAATGCCTCCAGAGATGCAGACTCCACCACCTCTCCTCTCTGGGCAGCCTGCTCAGTGCTCCATCACCCTTAAAATTCAGGCCATTGCCTCTCCTTCTATCACCTGAGACTAGGGAGCAGAGCCCAACCCCCACCTCACTGCAACCTCCTCTCAGGGAGCTGTAGAGAGCAATGAGGTCTCCCCTCTGCCTTTCCTCCTCCACACCCCCAGCTCCCTCAGCTGCTCCTCTCCAGCCCTGTTCTCCAGACCCTTCCCCAGCTTGGTTGCCCTTCTCTGGACACACTCCAGCTCCTCAATGTCCTTGCAGTGAGGAACCCAAAATTGAGCTCAAGCTGTGGCCTCCCCAATGCCCAGTACAGGAGCACAATCCCTGCCCTGCTCCTGCTGGCCACACCATTGCTGATCCAGGCCAGGCTGCTGGTGGCCTTCTTGGCCACCTGGGCACCTCCTGGCTCATCTTCAGCTGCTGTCAACCAGCAACCCCAGGTCCTGTTCTGCTGGGCAGTTTCCAGCCACTGTGCCCCAAACCTGGAGACTTCATGGGGTTGTTGTGACCAAGTGCCCCTCAGCCTTCTCTTCTCCAGAGCATCAGCAGCAAACAGGGAGGAGCAGTTCGCTGCTTGGTATCATCAGCAAAGCTGCTGAGGGTCCAACTCCATCCCTTCCCTCAGACCACTGCTCAATTTGTTACATAGGGCTGTGCCCAGTACCAACCCAGTCCCTTCCTCATCTTCCATCTATTTTCCAGGCACCTGTGAGGTATTTAAAGTGGGTTTTGCAGTAAATTTGGAGCTGCTTTAGTCACACAACAACAATTAGCCACAACAGGTCTGCTGTTCAGAGCAGAGAGGATTTGTTACTGACTCTTCAGAACGTCTGCCTCTGTGTGCTGCTTCAGGTTCTCCTGCAGCAGGATGGTGATTGGATTGTTCCTCACCACGTCCAAGGCTAAGATGCTTTCAGAATAAACCTCCAAAATCTCAGACGTTTTTTTGTAGATGTCCATGTGGGTGAGAAGCTGGAACTCCCTAAAAAGCTGGAAGACAAAGAAAGAGGTGGGATTGCTGCAGTCCCTCTGAAGCAAAGCTGCAAACAAGGTGCTGCACCCCTCTCTGGAGAAGGAGTAAAGTGGCTGAGTGAAATAAGATTAGAAACCAGAGGGGATGGTTTGATTTGATATAGGCTGGGCAGGGACTAGCTTGAGAGCAGCCCTGAAGAAAAGGCCTTGGGGGTGCTGGGGGAGGAGAAGCTCACCAGGAGCCAGCAGGGAGCACTTGCAGCCCAGAGAGCCAAGCAGAGCCTGGGCTGCATCAGGAGAAGTGTGGCCAGCAGGGCCAGGGAGGGGATTCTCCCCCTCTGCTCCACTCTGCTGAGACCACACCTGGAGCTCTGGGTCCAGTTCTGGAGCCTCTGTTCCAGGCAGGATCTGGAGGTGCTGGAAGGTGTCCAGAGAAGGACCACGAGGATGAGCAGAGGGCTGGAGCTGCTCTGCTGTGGAGACAGACTGAGAGAGTTGGGGTTGTGCAGTCTGGAAAGGAGAAGCCTCCCAGGAAACCTTCTTGTGGCCTTCCAGGATCTGAAGGGGGCTCCAAGAAAGCTGGGGAGGGACTTTTGAGGGTGTCAGGGAGTGATAGGACTGGGGGAATGGAGCAAAACTAGAAATGGGGAGATTCAGATTGGATGAATATCTCCTTCCCTGGAGATATTGAAGGTGAGGCTGAACAGGGCTCTGGGCAGCCTGATCTAGTTGGGGATGTCCTGCTGACTGCAGGGGGGTTGGCCTGGATGAGGTTTGGAAGTCCCTTCAGCCTGGACCCTTCTATGATTCTGTGACATTGATGGGTACCTCACTGGCAGCGTGGTGCCTGCAGCTGGATCACAGCTGCCACACAGAATCCACTGCCAGCATCAAAAGCAGCTCTGTTACCTGACAAGGGCATCTTAAGAATGGGAACAGCCTGAGAATGTCTTGGACAGGAGCCTTGGCACTGATCATCTTTCTGCGCACTTCCATCGTCATCTTCATCCTGTTGTCCACTTCCTTCCAGTTCCTCTGAGCTTTCAGATACTCTTCCTTAAGCCACTTGATGTGTGCAGCCAGAGCACTGCCCTGGGGGTGCACAGCATCCTCCTGGCAAGAAAGGAAGGACAGAACAGCAGCCAGACAGTTTAGAGGGTGGCTGAGAGGGTTTGAGGGGAGTCAAAGGGGAATTGAGTCTGGGGAAGAGAAGGCTCCCAGGAGATCTTCTTGTGGCCTTCCAGGATCTGAAGGGGGCTACAAGAAAGCTGGGGAGGGAATTTTTAGGGTGTCAGGGAGTGATAGGACTGGCGGGGATGGATCCAAGCTAGAGGTAGATTAGACATCAGGAAGAAATTCTTCCCCATGAGGGTGGCGAGACACTGGCACAGGTTGCCCAGGGAGGTGGTGGAAGCCTCATCCCTGGAGGTTTTTGCAGCCAGGCTGGATGTGGCTGTGAGCAACCTGCTGTGGTGTGAGGTGTCCCTGCCCATGGCAGGGGGTTGGACCTGGCTGATTTTTTAAGATCTCTCTTCCAACACAAACCATTCTGTGATTCTATCAAATTCCTATGCCTGTGGCTCATTTTCCTAACTGGACCTTACTGGTGGCAGTCAGCAGGCAATTCTAATGCTGCCTCAGTGCTGAGCATCACCAGCTCTGCGTTCCCAGAGCAGCAGGATTTTCTTCTTACTCATACAGGTGCTGAGAGCAGCACAACTCACTTCCACATTTATGCAACTGAAGTATCATGGCCTGAAATTGTGCCAGGGGAGGGTTAGGTTGGAGATGAGAGAAAATTTCTTTGCTGCAAGAGTGGTCAGGGATGGGAACAGGCTGCCCAGGGAGGTGGTGGAGTCCCCATCCCTGGAGGTGTTGAAGATACCTGTGGTGGTCATAGAGCTCAGTCCCCTACCCTCCTCTACCTGGCTGGGCAGGGTGCTGTGAAGTAAGGCTGAGGGTGTAGTTGTTCTTCCCTGGAGCTCTCTCAAAGGGTTCATGGACTCCCTAGGGCTTTATCTCTATATTTAATCTCCCTCAGCAGACCTTTTCCTTCCATTATTTCTCCTGGTCACTTTTCCAGCCCTCATAGAATCGAAGCTACCACAGCAGTCAGTGTTAGAGCAGGCAGTGCAGCTGTGTGCTGCCAGGAGAATTGCCTTCTGCTGTTTGTTTTCTCCAGCTGCTCCTGCATCCTAATTATATCCTCCTGCCTTCAAAACCAATCCACCATCTCCTTGCCACTGTAGTTTCACAAACACTCTGTCTTCAGCCACCTCTTATCCAGATGAGACTGTCCTGAGCTGTGCAGTCCTTCCACACAGAAAAGCTGCTCTAAGCCTTCAAGTCTTCTTGGTATTTTCTTTGCATATTTTCTAATTTCACTACAGCCTGAGTGAAATGGACACAGGAAAACCTCAGATGCTGGTGGAGATGCTGGGACACCACAGCTGCACACAGTGGAGCAATCAGCTCCCTTCACAGAATCACAGAATCAACATTCAGGTTGGAAGAGACCCTCAGGATCACCAAGTCCATCCCAGAACCCTACTGTGCAAGGGTCACCCCTGAACCATAGCCCCAAGCACCACATCCAAACCACCTTCAAACATATCCAGGCTTGGGGACTCCACCACCTCCCTGGGCAGCCTGTTCAAATGTCTGACCACTCTTGCTGGGAAAAATGTTTCCTACTGTCCAGGCTAAACCTACCCAGAGGCAGCTTGAGGCTGTTCTCTCTTGTTCTGTCACTAATTCCCTGTGAGCAGAGCCCAGCACCAACCTCTCCACAACCTCCTTTCAGGGAGCTGGAGACAGCCAGGAGGTCTCTCCTCAGCCTCCTCTGTTTCACACTAACCATCCCCAGCTCCTTCAGTCTCTCTTCATCAGATTTCTTCTCCAGGCCCTTCCCAGCTTCCTTCCCTCCTCTGCCCTGGCCCCAGCACCTCCACATCTCTCTTGGATTGAGTGCCCAAACCTGGACACAGCACTCCAGGTGTGACCTCCCCAGAGCTGAGTCCCAGGGGACAATCCCCTCCCTGCTCCTGCTGGACACAGCATTGCTGATCCCAGCCAGGATGCCTTTGGCTTTCTTGGCCACCTGGACACTGCTGGCTCCTCTTCAGCTGCTTGGCCATCAGCACCCCCAGCTCCCTTTCTGCCAGCAGCCTCCCAGCCACACTGCCCCAAGCCTGCAGCACTGCTTGGGGTTGTTGTGCCCCAAGGGCAGGCCCTGGCACTTGGCCTGGGTGAAGCTCCTCCTGGTAATGCTGGCCATGGCTCCAATCTATCCAAGTCCCTCTGCAGAGCCTCCCTCCCCTCTTGCTTTTCTTTCTTAAATAATTCTGAACATTCTCTATACTTTTTTGGGACACAGTTTTCTTTCCCACAGTTTCTTTGGCACGATAGGAAAATATCATTTGTGACTCTCCTCAGTGGTCCCCAGGGACAAAAGAGGTAATGGGCATCAACTTGAACATGAGAAGTTCCACCTAAACATGAGGAGGAACTTCTTTACTTTGGGGGTGGCAGAGCACTGGAACAAGCTGCCAAGAGAGGTGGTGGAGTCTCCATCTCTGGAGACCTTCAAGGCCTGCCTGGAAGTGTGACCTTCTCTTGGCAGCTGGACTCCATGATCATCAGAGGTCCCTTCAAGCCCCTGCCTTCTGTGGTTCTGTGCAGGGTGCTGAGAAGCTCAGAGCCCATCACTGTGAGTGTCATCAGGACTGAGTTTTCTCCTTGTGCCTTCTTTTCCACCTGCCACTGTTGAATTTTAGCTGCTGGGTTGGGGTTGGGGTTGGGTTTTTTGTCCTGTCCCTCAGTAGCATTCTGCAGTTCCTCAGTCTGTGTCTTTGGTACCTTCAGCAGCATCACCAAAGGTGGTCAGCCAGCTGTGCTCCTTCTGCCTCACCACTCAGGATTAGATTGAGCTGGCTAAACTGCGCATTAATAATCCCTCCCACTTGAAAACCTTCTCTTTCTGCCTGGTCTTCTTGCTTCTGTCTCTGAACTGTTTATCCATGCTGGGACCTTCCTGCTTATCCCCTCAGATTATATCCACTAAGAGCCTTTGAAGGGCAAGTGGTGAAATCTGTTCTGGAGTTAAACTCTGCCAGCATGGATCTCCCCTGGCCTCAGGGTGGATGAATACTTCAAAGACCTCAGGCATTCATGATGAATTCCTTCTGTTTACAGAAACTCAAGGAATTCCTTCATTCTTGGGGCTGCATAACAGTTCTTGCCCACGTGGCCAGCAGGTTTCTTGCTGGGTTTGATCTCCAGTTCTCTCCTGGCACTCTGGAAACTGTCATCAGATTAGCTGCCTCCAGTTTCCTGTTGCCATGTTTCAGGAGCCAAACTACATCCCAGCTAGAAAGCCACCTGGGCCATCCCTGGCCATGACTGAACAGCTTGCACAAACACTTGGACCTGGGAGTGTGTCACAGCTCATCTCAGTGAGGTGTCCTAGAATGGCTTGAGTTGGTAGGGACCTTAAAGCTCATCCAGTTCCAACCCTCCTGCCACGGGCAGGGACACCTCCCACCAGCCCAGGTTGCTCAGAGTCACATCCAGCCTGGCCTTGAACACCTCCAGGGATGAGGTGTCCACAACTTCTCTGGGCAGCCTATCCCAGGGTCTCACCACCCTCCTTGTGAAGAACTTCCTCCTAACACCCGATCTAAATCTCCCCTGCTCTAGTTTCAAAACACTGCCCCTTGTCCTATCACCACAGTGCCACAAGAGTCCCACCCCAGCTCTCCTGGAGCCCCTTCAGACACTCTGAGGTCTCCCTGGAGCCTTCTCTTCTCCAGGCTGAACAGCCCCAACTCTCCCAGCCTGTCCCCACATGGGAGGTTCTCCAGCCTCTGATCCTCTTTGTGGCCTCCTCTGGACCCTCTCCAGCAGCTCCAGGTCCTTCTTGTGCTGTGGGCCCCAGAGCTGGAGGCAGTGCTGCAGGTGGGGTCTGAGCAGAGCAGAGCAGAGGGCAGAATCCCCTCCCTGTGCTCCTGCACAAACTGCTTTGGATGCAGCCCAGGACATGGGTGGCTTTTGGGGTGCCAGTGACCATTCTGGCTCATGTCAAGCACCTCATCCACCAGCACTCCCAAGTCCTTTTCTGCAAGGCTGCCCTCAATCAACTCCTTACCCAGCCTGGCTTTGTGCTTGGGATTGCCCTGACCCAGCTGCAGGACCTTGCACTTGGCCTTGTTGAACTCCATGAGGCTGGCTTGGGTTCACCTCTGCAGCCTGCCCAAATCCCTCTGGATGGATCCCTTCCCTCCATCTTCTCAGGTGCACCACACAGCTTGGTGTCATCCACAGACTTGCTGAGGGTGCCTCCATCCCATGTCCATGTCCTGTAACCTCTTCCCTAGCACAGCAGGCTGGGGCAGGTGCCCTGCCTCTGCCCATGCTGGAAGGTGCCAGTGACATGCCTTGCAAGGTGTGCCTAGCTTTCATGGGGTGACTTTATCTTGTTGGAGCCCTCCTGCACTTAGAGAGTGCAGCCTGAGCAGCCCTGGCCCTTGGCAGCACCAGGCTTGCACACACACAGCTTGGGCAGGGCCTTGGGGGTTTAATTCCATTCACCATCTGCTTTGCTCTGGGCAAGAGCTAGGCTGGTCTCTGACCCCAGACAGCTGCTTCCATTGGCTTCACAGGCTCACAGTCTCACAGTATGTCAGAGGCTGGAAGGCACCTCAAGAGATCATCAGATCCAACCCCCTGCCAGAGCAGCATCACTCAGGGTAGTCTGCACAGGAATGCATCCAGGTGGGGTTTGAAAGTCTCCAAAGGAGACTCCACAACCCCCCTGGGCAGCCTGCTCCAGGGCTCTGTCACCCTCACTGGAAAGAAGTTTCTCCTCATGTTGAGCTGAAATCTTCTCTGTTCCAGTTTGTCTCCATTGTTCCTTGTCCTATCACTGTGCACCACCCAGCAGAGCCTGGCCCCCTCCCCTTGACACCCACCCCTCAGCTATTGATAGACATTGATCAGATCCCTCTCAGCCTTCTCTTCTCCAGACTAAACAGCCCCAGGGCTCTCAGTCTCTCTTCACAGGGAGATGCTTCTCCAAAGGGTTTGCATCCAAGCCTCCTGCCCAGGAGCAGCTTCTGGAGCCCTCTGCCCCCTGGAGCACAGCAGCTCCTTTCCAGAGGGCCTGTCACCCCCAGTGGCTCACTCCCAGAGGCAGGAAGGCAAAGCAAACTCAGCTCAGTGCACTGCAGCCACAGACTGCCTGGGTTGCTTAGAAACAAACACCCACAGGCTGTGACCTTGGCTCCAGCTTGTCTCCATCCCTCTTGCTAAGGCAAACACTGCTCCAGTCAATGGACTTCCCAAGTAGTGACAGACACTGCTCCAGTCAATGGACTTTCTCTGCAGCCAGCTCTGTCCTGGAGAGCTGATTTATCTTGTGGCATTACTAAGGAGCTGGGTGAGACCATTGGCCATGCTTTTAAGCATCAGTGGCAGGCTAGCAGTAGGAATACAGCAGCAGTGTGAGGAGGAATTGCTGCCATACTTGTCCAGCAGGAACAATCACAGACTGACAGCACTGCTGAGGCTGGAATAGGGCTCTGAGATCATCCAGCCCAGCCTGTGACCTGACACCACCACCTCACTGTGCTGAGACCATGGCACTGAGGGCCACAACCTGTCTTGCCTTAAACACCTCCAGGGACAGTGACTCCACCACCTCCCTGGGCAGCCCATCCCAGTGTCTGATTCTCCTTTCCATGAGGAATTGCTTCCTAACATCCAATCTCACCCTCTCCTGGCACAGCTTCAGGCCATGCCCTTTCCTCTTGTCACAAAATAAGGTGATGGAAGGCCAAACTGTGCTGTGTAAATCATCCACTGCATGCAGGATCAGATCACAGAATCATTTGGGTTGGAAAAGTCTTTTAAGATCATCCAGCCCAGCAATTCACAGAATCCCAGAATCCCAGAATCCCAGAAACCCAGAGTGTCAGGGGTTGGAAGGGACCTCCAGAGCTCATCCAGTCCAACCCCCTGCCAGAGCAGGGTCACCTACAGCAGGTCACACAGGAACACAGCCAGGTAGGTCTTGAGTATCTCCAGAGAGGGAGATTCCACAAGCCCCCTGGGCAACCTGTTCCAGGGCTATGTCACCCTCACAGGGAAAAAAATTTCTGCTCCTGTTTCCATGGAACTTCCTCTGGCTCAAATTCCACCACTGCCCCTTGTGCTGGCATTGGGCATCACCCAGCAGAGCCTGGCTCCAGCCTCTGGGCACTCCCCCTGCACATCTTTATCACCAGCAATGAGGTCACCCTCAGGCTCCTCCTCTCCAAGCTCCAGAGCCCTCAGCTCCCTCAGGCTCTCCTCATAAGGAGGATTTTCCACTCCTCTATTCATCTTTGTGGCTCTGTGCTGGACTCTCTCTAGTAGCTCCCTGTCCTTCTTGACCTGAGGGGCCCAGAACTGGACACAATATTCCAGATGTGTCCTCAGCAGGGC
Organism: Indicator indicator; assembly: GCF_027791375.1. Classification (NCBI taxonomy): domain Eukaryota; kingdom Metazoa; phylum Chordata; class Aves; order Piciformes; family Indicatoridae; genus Indicator; species Indicator indicator. The sequence goes on from NC_072036.1 coordinate 1,851,401, forward strand.
AGAGTAGAGTGGGAGGAGAACCTCTCTCACCCTACTAACCACAACCTTTCTAATGCACCCCAGGCTGCCCTTGGCCTTCTTGGCCACCAGAGCACATTGCTGGCTCATGGTCAACCTCCCATCCACCAGGACCCCCAGGTCCTCTTCCCTTTCACTGCTCTCCAGCAGCTCAGTCCCCAACCTATACTGACCCAAAGCTATTGATCCATGGCCTCTACCAAGCCTGGTGCTAATCTACATCCCTCAGCACCACATCTCTGCCGCTTTGAAACACCTCCAGGGATGGGGATTTAGCCACCTCCCCAGGCAGCCTGTGCCAGCATTTGAGAATCCTTTCAGGAAAGAAGTCCCTGGTGACTGCCTGCCACACCCCTGGGCAAGCTGTTCCAGTATTTCACCACCCTCATTGTGCAGAGCTTCCTCCTGATGTCCAACCTAAATCTGCCTGCTCCAGTTTCAAACCATTGTCCCTCATCCTGTCACTCCCAGCCCTTGTCAAAAGTCCCTCCCCAGCTCTCCTGGAGCCACCTTCAGGTACTGGAAGGCTGCTCTAAGGTCTTCCCAGAGTCTTCTCCAGGCTGAACAGCTCCAACTCTCCCAGCCTGTCCCTGCAGAGGAGCTTCTTCAGCCCTCTGATCATCTTCATGGCCTCCTCTGGACCCACTGCAGCATGGTGACATAGATAAGGGGGTAAAGGTTTTTGTTGTCAGTAAGAGAATAGCTTCATTACTCTCTTTCTATAGCTACCAATGCCAGGTGTAGCAGGGAGGCATCTCCTCTTAGCACCCAACCTTGTTATCAGCTCCATGCCATTACAGATCCAGGCTTATCCTGACACTCAGCACTTTTGAAGTTCCATCCCACAGCTGTTCAGAAACTAAAGCTCAGCAGAGAAGTCAGCTGTGTGGCTGCTAAGTAGGTCACCTGCTGGGAACAGATGTTAATGGCAGCTGCACTGCTTGCCAGGTGCTTTGGCTATGATGCCCCAAATGCCCTACTCTGCCAGCTCAGGGAGCCTTTGGTAACACACAAGGGCCTGGATTCCTCCACTGATTATTCTCTAAATGTCTCCTGAAGCTGGGAGACTACAAAACCTTGATCTGTTGGCTTCCAGTCAACAGGAATCCTAGAATCAGTCAGGGTTGGAAGGGACCACAAGGCTCATCCAGTTCCAACCCCCCTGCCATGGGCAGGGACACCTCACACTACATCAGGCTGGCCAGAGCCTCATCCAGCCTGGCCTTAAACACCTCCAGGGATGGGGCCTCAACCACCTCCCTGGACAACCCATTCCAGGCTCTCACCACTCTCATGGGGAAGAACTTCTTCCTCATGTCCAGCCTGAATCTCCCCACTTCCAGCTTTATTCCATTCCCCCCCAGTCCTGTCACTCCCTGACACCCTAAAAAGTCCCTCCCCAGCTTTCTTGGAGCCCCCTTCAGATCCTGGAAGGCCACAAGAAGGTCTCCTCAGAGCCTTCTCCTCTCCAGACTGCACAACCCCAACTCTCTCAGGCTGTCTCCAGAGCAGAGCAGCTCCAGCCCTCTGCTCATCCTCATGGCCCTTCTCTGGACACCTTCCAGCATGTCCATAGCCCTCTTGTAAGAGAGGCTCCAGAACTGGACCCAGAGCTCCAGGTGTGGTCTGAGCAGAGTGGAGCAGAGGGGGAGAATCCCCTCCCTGGCCCTGCTGGCCACACTTCTCCTGATGCAGCCCAGGCTCTGCTTGGCTCTCTGGGCTGCAAGTGCTGACTGATGTTCATCTACCAGCACCCCCAAGTCCCTCTCCTCATGGCTGCTCTCCAGCCAGTTACTGCTCAGCCTGGATTTGTGCTTGGGATTGCCTCAACCCAGATGCAGGACCCTGCACTTGGTCTGGAAGTTAATCTCTTCTTCCAGTCCCTCCAGGGTTGGGGGCAGGGAATCTGGCTAATGACAATTTGAATTATTAGTAGTAAATATTAAATAATTTGAATGGTTAGAGGTCTTTTCCAACCTAAGCAATTGTATGATTCTATGAATTGTCCTGCAGGGACAAGCCCCAAAACATGTCCTAACCCAGACAGTGGGTTAAGCACCTGTGAATGTGCAAACCTGGACTCTTCCTGGGGTCCAGATGGTCCAGGTAAAGGTGTAGTACCTGTAACTAACCTTACAACACACCTGTGACTGTGTGTGCCCCTGGACTTGCTTGGCTATGCCCCATCCTGTAGGTTCAGTTACCAGGTTTCTCTGGTACCAAAGGGCATTCATTGTCTTAGGACAGTATTTAAACCAGCCAAGAAGGTAGGCAACTGGCCTTGTGCTCACCCAGACAGCAACAAGAGCCAAATGCTGCTGGAGTTGCAGCTGCAGAGTCTGTCCTAGCAGGCACACCACACCTGGGCCTTGTGCTCACCTGGACCAAGGCAACCAATATTCCTAGAGTGCTGTGCTGGAGGCAGAAAGGGCAAAAGCCCTGAGAGAACTGAATCCCAGAAGAGCTGCACTGCTGCAGCCTGTGAACAGTGCATGAGGGGACAGAGGCCTCTTAGCCTTCTCTGAGCCAAGGAAAAGCCACAGCCTGGCAACAGAGCACAGGAGGAGAGAGAGGCCCTGTAGCCCTCTCTGAGCCAAAAGCCACTTGATTTATAGTCACAGCATCTGGGAAGGTACCAGACAGCGGAGCAAGCTGTGAGTCCCTGGATAATTTCCTACAGAATCCCCCTGGTGGGAAACCACAGATTGCTGCACCTTTATTTCCAATTGCAGTCCTGTATTGGCACTTCTCAGATCTGTGCTTGAAGCATGTAACTGGCTTCACATGTGGAATGCAACTCCCACAACCCAGTAACAGCACCTGTGAATGTACTCTGTAAACAAGTCACAGCAGCGTCTGAAGAAACCACCACCCAAAATAGAAAAGAGAAAAATATATACACAAAAATATTTTAAATAAGATATTTTGTATTTTATGAGTATCACCTGGGTTTGCCTGTGGTGTTGGCTTCTAGACCATATCTTTAGTTTTGTTGAGGCTAAGACTCTTGGTTTATCAGTGTGATGGTTTTAAGACTGTCTTTAATTTTTCTTCTTACAAAGTTCCAGCAGAGAAAGAGAAAGGATGTAAACAAATCACTGTTGGGTGTAAGAAAGCAAATGATGATTATTGTAAACTCTTCCATTGGAGAGAGAGAAGTGTTTAAGAGTCACTGCCCCAAACCAGGTTGGGCAGTTGGGCAGTCTGTCTTCTCTCTGTCTGCTGCTGCTTCTCTCTCCTGGCTGAAGATACCACACTGACCTTGACAAGCTAACAGCCTCTCTGCTTCTTGACTCTCTGCCTTCTGCCAGGGGGACCCGGGGGGAGTCCTTCTGGCTGGGGGGGAGGCCCCTTGGGGAAGAAGCACAGCCCCTCGAGGGGAGGGGGAAGCCAGGAGGCTTGGTTGTGTTTTTCTGTTGACTGTACCTGTTTGTAAATGTTGTGAGCAGTGTCTGTTTGTACAGAGTCATTGCATTGCATCACAGGTTGTAGTGTTGCCTTAAATACAGCTTCCTTTGCTGCCAGACTGAGCCAGCCTGCTCAGTGTTGGGGTGAGAGGGGGATTTCAGCTCTCACACTGTGACAATCAGTTTAAATTTATGACAGACTTGTTAGTGCCAAGGAGTGGCAGAAAGGTGCCTTGATGTGTGCTCCTGAATGCACAGGATGAACACACACCCCCCCCAGCATCTCTTTGAAAGGACTGAAAACAAACATCTGGTTGAGCTCTGCACAGTGGTGGTGACTCCAGCTAGGACCTCAGAGCCACACATGCCTGCTTGCAGCACAGAAACTGATCTAAAGCTAAGGAAGATTTGATTCCTTCAGTAGTGTGGGACTAATAATTGAGCCTTATTGGGCTCCATGAGTGTTAATTCTTGCATCCCTATTTTACTTACAGATATTTTCAGAATACATTCCAGTCCCTGAAGGAGCTATGAGAAAGCTGGGAAGGGACTTCTGACAAGGGCTGGGAGTGACAGAACAAGGGACAATGGTTCTGAGCTGAGAGAGGGGAGATTGAGACTGGAGATGAAGAAGAAATTCTTGGCAATGAGGGTGGTGAGACACTGGCACAGGTTGCCCAGGGAGGTTTTGGATGCCCCCTGACTGGAGGTGTTCAAGGCCAGGTTGGATGAGGCCTTGAGCAAGCTGTGCTGGTGGGAGGTGTCCCTGCCCATGGCAGGGGGTTTGGAGCTGGATGAGCTTGAAGGTCCTTGCAGCCTAAAGCATTCTCCGGCAGTGACAGCTCTGTGAATTACCTAACTAAAGGGACACACAGAAGTTCATCCACACATTCCAGAGCCTCCCCATGCACATCACACACCAACAGAAGCAGCTTTGCTCTCACAAAGTGCAATCAGAGGTTGCCATGGCCATCTGCAAACAGCACTGCACAGAGGCTTTCAGACCTGGGACAGAAGCCTCCAATGCTTTTCACTCTGGTTGGAGGTGTAGAACCAGGACCAGAAATGGGCACACAGCATTGAAGGAAAGCAGACAGAATCTTCTGTCCAACTGGCAACGAATCTAAACAACAACAACTGTGCAAGGCATCCAGTGCTGGGTTCAGCTCCACTGCTGAGACTTGGCTCTCTGGGAAGGAAAAGAAGTCAAGGGTCTGGCTACAGGCACCAGTACAGGTTAAGGGTTGACCTGCTGGAAGCAGCTCCATGGAGAAGGACCTTGCAGTCCGGGGGCACAAGAAGTTATCCATATGACAGCAATGTGGCCTTGTGGCCAAGGGACCAGTGGTATCCTGGAGTGCATTAAGTGTGGCCAGAAGGTCAAGGGAGGTTCTCCTCCCCCTCTCCTGTGCTCTGGTGAGACCACATCTGGAGAATTATGCCCAGTTTTGGGCTCCCCAGTTCAAGATGGACAGGGATCTGCTGGAGAGAGCCCAACAGAGGGCTACAAGGATGCTGCAGGGACTGGAAGATGAGGAAAGGCTGAGAGCCCTGGGGCTGTTTAGCCTGGAGAAGAGAAGGCTGAGAGGGGATCTGATCAATGGTTACAAATATCTGAGGGGTGGGGGGCAAGAAGGGGCCAGGCTCTGCTCAGTGGTGTCCTGGGATAGGACAAGGGACAATGGACACAAACTGGAACCCAGAAAGTTCCACCTCAACATGAAGAGAAACTTCTTTGGTGAGAGGGTGCTGAAGGCCTGGAGCAGCCCAGGGTGACTTTCCAGACCCATCTGGATATGTTCCTGTGTGACCTGCCCTGGGTGAGCCTGCTCTGGCAGAAGGTTTGGACTCAGTGATCTCTGGAGGTCTGCTCCAAGCCCTGCCATCCTCTGACTCTATACAAATGAGGGTGAATGGGATGAGAAGGTTTTGTTCCCTCTTTTACCACCAGCAGAAGAGCTGAAAGAGAACTCAGTTAAGCACCACCAGTCTCACCTCTGCCTGCAGCTGGGTGTGCTCAGGTTTGTGCTCAGCAGGTGGAGGTCTCCTGGTCTGCCCTCGCCGGTGGCCAAACTTGCTTTTGTTCCTCAGGACCTGCTCGTCGTCCTTGATAGGTCTCCGCACGTACTTGAAACGATCCTTCAGGGCCCTTTTCCACAGCAGCTGCATGGGGGAAACAAAAACCCTCAGCCTGCTCAGGAATTTGCCCCATTCCTAAAGCAGATCACTCAGTTTTCATGCAATCATTAAGGTTGGAAAAGACCTCTCAGATCATCCAGTCCAACCTTCTACCCAACACCTCCATGACCACTAGAGGTGCAGGATCCACTCACTTCTTGAACACCTGCAGGGATGCTGACTCCACAACCTCCTTGAGCAGCCTGCTCAATCAGTTTTGTCTAACTCTGCTTTAATAAATCAGACACACAGAATCCCAGAGCCCCAGAATCCCAGAGTCCCAGAATCCCAGAGTCACAGAATCACAGAGTCCCAGAATCCCAGAGTCACAGAATCACAGAGTCACAGAATCACAGAGTCACAGAATGTCAGGGGCTGGAATGGACCTTCAGAGCTCATCCAGTCCAACCCCCTGCCAGAGCAGGGTCACCTACAGCAGGTCACACAGGAACACATCCAGGCAGGGTTTGAATGTCTCCAGAGAGGGAGACTCCATAACCCCCCCGGGGCAACCTGTTCCAGGGCTCTGTCATGCTCACAAGGAAAAAAATTTTTCTCCTGTTCCCATTGAACTTCCTCTGCCTCAGCTTCCACCACTGCCCCTTGTGCTGGCATTGGGCATCCCCCAGCAGAGCCTGGCTCCAGCCTCTGGGCACTCCCCCTGCACATCTTTATCACCAGCAATGAGGTCACCCTCAGGCTCCTCCTCTCCAAGCTCCAGAGCCCTCAGGCTCTCCTCCTAAGGAAGATGTTCCTCTCCCTTTGTCATTTTTTTGTGGCTCTTAATGTTTGCCCCTAAGCAGAAAAAGGTTCACAGTGTGGCAGCAGAGTGCTGGTGGCTTCAGGACTGAAGGAAGCACAGACAGCTGTGGTGTGGGACTCTGAGAACTGACCAGCAGGTCTGGTGGCACTGGCATGGCTTGTTAGGGGTGACAGTGACTGACCCTAAGGGGTAGGTTTGTTCTCTATAACCAGAGCTGTCAGTGCAACCAGAGCTTGCTCCTCTCTTGGGTGCTCCATTGATGACATCAGGTCATGAAACTACCTGGGGAAGCAGATCAGCTCAGTGATGCCACAGAAAATTGGCTTTTTGTGAGTGGGCTCTTTCCCCTGCCTCTGGCAGGTTGTGTAGTTGTGTGATTGTCACACAAGGGAGCAGGCAGACAGGGCAGGACACTTCCTTTGGCAGGCAGCCTTCAGTCACTTCAGTTGCTCCATCAAGGATCATTCCAGTAGGACCTGGAATTTGAGAGACTCCTCAAGGCATGCAAATTGCAACTTAAAGGGAGCTCTGCATTGTAAATAGATCCTGTCCATGGTTAATGGAGCAACCTCCACTCAGTGAACTACAGGACTGTGGAGGCTGGAAGAGACCTCTGAGAACAGAAAAGACCTCTGAGATCACCAAGTCCAACCTCTGCCCCAGAGCTCACAGCTCCACCCCTGCTGCTGAGCCACTGCTGCTACCCCACAGCCTCAGCACCACATCCATGCAGCTGTGAAACCCCTCCAGGGATGGGGACTGCAGCACCTCCCTGGGCAGCCCAGGCCTTGGTCACCCCTACTGGGAAGAGATTTTTCCTAGTATCCAACCCAAACCTCCCCTGGATAAACCTGAGGCTTTCTTCTTGTCCTGGCACTTGTTTCATGAGAAGAGCCCAACCCCCACCTCACCCAAGCCTCTTTTCGGGGGGGTGTAGAGAGCAATGAGGTCTCTCCTCAGCCTCCTCTTCTGCAGAATAAACACCCCTAGCTCCCTCAAGCTGTTCCTCATCAGACTTGTGTTCAAGGCCCTTCACCAGCTGGGTTACTCTTCAGGAACCAAGCTGAACTTCCTCATGCATCCTGCACAGGGGATGCCCAGCTGGGAATTGCAGACAGGACCCAGCCATGCTCCCTGCCAACACCCAGAGAATCAGAGAATGGTCAGGGTTGGAAGAAACCTCAAGGCTCATCCAGTCCTAACCCCCCTGCCATGGGCAGGGACACCTCACACTACAGCAGGTTGCTCACAGCCACATCCAGCCTGGCTGCAAAAACCTCCAGGGATGAGGCTTCCACCACCTCCCTGGGCAACCTGTGCCAGTCTCTCACCACCCTCATGGGGAAGAACTTCTGCCTGATGTCTAATCTACCTCTCCCCTCCTCTAGCTTGGATCCATTCCCCCCAGTCCTATCCCTCCCTGACACCTTAAAAAGTCCCTCCCCAGCTTTCTTGTAACCCCCTTCAGATCCTGGAAGGCCACAAGAAGGTCTCCTCGGAGCCTTCTCCTCTCCAGACTGCTCAAGCCCAACTCTCTCAGCCTCTCCACATAGCAGAGGAGCTCCAGCCCTCTGCTCACCCTCCTGGCCCTTCTCAGCAGAGAAGCTGCTACAGAGCCAAGGCTGCCAAACGTGCCTGCAGGCAAACCCTGCACTGGGGAATACTGAGGAGCTTGGTCAGATCCTCCAAGGCCACTGCTGCATTGTTGGTATTTTAAGGCTGCTAAGAAACAATCAGACAAAAAAGAAAAAAAAAAAAACCCAAACAAAACAACCCTTAGCTCAAGGCTTCTCTGAAGCATTGCACAGATGTTAAAATATTTTAAACCAGGACCATCCCAGAATATATTAGCAGCTGACAATTTAAATAGCCTCTTCCTTGAGCTTTGCACAGTTTCTTTGTTAGGCTAGAAAGACCTTTTTTTTCCCCCTTTTGCTTAGTTTTCCCCATGAAAAATGACTCCTACCCAGAGCTGGAAATATCCAAGTTCAAACTGTTCAGCTGCTTCATCCTCCTGGCCTCAGATGAATTCAGAGTTTCAACTAAATCTATTTCTCTAATAGGATTCTCACAGGCTTAGCCAGGTCCCCTCTCACGTATCTGTGCCATGGAGCATCCTGTGAGCACACACATTCTGTGGTTCCCCTCATGGGGAATGCAAGGCTCTGCAGAGGGCCCTGGCCAGGCTGGATCCATGGCTGAACTCAGCTGCATGAGGTGCAACAAGGCCAAGTGCTGGGTCCTGCACCTGGGTCACAACACTCCCATGAAGGCTCCAGGCTTGGGGCAGAGAGGCTGGAAAGTGCCCAGCAGAGAAGGACCTGAGGTTGCTGGTTGGGAGCCATCTGAACATGAGGCAGCAGTGCCCAGGTGGCCAAGAAGGGAACCAGCAGCCTGGCCTGGGTCAGCAATGGTGTGGGCAGCAGGAGCAGGGCAGGGATTGTCCTCCTGTACATGGCACTGGGGAGGCCACAGCTTGAGTTCAGTTTTGGGTTCCTCACTATGAGAAGGACATTGAGGAGCTGGCGTGTGTCCAGAGAAGGGCAACCAAGCTGGGGAAGGGTCTGGAGAACAGGGCTGGGGAGGAGCAGCTGAGGGAGCTGGGGGTGTTCAGTGTGGAGAAGAGGAGGCTGAGGGAGACCTCATTGCTCTCTGCAGCTCCTGAGAGAAAGCTGCAGTGAGGTGGGGGTTGGGCTCTGCTCCCTAGTCTCAGGTGATAGAATTAAGAGGAAATGGCCTGAAATTGTGCCAGGGGAGGGTTAGGTTGGAGATAAGGAAAAGTTTCTTTGCTGTAAAAGTGGTCAGGGATTGGAAGAGGCTGCCCAGGGAGGTGGTGGAGTCCCCATCCCTGGAGGTGTTGAAGAAAGGTGTGGCCATGGCACCTGGGGCCAGGGTTTGATGGCCATGGTGGGGTTGGGTTGCTGGTTGGACTGGGTGATCTCAGAGGTCTCTTCCAACCCAAACAATTCCATGCTTCCATGATTCCATGCCCTAAAAATGATGCTTTTGTAACATTTTTGATCTGCTAACTTTCTGTTCTATTAATTACACAAAGCCACACAAACCCCACCCAGTCCAGCAGGGTTTGCAGTGCTGGTGAGGGAGCAGAAGGCTCAGCCTGTGTCTGTCTGACACAGGAGAGCAGGGATTACACAGGGATTAAGGCAGCAATTTACTGGTGACCAATGACCTTGTGTGCAGTGGTTACATAAACCAGGCCCCTGGGCACAGGTTGCTCAGCTTCCATGGGCACCATGGCACTGCTGGGCAGCCTCCAGCTGATGCCCAGCCCCCTGGGGAGCAGGGAGGGTGGGAGGCTGCTCTCTCTCTCTCTCTTTTCTTTCCTCCTGTGTGCTGGTCTGGAGGTCATAGCATTGCCAATAGCATTGCAATTGGAATGAAACAGGGGCAGTGACCCTTTCCTGCCCTTGTAGCAGGAACAGACACAGCTGGGGGGTATCTGTGAGTGTCAGGAAACAGTGTCAGGACAATTTTCTTCTGCCTGCTGCAGATGTCACCTTGGCTTGTTCTGGGTAACCTGTGTGTCTGAGACTGCCTGCAAATGCTGCTTGGCATCACTGAGTCACAGAATCAGTGCAACTGGAAGAGATCTTTGATCCCATCAAGTCCAAGTGCTGACCTGACATTGATGCTGACCAAGGCCATCAAACCATGTCCCATAGTGCCATGGCCACAGGTTTCTTGAACACCTCCAAGGATGGGGACTCCACCACCTCCCTGGGCAGCCTCTTCTAATCCCTGACCACTCTTGCAGCCATTGCCTCTCCTTCTATCACCTGAGACTAGGGAGCAGAGCCCAACCCCCACCTCACTGCAACCTCCTCTCAGGAGCTGTAGAGAGCAATGAGGTCTCCCCTCTGCCTTTCCTCCTCCACACCCCCAGCTCCCTCAGCTGCTCCTCCCCAGCCCTGTTCTCCAGACCCTTCCCCAGCGTTGTTGCCCTTCTCTGGACACACTCCAGCTCCTCAATGTCCTTCTTGCAGTGAGACACCCAAAACTGAAGCCAGTGCTGAAGCTGCAGGCTGTAGAAGGTGGATCAAAAATCTGATGACCTATTTCATGATGCAATTGAGATGCATTTTTGAATGCTCTATGTCTTACTTAAGTATAGTCACAGAATGGTTGGTGTCAGAAGGGACCTCTGGAGATCATCTACTCCAAGCCCCCTGCTAAAGTAGATTCATTTAGAACACCTTGCACAGGGCTGGAAGGCAAGAGGGAGGGGACAGGCTCTGCTCAGCTGCAACCTGGGATAGGACAAGAGGCAATGGATGGAAACTCCAGCACAGGAGGTTCCACCTCACCATGAGGAGGAACTTCTTCACTGGGAGGGTCCCAGAGCCCTGGAGCAGGCTGCCCAGAGAGGTTGTGGAGTCTCCTTCTCTGGAGCCTTTCCAGCCCTGCCTGGATGTGTTCCTGTGTGCCCTGTGCTGGATTCTGTGGTCCTGCTCTGGCAGGGGATTGGACTGGAAGATCTCCAGAGGTCCTTTCCAACCCCTAACATCCTGTGATCCTCTGATATACTACTACTACTACTACTTATTATTATTATTACTATCATTATTATTATTTTATAATAATATTACATTATTATTAATATTATTATAATAATTATCATTATTATTCTTATCATTATTATTATTTAGAATTTCAGAGGGTTCTTTCTTCTTCCTGCTTCTAGAGAGACCTAGTAAACAACCTTCTTTTGAAACTACTACTAAGCAGAAGTAGCTTAGAATCATAGAATCATAGAATCAATGAGGTTGGAAGAGACCTCCAAGATCATCCAGTCCAACCTATCACCCACCCTAAGCAATCAACCAGACCATGGCACTAAGTGCCTCATCCAGGCTCCTCTTGAACATCTTCAGGGATGGTGACTCCACCACCTCCCTGGGCAGCACATTCCAAGGGCAAATCTCTCTCTCTGGGTAGAACTTCCTCCTAACACCCAGCCTAGACCTCCCCTGGGGCAGCTTGAGACTGTGTCCTCTCCTTCTGTCCTTGGGTGCCTGGGAGAAGAGCCCAACCCCCACCTGGCTACAACCTCCCTTCAGGTAGTTGTAGACAGCAATGAGGTCTCCCCTGAGCCTCCTCTTCTCCAGGCTGAACACCCCCAGCTCCCTCAGCCTCTCCTCATAGGGTTATTGCCAACCTTGTTGCTTTTGAATCATTATTGCCATCCTGACTTTACTGCACTGCATAACCTGCAAAAGAGCTGATGGCACTCCAACATATTTTTCCCCTCCTGCAAAATGAAATAGGAAACCTTTTAACCAAGAAAAGATGATTATAGCTAATCAGCTGATAGATCTTGAGCCACTAAAGCTTTCAGGCTGTAGTGCATTCTGGGATTCTTAAATGCTTGCAGAGATTCACACAGCTTCAGGGATTGCATTGGGTTGGAAGGGAGCCTCAAAGGTCATCTTTGTCCAACCCCCTGCAGGCAGCAGGGACACCTCCAACTAGAGCAGGCAGATCAGGACCACAGCAAGTTTGATCTGAATGTCTCCAGGGATAGGTTGCTCATCCCTGGGCAACCTGTTCCAGTGTCTCACCAGCCTCATTGTGCAGAGCTTCCTCCTGATGTCCAACCTAACTCTGCCCTGCTCCAGTTTCAAACCATTGCCTCCTATCCTGTCCCAACAGGCCCTTCTGAACAGTCCCTCCCCAGCCTTCCTGCAGGTCTCCTTCAGGTACTGGAAGGCTGCTCTAAGATCTCCCTGGAGCCTTCTCTTCTTAGAATCATAGAATCACAGAATCAGTCAGGATTGGAAGGGACCACGAGTCCTATCACTACCTGAGATCTTAAAATTCCCTCCTCAGCTTTCTTGGAGCCCCCTTCAGAGCCTGGAAGGCCACAAGAAGGTTTCCTCAGAGCCTTCTCTTCTCCAGACTGAACAGCCCCAACTCTCTCAGTCTGTCCTCATAAGAGAGCAGCTCCAGCCCTCTGCTCATCCTGGTGGCCCTTCTCTGGACACCTTCCAGCATGTCCATAGGCCTCTTGTAAGAGAGGTTCCAGAACTGGACCCAGAGCTCCAGGTGTGGTCTGAGCAGAGTGGAGCAGAGGGGGAGAATCCCCTCCCTGGCCCTGCTGGCCACACTTCTCCTGATGCAGCCCAGGCTCTGCTTGGCTCTCTGGGCTGCAAGTGCACACTGACAGCTCATGCTGAGCTTCTCATCCACCAGGCTCAACAGCCCCAACTCTCAGCCTGTCCCCATAGCAGAGCTGCTCCAGCCCTCTGATCATCTTCATGGCCTTCTATGGACCCTCTCCATCAGGTCTGTGTCTCTCTTGCATTGGGAGCTGCAGAGCTGGCCCCAGCCCTGCAGGTGAGGTCTCCCCAGAGCAGAGCAGAGGGCAGGATCTCCTCTCTCCAGCTCTGGCCACACTGCTTTGGATGCAGCCCAGGCTGCCCTTGGCCTTCTGTGCTGCCAGTGCCCATTGCTGGCTCCTGTCCAGCTCCTCCCCCACCAGCACCCCCAAGTCCTTCTCTGCAGGGCTGCTCTCAACCTCATCATCCCCCAGCCTGGACTGGTAGCAAGGGTTGCTCTGAATTCTAGGAGTAGCTGTGCAGCTCTGATACATAACCAGCCCAGGACAAAGGTATTCAAAACCTCTCAGTAACTCTTGAGTGATGACTCACAAGAGCTGGGATGCAATACTGACATCACGAGCAGCACCACTTACTGAGGTAAGGGAGGGGAAGGAGAAGGGGAAGGAGGGGAAGGGAAAGGAGGGGAAGGGAAAGGAGGGGAAGGGGAGAGAGAGGGAAGGGAGAGGGAGAGGGAGGGGAAGGAGGGGAAGGGAAAGGAGGGGAAGGGGAGAGAGAGGGAAGGGAGAGGGAGAGGGAAAGGAGGGGAAGGGAAAGGAGGGGAAGGGGAGAGAGAGGGAAGGGAGAGGGAGAGGGAGAGGGAAAGGAGGGGAAGGGAAAGGGAAAGGGAAAGGGAAAGGGAAAGGGAAAGGGAAAGGGAAAGGGAAAGGGAAAGAGAAAGGGAAAGGGAAAGGGAAAGGGAAAGGCTACACAAACTTATTTTTTTAGCTAAGCATCCTTTTTTCTTCCCCAGAGAGCAGATGCAATAATGCTGTCTAGCCAATTTTCTGTTTATTCAAAATATCTGAATCTACTTTTACTGCAAGCCTTGTGCTTAGCAGCTGTGCATATGTTGTGGGGCTTGTTTGAAGCCTTTGCTGTTGTACCACACAGCTATCTCAGACCAAGAATAAAGCAGTATTTATAGCTTTTATGATCTTGAAGGAGGAACAGAATGTCTAACAGGAGGGCAAATAAAACCAGTCACTCATTCTCACCCCCTGCTTCAAACTTCACTATACAGACAGACACCTTTGGGGTGTTTTTCCCTGCCTCCAGCACTGGAGAAGGTCTGAGAAGTGTCAGACCAGCAACATTGCAAACTGCTGATTTTAGCTTCCTCACTCACTCATGGTAGTTTCTTCCAGAGCTGCTTTCTAGTACACATGAGAGAAAGTACCAAAAGATAAACAACAACTCTGAAGTTTCTGCCCCATCACCTAACCTCTGTCAGCAGCAGTTCTGGGATCCATCTGGGAATCAATGAGCCATTTGCCAAAGAAAGGAGTTACAAGTGCACAGCCTACAGCCCTGCTCAAACCAAGGCCCTTGGGAACCCTCTTTTAAAACAGTTTTTCAAAGTTGAAGGCTGTAAAAACGTCTTCAGCCCCTCCCAGAAGGTCATTCAGGTTGCCCTTCACAAAGGTTGGTGAATCAAAGGATCATAGAATGGTCTGGGCTGGAAGGAATCTCCAAAGCTCATCCAGTCCAACCCCCTGCAGGCAGCAGGGACATCCACAGGGACATCCTCCACTAGATCAGGTTTCCCAAAGCCCTCTTGAGCCTCATCTTGAATATCTCCAGGGAAGGAGCCCCAACCACCTCCCTGGGAAGCCTTAGCATTTTACCTCAGGTTTCCCTGAGCCCTGGCAAGCCTGATCTTGACTATCTCCAGGGATGGAGACCCAACCACCTCCCTGGGAAGCCTTAGAATTACCCTGGACCTCAGCCAGGCACCCCCAGTGGGATGCTGAGAGAGGAATCCCTGCTGAAAGGAAGGATGGGGTGTCAGTGTCTGAGCCTTCTGTTCCCTCTCTCCTTTCCAAGATGTTTCTTTACTTTAGCCCCTTCCCTCCTGCAGTGCCTGGGCTCAGGGGGGAACTAGAACAGCCAGCTATGAATCCTCCCTTGTTTCTTTGAATTCTCAAAATCCTTTTGCTTTCTGCACTGGTTGGACAGCAGAGACATCCTGACAGACATCTGAAGCTGACCATCCCCACTGAGTCTCACCCACTTTTAGCAGATGCTTAAAACAGTCTCACATGGCAAAGCAATGATGTGAAGTCAAAAGGTGAAGGCTGTCCTCTGAGACCACAGCTATGTATTCTGGGTCACAAGAGGGAAAAGAATGCAGTCCAGATTTAACCCCTCTGCTTCCACTGCTTTTTCCTACAGCCCCACTCAGGTCCCAACCAGTGCTTCCCAACAGCTTCTTTTTCAAAAGCAAAATGAAGCCCAGATTCCCAGAACAAACACATAGAATCCTGGAATGGGTTGGGTTGGAAGGGACCTTAAAGATCCTCCAGTTCCAACCCCCCTGCCATGGGCAGGGACACCTCCCACCAGCCCAGCTTGCTCAAGGCCTCATCCAGCCTGGCCTTGAACACCTCCAGGAGGGGACATCCACAACCCCCCTGGGCAACCTGTGCCAGTGTCTCACCACCCTCACTGCAAAGAATTTCTTCCTCAACTCCAGTCTCAATCTCCCCTCTCCCAGCTCAAAGCCATTGTCCCTCATCCTGTCACTCCCAGCCCTTGTCCAAAGTCCCTCCCCAGCTCTCTTGGAGTCCCTTCAGATACTGGAAGGCTGCTCTGAGGTCTCCCTGGAGCCTTCTCTTCTCCAGGCTGAACAGCCCCAACTCTCCCAGCCTGTCCACACTGGGAAGGTTCTCCAGCCCTCTGATCATCTTTGTGGCCTCCTCTGGACCCTCTCCCACAGTTTGATGTCCAGATGCTGTAAGGTGACACACAGGTGATGGCAGAGCTCTGCAAGAACTCCAGTCATGTGTAGACCTCACATGGAGAGTTTGCTGAAGGCTTGGCTGGCTTCATTGTTACACACAGAAATGAGTCGCAGGTACTTCAATTCATCCTCCTGGGGAAAGCAATCCCCAAAGAAACTGTCCCCAAGAAAGCCAGAAAGAAACTGTCCCCAGCAAGCAACTAGGGACTTCACATCCAGCCATATGTGATCTCACAAAGGCTTTGAGGAATGGCTGTAACTGGATTAGGGAATCACAGAATTGTCAGGGTTGGAAGGGACCTCAAGGATCATCCAGTTCCAACCACCTGCCATGGCCAGGGACACCTCACACCACAGCAGGTTGCTCACAGCCACATCCAGCCTGGCTGCAAAAACCTCCAGGGATGAGGCTTCCACCACCTCCCTGGGCAACCTGTGCCAGTGTCTCACCACCCTCATGGGGAAGAACTTCTTCCTGACATCCAATCTGAATCTCCCATTTCTAGTTTTACTCCATTCCCCCCAGTCCTGTCATTCCCTGACACCCTCAAAAGTCCCTCCCCAACTTTCTTGGAGCCCCCTTCAGGCCACAAGTTCTCTTTGGAGACCTCATTAATCCTATAATCTTACTAATTGTATTAATCTTATCAATCTTGTATTAATCTTATATTAATTTTATTCATCTCTAAGTAAATACAATCACAGAATGTATCTGGTTGGCAAGGCCCCTTGGAGGTCAACTTGTCATTGCTGCATAGACCTTCAAAAACTATGATCAAGAGGACCTCCAGAATCATCAACACCTGGGCAATGCTTGGCAGCCCAACAGCAGGGGCAGGTGAGTGCTGGAGGTACCACAAGTGTAAAGCCCTGAGGGATGGACAGGCTTGTCTGGGGGAGATGTTTGGGTTGGTGATGGTAAAGTCCCAGTGAGGACTGGAGGGAGATTCTGGCAGAGAATAGTGATGGATTTATCAGCCTGAAGGTGCCAGCCATGTCATTAACTAATCATAGAATGGTCAGGGCTGGAAGGCACCTCCAAAGCTCATCCAGTCCAACCCCCTGCAGTCAGCAGAGACATCCCCAACTAGATCAGGTTGTCCAGAGCCCTGCCCAGCCTTACCTTAAATATCTCCAGGGATGGGGCCCCAACCACCTCCCTGGGCAACCTGTTCCAGTCTTCCACCACCCTCATGGTGCAGAACTTGTTCCTAACATCCAATCTCAATCTGCTCTTCTCTGGTTTGAAGCCATTGCCCCTGGTCCTGTCACTGCAGGCCTTTGCAAACAGTCTCTCTGCAGCCTTCCTGTAGCCCCTTCAGGTCCTGGCAGGCTGCTCTTAGGTCTCCCTGGAGCCTTCTCTTCTCCAGGCTGAACACCCCCAGCTCCCTCAGCCTGGCCTTGTAGCAGAGCTGCTCCAACCCCCTGAGCATTCTCATGGCCCTCCTCTGGACCCTCTCCATCAGCTCCATGTCCTTCCTATAGTGAGGGCTCCAGACCTGCACACAGCACTCCAGGTGAGGTCTCCTCAGAGCAGAGCAAAGTGGCAGAATCACCTCTCTGGCTCTGCTGGCAATGCTGCTTTGGATGCAGCCCAGGATGGGATTGGCCTCCTGTGCTGCAAGCTCACACTGCCTGCTCCTGGCCAGCTTCTCATCCATCAGCACCCCCAAGTCCTTTTCCTCAGGGCTGCTTTCTATCCCCTCCTCCCCAAGTCTGTACTGCCAGTGAGGATTGTTCCAGCCCAGGTGCAGGACCTGCACTAATGTAGTCATTCACAGTCATTGGGTTGGGAGGGACCCTTGAAGGTCATCTTGCCCAACCCCCCTGCACTCAGCAGGGACATCTCCAACTAGATCAGGCTGCCCAGAGCCACAGCAAGTCTGATCTTGAATGTTTCCAGGGACAGGGCTTCACCCACATCCCTGTGAACCTGCTCCAGTATTTCACCACTCTCATTATAAAGAACTTCTTCCTTATGTCCAACTTAAATCTGCCTGAGCTGAGCACCAAGCACACCTTCCATGCTCACAGCAAACAGAACAGCTGGAGGCTCTCAGGCCTGGCCAGAAGAGATCTCCTCCTGCTTGTGGAGCTTGCTCTGAGCAAACTACTCCACCACATCTCTGGGCAACCTGTTGCAGCCTTTCACCACCCTCATTGTGCAGGACTTCCTCCTGAGAGAATGTGATTTGCCAAATGTGTCCAAGTGAAGCCAACAGCTCTGGACAGAGCCAGGATGTAAGAAATTGATATTGATTTCCTGCAGACTAAGTTATTGTCCTGTGATTGATTTTGTGAGGGAAAAAAAAAACACCACCACCACCAACAGAACCCCCACAAGAGTTATTTCTGTGTTTTCCCAGCTGGAATTGACAACACTTACAAAGCCATTGCCATCTGCATCCAGGAATGGGTATGCCTGCAGCAGGGCACTGACCACCAGGTTGTACTGCTGACTGTTTGGGTACCTGTGCAAACAGATGGAGATGGAAACGAGTTGTTGGTGTTCTGGACACTGGCAGGCCCTCTGTGGAGTCTGCACTGATTTACACTGAACTGATTGCCATGGTTCTCCCTTGGCTGAGCAAAGAGAATCACAGATGGTTAGAGGAAGGGACCTCCAGAGATTGTCCACTCCAAGCCCCCTGCCAGAGCAGGGGCACCCAGGGTAGTCTGCACAGGAACACATCCAGGTGGGGCTTGAAAGTCTCCAGAGCAGGAGACTCCACAACCTCTCTGGGCAGCCTGCTCCAGACCTCCAGCACCCTCACTGTAAAGAAGTTTCTGCTCATGTTAAGCTGAAATCTTCTCTGTTCCACTTTGTCTCCACTATTCCTTGTCTTATCATTGTGCACCACCCAGCAGAGCCTGGCCCCCTCCCCTTGACCCCCACCCCTCAGCTATTGATAGACATTGATCAGATCCCTCTCAGCCTTCTCTTCTCCAGACTAAACAGCCCCAGGGCTCTCAGTCTCTCTTCACAGGAGAGCTGCTCAAGTTCCCTAAGCATCCTCCTGGCTCTCCCTTGGACTCTCTCCAGCAGGTCTCTGTCTCTCTTGACCTGGGGAGCCCCAAACTGGACACAGGATTGCAGCTGTGGTCTCAGCAGGGCAGAGCAGAGGAGGAGCAGAACCTCCCTAGCCCTGCTGGCCACATTTTCTTGCTGCACCCCAGGATACCAGCTTTAAGGTTGGCATGAAGCCTTCCTCTTGACTTCAGCAGGTGGCAGGCCCTCAGCCTCCTCCAGCACCAAGAGAATAGGTCAGAATCTGCTTCTGCAGCCAACAGGTAGTGTCTCCATATTGGATGCAGAGGGGAATATAGTAACAAAATATGAGGAGAAGGCAGAGGTACTTAACACCTTCTTTGCCTCAGTCTTCAATAGTGGGACATGTTGTCTGCAGGACAAGTGGCCTCCTGAACTGGCAGATGGAGCCAGGGAACATCACAGTCCCCCTGTAATCCAGGAGGAAGCAGTAAGGGATCTGCTGACCCACTTGGATCCTCACAAGTCCATGGGACTTGATGGGATCCATCCTAGGGTGCTGAGAGAGCTGGCAGATGAGCTGGCCAAGCCTCTCTCCATCATTTATCAGCAGTCCTGGCTCACAGGTGAGGTCCCTGATGACTGGAGGCTGGCCAGTGTGATGCCCATCCACAGAAAGGGCCTGAAAGAGGAACCAGGAAATTCCAGACCTGTCAGCCTGACCTCAGTGCCAGGCAAGGTTATGGAACAGATCATCCTGAGCACAATCACACAGAACCTGCAAGATGGTCAAGGGATCAGGCCCAGCCAGCAGGATTCAGGAGGGGTAGGTCCTGCCTGACCAACCTGATCTGCTTTTATGATCAGGTTAGCACCTGGTGAATGCAGGGCAGGCTGTGGATGAAGTCTGCCTGGACTTCAGCAAAGCCTTGGACACTGTCTGCCACAAGAAGCTCCTGGCAAAGCTGGCAGCTCATGGTTTGGACAGATTCACTCTGAAATGGGTCAAGAACTGGCTGGAGGGCCAGGCCCAGAGAGTGGTGGTGAATGGTGCCACTGCCAGCTGGCAGCCAGGCACCAGTGGTGTCCCCCAGGGATCAGTGCTGGGCCCCATCCTGTTCAATATCTTTATTGATGATCTGGATGAGGGGATTGAGTCCAGCATCAGTAAGTTTGCAGATGACACCAAGTTAGGAGCAGGAGTTGATCTGTTAGAGGGTAGGAGGCTCTGCAGAGGGACCTGGACAGGCTGGACAGATGGGCAGAGGCCAATGGGATGAGATTTAACAAGGCTAAGGGCAGAGTTCTACACTTTGGCCACAACAACCCCAAGCAGAGCTACAGGCTGGGGACAGAGTGGCTGGAGAGCAGCCAGGCAGAGAGGGACCTGGGGGTGCTGGGTGACAGCAGCTGAACAGGAGCCAGCAGTGTGCCCAGGTGGCCAAGAAGGCCAATGGCATCCTGGCCTGCATCAGGAATAGTGTGGCCAGCAGGAGCAGGGAAGTCATCCTGCCCTGTGCTCAGCACTGGTTAGACCACACCTTGAGTGCTGTGTCCAGGTCTGGGCTCCTCAGTTCAAGAGAGATGTTGAAGGACTGGAAGGTGTCCAGAGAAGGGCAATGAGGCTGAGGAGGGGTCTGGAGCACAGCCCTGTGAGGAGAGGCTGAGGGAGCTGGGGGTGTTCAGCCTGGAGAAGAGGAGGCTCAGGGGAGACCTCATTGCTGTCTACAACTACCTGAAGGGAGGTTGTAGCCAGGTGGGGGTTGGGCTCTTCTCCCAGGCAACCAGTGACAGAAGGAGAGGACACAGTCTCAAGTTGCCCCAGGGGAGGTCTAGGCTGGGTGTTAGGAGGAAGTTCTTCCCAGAGAGAGAGATTTCCCATTGGGATGTGCTGCCCAGGGAGGTGGTGGAGTCACCATCACTGGAGATGTTCAAGAGGAGCCTGGATGAGGCACTTAGTGCCATGGTCTGGTTGATTGCTTAGGGTGGGTGATAGGTTGGACTGGATGATCTTGGAGGTCTCTTCCCACCTGGTTGATTCTATGATCTGGTGGTGTTTACTTACAGTGATCCTTCCAGGTATTTTGTCATGTCTGCTTGTAAGAACTCAATAATCCTTATTCTCATGCTGTGGTCAGGGCTCTTTTTTTCTGCCAGTATGCACTTGATATCATGAGGGAAGTCTGGCAAAGCATAGCAACTTGTCCACTGCAATGTTTTGTATCTTGCAACAAAGGACTTCAGATTATTTCTGCAAAAGAAAATATCAGGTCATCATGGTCATGACCTCCTTCTGCTGGAATGCAAGCAAGGAGGAAAGAAAAACACAGGCAAAAAATTCAGCACAAAGGAAAACTATTGCTAGAGAAACCTGAGCCTTGCACTCTTTGATTCTACTTACAATCACAGAATTGTCAGGGTTGGAAGAGACCTCAAGGCTCATCCAGTTCCAACCCCCCAGGTCATGGGCAGGGACACCTCACACCACAGCAGGTTGCTCACAGCCACATCCAACCTGGCTGCAAAAACCTCCAGGGATGAGGCTTCCACCACCTCCCTGGGCAACCTGTGCCAGTCTCTCACCACCCTCATGGGGAACAACTTCTTCCTAACATCCAATCTGAATCTCCCCATTTCTAGTTTTGCTCCATTCCCTCCAGTCCTATCACTCCCTGATGCCCTCAAAAGTCTCTCCCCAACTTTCTTGTAGTCCCCTTCAGATACTGGAAGGTGTATGCATAAGGTCTTGCCCAACCCCCCTGCAGTCAGCAGGGATATACCTCCAACTAGATCAGGCTGCCCAGGGTCACATCAAGTCTGATCTTGAATGTTTCCACGGACAGGGCTTCACCAACATCCCTAGGCAACCTGCTCCAGTATTTTACCACTCACTATAAAAATCTTCTTCCTTATGTTCAACTTAAAACTGAGCACTGACCACACCTACAATACTCACAGCAAACAGAGCAGTGGGAGGCTCTCAGTGCTAGCCAGAGGATATATTTTTATCAGTGCTATAGATGTTGGAATTGAGTGCACCATCAGCAGTGTGCAGATGGCACCAAGCTGAGTGGTGCTGTCCAGAGGGACAGGAGGGCATCCAGAGGGACCTGAGCAAACTGCAGAGCTGGGCCCAGGTGAACCTCATGAGGTTCAACAAGAGCAAGTACAGGTGCTGCACCTGGGCTGGGACAATCCTCACTGGCAGTCCAGACTGGGGGAAGAGGGGATAGAAAGCCTCCAGCTGTTCTGTTTGCTGTGAGCATGGAAGGTGTGCTTGGTGCTCAGCTCAGGCAGATTTAAGTTGGACATAAGGAAGAAGTTCTTTATAATGAGAGTGGTGAAATACTGGAGCAGGTTCACAGGGATGTGGGTGAAGCCCTGTCCCTGGAAACATTCAAGATCAGACTTGCTGTGGCTCTGGGCAGCCTGATCTAGTTGGAGATGTCCCTGCTGAGTGCAGGGGGGTTGGGCAAGATGACATTCAAGGGTCCCTCCCAACCCAATGACTGTGAATGACTACATTAGTGCAGGTCCTGCACCTGGGCTGGAACAATCCTCACTGGCAGTACAGACTGGGGGAGGAGGGGATAGAAAGCAGCCCTGAGGAAAAGGATTTGGGGTTGCTGATGGATGAGAAGCTGGCCAGGAGCAGGCAGTGTGAGCTTGCAGCACAGGAGGCCAATCCCATCCTGGGCTGCATCCAAAGCAGCATTGCCAGCAGAGCCAGAGAGATGATTCTGCCACTTTGCTCTGCTCTGAGGAGACCTCACCTGGAGTGCTGTGTGCAGGTCTGGAGCCCTCACTATAGGAAGGACATGGAGCTGATGGAGAGGGTCCAGAGGAGGGCCATGAGAATGCTCAGGGGGTTGGAGCAGCTCTGCTATGAGGCCAGGCTGAGGGAGCTGGGGGTGTTCAGCCTGGAGAAGAGAAGGCTCCAGGGAGACCTTAGAGCAGCCTGCCAGGACCTGAAAAGGGCTCCAGGAAGGCTGCAGAGAGACTGTTTGCAAAGGCCTGCAGGGACAGGACCAGGGGCAATGGCTTCAAACCAGAGAAGGGCAGATTGAGATTGGATACAGGGAACAAGTTAGGAACAAGTTCTACACCAGGAGGTTGCTGGAACACTGCAACAGGTTGTCCAGGGAGGTGGTTGAGGTCCCATCCCTGGAGATACTCAAGGTGAGCCTGGACAGGACTCTGGGCAACCTGATCTGGTTGGGGATGTCCCTGCTGACTGCAGGGGGTTGGACTGGATGAGCTTTGGAGCTCCCTTCCAGCCCTGACCATTCTGTGATTCTGTGTTCTCCTGCTTGTGAATATAAGCTTGCTCTGAGCAAACTGCTTCAAGGCACTGAGACAGTCCATCTGTTCCACAGCACTCAGGAGCTAGAGAACACATTTTCATCAGAAGAATCAATGTGCAAATAAGCCTGCACCAGGGCATCACTCCTGAGGGACAGCAGCTGGACTGTTGTGTTGGAAACAGGGGGAATGGGGTGTGCTAGGGACAACATTTGATAAGCAAACACCTTGAGGAAAGGCAGACAGGATGCATGAAGCTGCCAGGGCAGTAAAAGGTTCCCCCAGCAGTATCAGGAATGGCAGCCTCTGTCTTAGCAACAAGATAAACACCAGGCTGGCAGCAGCCAGCAGACTGCTGGAGCTGACACAGGAAAGCAGGTAGAAGGGAAATGTATTTATTGCATTGTCCTCTCCAGCTGTCTCACTGTCCTCCCAGCAAAGCACCACTGCAAGATGGATATTCCTGGGAGATTCACAGTATGGACTGCTCTGACTTGTGGAGCTGCTAGCAGAAAGTTATTCCACTGAGGGAACCTCCAAAGCTCATCTGGTTAAACATAGGCACAACTGCCAGGCGAGGCAAAGGAAATCATTGCTGCAGCCACTCACTATTTGGTTTTGTGTCTAAAGAACCTTCCTTGATATTCACACAAGCACAGGACGGTAGGGGTTGGAAGAGACCTCCAGAGATCATCCAGTTCCAACCCCCTGCCATGGGCAGGGACACCTCCCACCAGCACAGCTTGCTCAAGGCCTCATCCAGCCTGGCCTTGAGCACCTCCAGGGAGGAGGCAGCCACAGCCTCCCTGGGCAACCTGTGCCAGTGTCTCACCACCCTCACTGGAAAGAATTTCTTCCTGATCTCCAGTCTCAATCTCTCCTCTTCCAGCTATCAGCACCTCTACCTTCCCAAGTGCTACATTTGAGATGCTTGAAGCACACAATTTTTTTTTGCAGCCATGTTCTACCCTGGAATCATTAATTTACCAGATTGCTATTGAAAATACACCTGTAAAAAAAAAAAAAAAAGACCAAAAACCCAAACAACAACCCAAAACCAACAATCAAACCAAAACCAGACCAAACAATGAGAAATAAAAATTAGAAAAATAAAGAGAAGTCTGTAATGTGCATAAGTTAACACATGAGACAGTGAGGGTGGACTGAGGTTGGAAGGCAGACAAAGCACTGCTGGACTCCAACAATCAGTCAAGTCCCAATTTATGAACATATCTTGCTGCACCTAAGCCTCCCCTAACCAGCATCACTTTTTACAACATAGAATTATAGAATTGTTTGGGTTGGAAAAGACCTCAAAGATCACCCACTCCAACCAGCAACCCAACACCACCCTGGCCATCAAACCCTGGCCCCAAGTGCCATGGCCACAGGTTGCTGAAACACCTCCAGGGATGGGGACTCCACCACCTCCCTGGGCACTGTGCCAGAGCCTGAGAACCCTTGCTGGGAAGAAATTGTTCCTAATCTCCAACCTGAACCTCCCCTGGCACAGCTTGAGGCTGTTTCCCCTTGTCCTGGCACTTATTGCATGTGAGAAGAGACCAACCCGCATGTCACTCCAACCTCCCTTGAGGTAGCTGTAGAGAATAATGTGCTCTCCCCTCAGTCTCCTCTTCTCCACACTGAACACCCCCAGGTCCCTCAGCTGCTCCTCCCCAGCCCTGTTCTCCAGACCCTTCCCCAGCTTGGTTACTCTGGATGTGCTCCAGCTCCTCAATGTCCTTCCTGGAGTGAGGGGCCCAGAACTGAACAGTGATGTGTTTAATCTTACCAAAACAAACTCCTGCTTATGCCATGTTCAGCAGCTGAGGGAAGTTCAGTAAATGCATTAGAAACTCACTTTTGCTTTAGCACTCTGTGATCAATTAGTCCTTCTTCACTTTCAGGTAAGCAGAGATATTTTTTCTGTTCCACAAGAGCAGAAGAATGTAACAGTGGTCTGCCAGCAGCCCTGGAACAAACCAAAGCAAAATAAACCGAAAAAGAAGGGGAGAAAGGAGGGAGAAAGGGAAAGTCCACAACATCAGAGACACATGGTGCTGTTGGAGAGGGTCTAGAGGAGCACAATGAAGATGAACAGAGAGCTGGAGAACCTCCACTGTGGGGAAGATATTGAAACGCTGCTCTAAAGTCTCCCTGCAGCCTTCCTTTCTCCAGGCTGAAGAGCCCCAACTCTGCCAGCCTGTCCCCATAGCAGAGCTGCTCCAGCCCTCTGGGCATCCTCACAGCCCTCATCCAGATCCCCTCCAGCAGGTCCATGTCCCTCTTGTGTTGGACCCAGCCCTGCAGGTGAGGTCTCCCCAGAGCAGAGCAGAGGGGCAGGATCTCCTCTCTCCATCTCTGGCCACACTGCTTTGGATGCAGCCCAGGCTGCCCTTGGCCTTCTGTGCTGCCAGTGCCCATTGCTGGCTCCTGTCCAGCTTCTCCCCCACCAGCACCCCCAAGTCCTTCTCTGCAGAGCTGCTCTCAATCTCCTCATCCCCAGCCTGGATTGATAATGGGAATTGTCTCAACCCAGGTGCAGGACTTTGCACTTCACCTTACTGAACTTCATGAGGTTCACCAGGGCAAGACAACAGGGAAATACTGAAGACGCTTCCTGAAGCTTCACAGCTGAGCCAGAAAGAGGTAACTCTGGGGTTGATTTCTGCCCTGCCCTGTGGCCAAGCAATGCCTTTTCCACCCTGGCCCTGGCCCTTGCAGTGTGAGGCAGCTCAGGAACTAGCCTGACTGAGAAATAATTGAGTGCAATAGGAAAGGGGATTGGTTTTCACCTGAGCTCAAGCACAACAGGAGCTGAGCTATCAACATGCAGACTTTGTTCTCACAGTAGTCCCCTGCAGCTGTGGGGCCACACATTCAGCTATGGATACTGCTAATGGTGAACCTCAGTGCAGTGCCTTTGCTCATGTCACCAAGTGTGCAGCTCAGCCTGGCAGCACTGAGCAACAAGTAAAGGAAGAGAGTCACAGAATCACCTGGCTGGAAAAGTCCAACTCTAAGAGAATCACAGAATTGCCAGGGTTGGAAGGGACCTCAAGGCTTGGCCAGTCCCAACCCCCTGCCATGGGCAGGGACACCTCACACTAGAGCAGGTTGCTCACAGCCACATCCAGCCTGGCTGCAAAAACCTCCAGGGATGAGGCTTCCACCACCTCCCAGGGCAACCTGTGCCAGTCTCTCACCACCCTCCTGGGGAAGAACTTCTTCCTGACATCCAATCTGAATCTCCCCATTTCTAGTTTTGTTCCATTCCCCCAAGTCCTATCACTCCCTGACACCCTCAAAAGTCCCTCCCCAGCTTTCTTGGAGCCCCCTTCAGATACTGGAAGGCCACAAGAAGGTCTCCTCAGAGCCTTCTCTTCTCCAGACTGCACAACCCCAACTCTCTCAGGCTGTCTCCAGAGCAGAGCAGCTCCAGCCCTCTGCTCATCCTCATGGCCCTTCTCTGGACACCTTCCAGCACCTCCAGATCCTTCCTGGAACAGAGGCTCCAGAACTGGACCCAGAGCTCCAGGTGTGGTCTGAGCAGAGTGGAGCAGAGGGGGAGAATCCCCTCCCTGGCCCTGCTGGCCACACTTCTCCTGATGCAGCCCAGGCTCTGCTTGGCTCTCTGGGCTGCAAGTGCTCACTGCTGGCTCCTGTTGAGCTTCTCCTCCCCCAGCACCCCCAAGGCCTTTTCCTCAGGGCTGCTCTCCAGCCAGCCCCTGCCCAGCCTGCATCAGTGCCTGGGATTGCCCCAACCCAGCTGCAGGACCTTGCATTTGGTCTTGTTGCACCTCATGAGGTTGACTTGTGCCCAGCTCTGCAGCCTGTCCAGCTCCCTCTGGACCATGACCTACCCTACCATCTCCCTCTACACCACCCACAGACCATGTCCCCAGGCTCCTCATCCAAAAGCCTTTTAAGCACCTCCAGAGATGGTGACTGTAGCAACATTGGGATTGTCACATATTCTGTTCCTCTGTATTACAAAGGAAATAATTTTCTTGCATCACTCCAAAAGACTCTCCCACACACTTCATTCTAATCAATGTCCATAATTATCTGAGGGTTGGGTGTCAGGAAGGAAGGGACAGGGACAGGCTCTGCTCACTTGCACCCTGTGACAGGACAAGGGGCAATGGACGGAGACTCCAGCACAGGAGGTTCCACCTCAACATGAGGAGGAACTTCTGCACTGGGAGGGTCCCAGAGCCCTGGAGCAGGCTGCCCAGAGAGGTTGTGGAGTCTCCTTCTCTGGAGCCTTTCCAGCCCTGTCTGGATGTGTTCCTGTGTGCCCTGTGCTGGATTCTCTGGTCCTGCTCTGGCAGGGGGTTGGACTGGCAGATCTCCAGAGGTCCCTTCCAACCCCTGACATCCTGGGAGCCTGTGAAAGCAGAGCAGTTTCAATTCATTAATAGCATTGTGCA
Source organism: Indicator indicator (assembly GCF_027791375.1). NCBI lineage: Eukaryota > Metazoa > Chordata > Aves > Piciformes > Indicatoridae > Indicator > Indicator indicator. The sequence goes on from NC_072036.1 coordinate 1,878,569, forward strand.
GGCTCTCAAAAAGCGCAAGGCCATGACCTCATTCTGCATTTCCCATGCAGTTGAAGATACTCAAAGTTAAGAACCAGTCCCAGGTGACCTCTGAAGAGACAGTAAATGACACTTTAGAATGCAAAGAACCCAGCTCTCCCCAGATTGGTGTTTTCTGGGCCATGGACAGACTCACCCACTGAGGACTTCTGGAAGCTTTGGAGAAGCTGTTTCACAGCAGCAGGTGCAGGCTCCTGGCCCACTTTTGTGTTGCTGGTATTTATTGATCAGGTCCATCAGCACTGCCTGGTGCCCAATCTTCTTCACCAGCTGCTGCACCATGCGGTCGTTGAGAGCCAGGAGAGCTGCTCCACTCACTTCTTCTTCTGCAGGTGGAAGGGGATTGCAGAGTGACTCTACAACAGCTTTACAGTTACAGCAACACTCTGTGTGACTGATCAGCTGTGGGTGGGGGCAGCTCAGAGGCAAGAGTCACAGTCACAGAATGGTCAGGGTTGAAAGGGACCTCCAGAGATCATCCAGACCACCCCCCTGCCAGAGCAGGAGCACCCAGGGCAGGTCACACAGGAACACAGCCGGCAGAGTCTTGAAAGTCTCCAGAGAAGGAAACTCCACAACCTCTCTGGGCAGCCTGCTCCAGGCCTCCAGCACCCTCACACCAAAGAATTTTCTCCTCATGTTGAGGTGGAACTTCCTGTGACTGAGTTTATATCCATTGCCCCTCACCCTACCGCTGTGTATCCCTGGAAAGAGCCTGGCTCCAGCCTCCTGACAGATACCCTTCAGATATTTGTAGACATTGATAAGGTTCCCTCTCAGCCTTCTTCTCCAGGATAAACAGCCTCAGGGCTCTCAGCCCATTCTCATAAGAGAGGACCTCCAGTCCCTTAACCATCCTCGTAGCCTCTGTTGAACTCTCTTAAGCAGTTCTCTGCCCCTCTTGAACTGAGAAGCCCAGAACTGGACACAGTCCTCCAGATGTGGTCTCACCAGGGCTGAGCAGAGGAGGAGGAGAAGGATGATTTCTCCTGCTGATGGTTTTTCAACTGCTAAAACGATGATGGTTTAGCTACTGTCCTTCCCCAAGCACTGCCAGGAGTGCTGGGCACTGGCCAGACATTTCCCATGACAAAAAGCCAAGTATGAGACACACAAAAGCAGTGAGCTGACTGCTTTGATGCTTTCAGTCAGGCCTCAGCAGGCTGGGACTTTGTTCATGAAGGAAAACATAGCCAGCAGAACCAGGGAGGGGATTCTCCCCCTCTGCTCCACTCTGCTAAATTGGATGTCAGGAAGAAATTCTTCCCCATGAGGGTGGTGAGAGACTGGCACAGGTTGCCCAGGGAGGTGGTGGAAGCCTCATCCCTGGAGGTTTTTGCAGCCAGGCTGGATGTGGCTGTGAGCAACCTGCTGTAGTGTGAGGCATGGCAGGGGGGTTGGGACTGGATGATCTTTGAGGTCCCTTCTAACCCTGATAATTCTGTGATTCTCTGATTCTATGAAAGCAAACATTTTAAGAATCACAGAATTGTTTCCTTTGGAAAAGAGCTCTAAGATCTTCCAGTCCAAACATCAACCACCATGGCCCCCAAAACATGGCCCCAAGTGCCATGGCCACATCTTTCTTGAACACTTCCAGGGATGGGGACTCCACCACCTCCCTGGGCAGCCTCTGCCAATCCCTGACCACTCTTGCAGCAAAGAAATTTTCCCTGATCTCCAACCTAACCCTCCCCTGGCACAATTTCAGGCCATTTCCTCTCCTCCTATCACCTGATACCAGGGAGCAGACAACAAACTGCCTGTTCACATAACAGCTTCTCGTGCACTCCTTTAACTATGAGGATACAAACACTCTACAAAGCATTTACACACTGCAGTGACATTATCACAGGATGTTAGGGGTTGGAAGGGACCTCTGGAGATCTTCCAGTCCAAGCCCCCTGCCAGAGCAGGACCAGAGAATCCAGGTCACACAGGAACACATCCAGACAGGGCTGGAAAGGCTCCAGAGACGGAGACTCCACAACCTCTCTGGGCAGCCTGCTCCAGGGCTCTGGGACCCTCCCAGTGAAGAAGAATTTCTTAGGTTTATCCAACATAAAGCAGGCCCTGCCCAGACTGTTAAAGTGCCAGCTCAGCTCCAAGGTGCCTCCATTCAGATTCAGGTTTCGTATCATCCCCCAGCACTTCTCAGAGACACAATAAACCTCCACACTCCTTTGAGCTGATCTCTGCCAGCTCTTACCCTCATCACTATCTATAAAGTCTGAATTTAGCCTACCTACACAAGCCCCAGACAAGGTAGGCTGTGCCAGGTAAAGGCAGAGAAAGAAATACTAAACACACACACGCCACCCCAAACAACAGGAATGCTTACCACGGAACTTGGGAACAAGTTCTCCTAAATTCCTCTGTCTCAACCAGTTGCAGACTTGATCTACTGTCCAGTTTTCCATCTTCAGCTGCTTCAATGCTTTAGATGTTGCTGTGAAATTAAAAGAGAGGATTATTTTTGTGCTGAATTCTAATGTTTCATAGGGGGAAAAAAAATGCACTTAGGAAATAAATGTACATGCCCTGAACAAAAAGAGTGCAGAATAATCCAGCTGATGACTGTTGAAAGCAGCAGCTCCCCTGGATCACTTCCTTCACCTCCTCTCCCTCTCCTGCTTTCCCTCTGCTCTAGGAGACAGCCTCATGGCTTATAAAAAAGGACCTGCTCCAGTACCATTAACACCCAGGTTTCCACACAGAGAAGCAAAAAGGTGTGAAATTCACCACCAGCAGCTCGTCAGGAAACGGCTGACGTCTTACAGAGAGGAAAAAAAAACCCAAGCAGCACCAGACCAGGCTTTGGCACAGAGATGTTGAGAGTAAATTAAGCCCCTTAACCCCCCCTGCAGCACCGAGCAGGCTCTCCAGCAAACACTAACCCTCAAGTACCAACAATTAGGGGCAATAAAGCCCCCGGAAGGGGGGAAAAGGAATCAGTCCCCTTGTTCATTGCTTGTCCAACCCTTCAGGCTCCAGCCCTCCCTAGGACAACGTGGTGGCTGCCCTGGGAAGGAGCAGCTCCAGCAGCACTTTTCTCTCCCTCTTCCTGAGGGATTGGCTTGGGTCTCCTCAGGAGAAGATGACTTACAAAGGCAAAGCTTGTCCTGCTCTGCCTACACATCCACAGCAGCAAACTCTCTCTGAGGGTGATTTTCTCACTAATGTTTTTCAGCTCTCCTTGATAAAGGAGAACCAAGTGCTCCATGGCTGAGCTGGCAATCCACAGAGAGCAGCAGAGGAAACGATCCCAGCCTGTTTTCCAGGTGACCACACCTCTGGTATGCTTGGCCTTGCCTTCCCTTTCTTAAAATACATCACGGGATCACAGAGTCACCTGGATGGAAAAGCTCTTGGGATCATCAAGTCCAGCCATGACCTAACAGCTCCCTGCACACAGCTCCCAGACCATGTCCCTGAGCTCCTCATCCAAATGTCTGTTAAACACCTCCAGGGATGGGGATTCCACCACCTCCCTGGGCAGCCTGGGCCAGTGCCTGATGACCATTTTGGTGCTGTTTTCTTTTTTTCTAATATCCAACCTGAACCTCCCCTGATGAAATTTGAAGCCATTTCCTCTTGTCCTATCACTTATTACTTGGAAGAAGAGATCATTCTCCTTTCTACAACCACCTTTCAGTGAGCTGTAGAGAGCAATGAGGTCTCCTTTCAGCCTCCTCTTCTCAGCCTGCAGTGAACTCCAGGCTAAGATGAGGATTCACCACATGAACCACAACAGGACCACTGCACCACAAAACCCAAATGGTCACCATCCTTCCATAGAAACATTTCCAACTTCACCCTTCAGCAGCAGAGATCCCCCAAACCAGCTGTGCTCCATCTCACACTCTTGAGCCAGCAGAGACTGGAGCTAGGTGATCTCAACTCAAGCCACTCTGTGCTTCAACAACTTAAAAGGGTTAAGTTGAAGAACTTCTTTCTGAGTGACACCAGTGGATTTAATTTGATATGACAACAGTAGCCATACAACTCCTCCCCCAGGCTAAGCAGCAATAACAGGGTGTGAAAAGTCATTATTTGTTGAGAACTCTGGTGTAAATGAAAAATCACACCTTCCTGTCACACTTCTTACTGCCTTGCAAAGAGCAGGGTGAAAAAGAAAAAAAAAAAAAAAAAGAAAAGAAAAAAAAGAAGGCTCCCAAAACTTAAAAGACAAAACTGAATGCAAAGCAGAAAGAGATTTGCCTTATCAAGCCAGCACTGGATACATCGAGATGGAAAGGCCACTGCCTCATCCTGTAAGCAGAGCAGCATCCTAGAATAGGATATAAACAGGAGATTCCACCTCAGCATGAGGAGGAACTTCTTCACTCTGAGGCTCACAGAGCACTGGAGCAGGCTGCCCAGAGAGGTTGTGGAGTCTCCTTCTCTGGAGCCTTTCCAGCCCTGTCTGGATGTGTTCCTGTGTGCCCTGTGCTGGATTCTCTGGTCCTGCTCTGGCAGGGGGTTGGACTGGAAGATCTCCAGAGGTCCCTTACAACCCCTAACATCCTGTGAGCTGTGATTATATGATCCTGCTGAAGCAGGCAGGCAGACACCAACATTTCAAAGAGGGAAAAAAGGGAACCACAGCCCTGGACAGCAATCTGCACCTTAAGCCCTGGACAGCAATCATCTGCACCTTTAGCCCTTTGCAGCTCTACAGCAACACCTCCACTGGCACATGGAAATGCAGGAAGTGGTGGCAGTTCTGAGGCTGTTTAAAACAATCATACTGTGTGGATGAACAATCATGGAATCATAGAATGATTTGGCTTGGAAGGGACCTGCAAAGCTCATCCAGTCCAACCCCCCTGCAGTCAGCAGGGACATCCTCCTCCAGATCAGGTTCCCCAGAGCCCTGTTGAGCTTCACCTTGGATATCTTCAGGTAAGAAGCCACAGTCACCTTCCTGGGCAACCTGTTCCTGTGTTCCACCACCCTCATGATGCAGAATTTCTTTCTAACATCCAAGGGTCACTACAAACAAGTGCTTTGAAATGCTTCTCCAAAGGGATTTCACTCACTTGCACCATAAAGGAGCTGGGAAAGGAGCACAGCACTCTTCTGGCAGCATTAGGGTGGCAAGGAGAAAGCCTGAGCGTGGATCACAGAACCACAGAACTGTTGAGGTTGGAAGAGACCTTTGAGATCACCAAGTCCAAGCACTCCCCCAGAGCTCACAGCCCCAGCCCTGCTGCTGAGCCACTGCCACTGCCCCATGTCCCTCAGCACCACATCCATGCAGCTTTGAAACCCCTCCAGGGATGGGGACTGCAGCACCTCCCTGGGCAGCCTGGGACAGTGCCTGAGAACCCTTGCTGGGAAGAGATTGTTCCTAATCTCCAACCTGAGCCTCCCCTGACACAGCTTGAGACTGTTCCTTCTTGTCCTGTCACTTGCTGAGTGTGAGAAGAGCCCAACCCCCAGCTGGCTCCAACCTCCTTTCAGGGATTTGTAGAGGGTGATGAGGTCTCCTCTCAACCTCCTCTTCTGAAGACTAAACACCCCCAGTTCCCTCAGGTGTTCCTCACAGGACTTGTGTTCAAAGCCCTTCCCCAGCTTTGTGCCCTTCTCTGGAACTGCTCCAGCTCCTCGATGTCCTTCTTGCAGTGAAGAGCCCAAAACTGAATGCAGTACTTGAGGTGTGGCCTCAGCAGTGCCCAAGGAGACAATCCTATCCCTAGACCTGATGGCCACAACATTGCTGATCCAGGCCAGGATGGTGGTGACCTTCTTGGCCATCTGGTCACACACTGGCTCATCTCCAGCCAGGTCCTTCTCCACCAGACAGTTTCCAGCCTCTCTGCCCCAAGCCTGGAGCATTCATGGGGTTGTTGTGGCCCAAGCGCACCACTTGACTCTTGGCCTTGTTAAATCTCATATTGCTGGGCTGGCCTCAGCCCATCCAGCCAGCCTGGCCAGATCTCTCTGCAGAGCCTCACTGCCCTCCAGCAAATCAACATGTTGGAGTGTGGTGGGCTGAAATTCCCTTTCCACATTTACAACTCCAGACTCACTCAGTTCAGAAGCAAATGAAGCTCAGAAGCAAATGAAGCTGGGTTTACAGGCAACACTACAGTCTGTGTTGAAATGCAATGACTATGTATAAACAGACACTACTCACAACATTTACAAATAGGTGCAATCAACAACAAAACACAACCAAGCCCCCTGGCTCCAGAGAGGCTCTGCTTCTTCCCCTCTCCCCTTCCCAGAGCTAGCAGGCAAAGGGGAAGAAAGCCAAGAAGCAGCGAGGTTGTTAGAAACTTAGCTTTTCAAGGTCAGTATGAGGGTGTGTGTTATCTCCCAAAGCCAGAGGAGAGACACAGAACTGCCCAGCAGAGAAACACCAGACAGACAGACTGAGAGACTGCCTGTACCTTGTTCTGAGTGCTGCCTCTTGAACATTTCTCTCTCTCCAATGGAGGTGTTTAGAATAATCATTATTTTGCTTTCTTACACCCAGTTGTGAGTTATTCACATTTATAACAGTGTGAGAGCTGAAATCCACCTCCCATACTGACCATGACCAGGCTAGCTCAGTCGATAGAGCATGGGACTCTTAATCCCAGGGTTGTGGGTTCAAGCCCCACATTGGGTGTGAAAATATGAATCGTAAGAATGTGAGAGCTGAAATCCCCCTCTCACCCCAACACTGAGCAGGCTGGCTCAGTCTGGCAGCAAAGGAAGCTGTATTTAAGGCAACACTACAACCTGTGATGCAATGCAATGACTCTGTACAAACAGACACTGCTCACAACATTTACAAACAGGTACAGTCAACAGAAAAACACAACCAAGCCCCCTTGGCCCCCCCAGAAGAGAGGGGGGCCATGCTTATTTTCCCTCCCTTCCCAGAGCAGGCAAAAGGGAAGAAAGCCAAGAAGCAGAGACTTAGCTTGTCAAGGTCAGTATGTTATCCTCAGGCAGATAAGAAGCAGCAGCAGATTGAGAGAAGCAGGACTGCCAGACTGCCCGACTGCCTGACCTGGTTTGGAGTGGTGAGTCTTAAGCATTTCTCTCTCTCCAATGGAAGTGCTTAGAATAATCATTATTTTGCTTTCTTGCACTCAACAGTGATTTATTTACATCCTTTCACATTCTCTGCTCAAGCTTTGTGAAGAAAAATTAAAAAGACAGTTTTAAATCCATCACAACATTCTTTCTGCTCAAACTCTGTGAGAAGAAATTTAAGGTATAGCCTTAAAGCCACCACACAACACAGCCGCAACACCAGCGTGGTGTTCTCTGCACACTGCCTGAGGGTGCCTCCATCACCTCATCACCATCAGATCATTGATAAAGATGTTAAACAGAACTGGGTCCAGCACTGAGCCATGGGGAACAGCTGAGGCTGGTATTTGTCTTCATGAATGATTCTAATTCTCACAGCATCATCAGAAGGGTATCCAGTGAAGGGTTCTCTGTGCTCAGTGTGGGAAAACACCTGAACACTTCGATTCTTCAATCAACTCTTCAAAACCAAAACAACAACAAAACCAGCAATGGTAACATTTCCCAGACAATGCTTTAGGTATTTACAGCACAAAAGGAGGTCAAATCCAGGGCAGTTGTAAGGCTGTTAATAGATGCAGGCAGTCACTGGGACCAGCCAGTGCTAGATTCTTCTCTCTGTTGCAGCTGTATAAGGGATTTGGCAACTGGAAAGGATGAAATGGAAATAAATCTGACTGAGTTTTAAGGTGGTTAAATGGCCATGCAGATGAGACCCTCCCTGCTGTCACTGGCAACGGTGCACAAGGCATTCAACAGTCATTGAGCTGTAGAAGAAAATCATAGAATCATAGAATGGGTTGGGTTGGAAGGGACCCCCAAAGGTCATCCAGTCTGAGAGCCCTTCTAGTGCAGAAATATTTCCTGAGATCCAGCCTGAGCCTCCCCTGTTGCAGCTTGGAACCATTTCCTCTGCTCTTGTCTCTTGCCCCCAAGGAGCAGAGGCTGCTCCCTCCTCACTCCAACCTCCCTTCAGGGAGCTGTAGAGAGCAATGAGGTCTCCCTCAGCCTCCTCTTCTCCAGCCTCAACACCCCCAGCTCCCTCAGCCCCTCCTCTAGCCCAGGGGCTCCAGGCCTTTCTCCAACCTCATTGCCGGGGAAGGAGATTCCACAACCTCTCTGGGCAGCCTGCTCCAGGGCTCCAGCACCGTCACAGGGACAAAGTTTTCCCTTCTGTTCCCATGGCACCTTGTGTCAGTGTGAGCTGAAATTCCCCCCACACCAACAATACCCAGGCTAGCTCAGTCTTGCAGCAAATGCAAGCTGTATTTACAAGCAAAATCTACAATTTATGATGAAATGCAATGAATATGTACAAACAGACACAATTCACAACATTTACAAATATATACAATCAACAGACAAGCACAACCAAGCTCCTTTTGCTTCCCCACATAGGGGACCTTTCCCAAGGGGTCTGTCTCCCAGGGGCCTCCCCCCCAGACCCCCCTGGCAGAAAGCAGAGTTAGCTAAAGCAGAGAAGTTGTTAACTTAGCTCACCAAGGTCAGTGTGTTATCTCCAGCCAGAAGAGAAGAAGAAACAGCAGCCAGACAGCCCAGCAAGTTGCCCCGACTGCAGACTGCAGGCTCCCCCACTTTGTTTTGAGTAGTAGTTCTTAAACATTTCTATCTGTCCAATGGAAGTGTTTAGAACAATCATTATTTTGCTTTCTTACACCCAATAGTGACTTATTTACACTCTTTAGCTTTCTCTGCTTGAAGTTTGCAAAGAAAAATTAAAGAGACAGTTTCAAACCATCACACACCTCCTCTGCTCCAGCTTGCCCCCAGTGCCCCTTGTCCTGTCCTTGGACATCCCTGAGCAGAGCCTGGCTCTGTCCTCCCCACACCACCCTGCACATCTTTATCAACATGAAGGAGGTCACCACTAATTAATGAGCTCAACATTCAAGAAAACAGAGTGAGATTAACAGCAGAAAGTTACTGCATGTTTAGAACAGCAAAACTCAAGGAACTAGAAGGTCTTTAGGGTCTCTTCCCACCCAAAGCATACTCTGAGTCTCTGATCAATCCATTGATCACTGAGGAGGGCAGGTGTAAGGTTCTGTTCTTTGTTTGTTCCACTCTGGATTCAGAATCACAAAAGAGTTCAGGGAGCTAAAGACAGCAGTCAGAGTGACCTTAAAAACAGTGGTTAACTGTAACTAGCAGCTTACCAATGGTTAAATGTAACCAGCAGCTTACCAGTGCTTAACTGGAACTAGCAGCTTACCAATGGCTGACTGGAACTAGCAGTTTACCAATGGTTAACTGGAACTAGCAGCTTACCAATGCCTAACTGGAACTAGCAGCTTACCAATGGTTAACTGTAACTAGCAGCTTACCAATGCCTAACTGGAACTAGCAGCTTACCAATGGTTAACTGTAACTAGCAGCTTGCCAATGCCTAACTGGAACTAGCAGCTTACCAATGGTTAACTGGAACTAGCAGCTTACCAATGGTTAACTGGAACTAGCAGCTTACCAATGGCTGACTGGAACTAGCAGCTTACCAATGGTTAACTGGAACTAGCAGCTTACCAATGCCTAACTGGAACTAGCAGCTTACCAATGGCTAACTGGAACTAGCAGTTTACCAATGGTTAACTGGAACTAGCAGCTTACCAATGCCTAACTGGAACTAGCAGCTTACCAATGGTTAACTGTAACTAGCAGCTTGCCAATGCCTAACTGGAACTAGCAGCTTACCAATGGCTAACTGGAACTAGCAGCTTACCAATGGTTAACTGTAACTAGCAGCTTACCAATGCCTAACTGGAACTAGCAGCTTACCAATGGTTAACTGTAACTAGCAGCTTGCCAATGCCTAACTGGAACTAGCAGCTTACCAATGGTTAACTGTAACTAGCAGCTTGCCAATGCCTAACTGGAACTAGCAGCTTACCAATGGTTAACTGGAACTAGCAGCTTACCAATGGCTGACTGGAACTAGCAGCTTACCAATGGTTAACTGTAACTAGCAGCTTGCCAATGCCTAACTGGAACTAGCAGCTTACCAATGGCTAACTGGAACTAGCAGCTTACCAATGGTTAACTGTAACTAGCAGCTTACCAATGCCTAACTGGAACTAGCAGCTTACCAATGGTTAACTGTAACTAGCAGCTTGCCAATGCCTAACTGGAACTAGCAGCTTACCAATGGTTAACTGTAACTAGCAGCTTGCCAATGCCTAACTGGAACTAGCAGCTTACCAATGGTTAACTGGAACTAGCAGCTTACCAATGGCTGACTGGAACTAGCAGCTTACCAATGGTTAACTGGAACTAGCAGCTTACCAATGGCTGACTGGAACTAGCAGCCTACCAATGGCTAACTGGAACTAGCAGCTTACCAATGGTTAACTGTAACTAGCAGCTTACCAATGCCTAGCTGGAACTAGCAGCTTACCAATGGTTAACTGTAACTAGCAGCTTGCCAATGCCTAACTGGAACTAGCAGCTTACCAATGGTTAACTGTAACTAGCAGCTTGCCAATGCTTAACTGGAACTAGCAGCTTACCAATGGTTAACTGAGACTAGCAGCTTACCAATGGTTAACTGTAACTAGCAGCTTGCCAATGCCTAACTGGAACTAGCAGCTTACCAATGGTTAACTGTAACTAGCAGCTTGCCAATGCCTAACTGGAACTAGCAGCTTACCAATGGTTAACTGTAACTAGCAGCTTGCCAATGCTTAACTGGAACTAGCAGCTTACCAATGGTTAACTGAGACTAGCAGCTCACCAAGTCCCTCCTGACAGGAAAAAACAGAAGGCTTGGTGACAGTTTCTAAGTGGTTCACTTGGCAGATCCTCAAAGGTGCTAATATCTGACAAAGCTGCTCTCTGGTGCTCCTCAGGGAAGGACACAGAAACCTTTTCATCCTGGGAAGTGTTCATGAGTTGTGCAGGGAGTGGGCAGCTTGTTCTGCAGCTCAGTGGTGGGAAGGAGGCAGCGCAGGCAATAGGAAAGAAGGCTCTGGGTGTCACAGTGTGAGAGCTGAAATCCCCCTCCCACCCCAACACTGAGCAGGCTGGCTCAGTCTGGCAGCAAAGGAAGCTGTATTTAAGGCAACACTACAACCTGTGATGCAATGCAATGACTCTGTACAAACAGACACTGCTCACAACATTTACAAACAGGTACAGTCAACAGAAAAACACAACCAAGCCCCCTTGGCCCCCCCAGAAGAGAGGGGGACGTGCTCCTTTTTTCCTCCCCCTCCCAGAGCAGGCAAAAGGGAAGAAAGCCAAGAAGCAGAGAGAGGCTGTTAGACTTAGCTTGTCAAGGTCAGTAGGTTATCCTCAGCCAGGAGAGAGGAGCAGCAGCAGACTGAGAGAGGACAGACTGCCTGACTGCCTGACCTGGTTAGGAGCAGTGACTCTTAAACATTTCTCTCTCTCCAATGGAAGTGTTTACAATAATCATTTTTTGCTTTATTGCACCCAGCAGTGATTTATTTACATCCTTTCACTTTCTCTGCTTGAACTTTGTGAGAGGAAAAATTGAAGACAGTCTTAATACCATCACACTGAGGAAACCATATAGTGGTCTTCCAGGACCTGAAGGGGGCTCACAAGAAAGCTGGGGAGAGACTTTTGACAAGGGCTTGTTGTGATAGGATGAGAGGGAATGGACTGAAGCTTGAGGAGGGCACATTTAGACTGGAAATTAGGAGGAAATTCTTTACAGTGAAGAGTGGTGAGACACTGGCACAGGTTGCCCAGGGAGGCTGTGGATGTCTCCTGCCTGGAGGTGCTCAAGGCCAGGCTGGATGAAGCCTTGAGCAAGCTGGACTGGCGGGAGGTGTCCCTGCCCATGGCAGGGGGCTTGGAACTGGCTGATCTTTAAGGAGCTTTCCAACCCAAACCATAAGAATCTATGGATCTAGAAAGGGACACAGGTCTTAGAGAGAGCCTGCACAGCTGGGCCATGGCACAAATGGGGGCTCCCAGGTGGAACTACCTGGATACACAGCATGCACAGGGCTTTCCCAGCAAGTGAATGAGCTACACAGCACTTACACCTTCCACACACAGGAGATGTTATGAAATACATCACCTTCATTTTGCTCACATCACTCTTTACTTGTTCTTATTCTGTATTACAGCCTGCACTCCAAGGTGCACCAGCACCCAGCCACACAGCGGCAGAGATGGAAGGCATTTGGAGTGCAAAAAAAGAAGTGGGAGAGGATTTGTCCCTCTGAACCCCACACCTGCACTAACATTCCAGGCTCACAGGGGCTCCAACAAACAGCTGCATGTCTCCTTGAAACAAGGGCTGCAGGAATGCAAGATTCTGTCAGGCAGTGACTCAGTCATGCCCAAAGTCCTCTCACAGAGAAGGGTCTTCACCAGTCGTGTGGAATCCTCAGGCATGGCCATGTGTCTGAGCTGGCACAGCCTCAAAAGTTTCTGCTAGCTAGAGCATAGAATCACAGAATGGTCTGGGTTGGAAAGGACATTAATGACCATCCAGATACAACCCCCTGCTATGGGCAGGGACACCTCCCACCAGCCCAGGTTGCACAGAGTCACAACCTGACATACAAAGCCTCCCTGGGCAACCTGTGCCAGTGTCATTCTAAGGAATTTCTTCCTCACCTCCAGTCTCAATCACCCCTCTCCCAGCTCAAAGCCATTGTCCCTCATCCTGTCACTCCCAGCCCTTGTCAAAAGTCCCTCCCCAGCTCTCCTTCAGGTACTGGAAGGCTGCTCTGGAGTCTCTCTGGAGCCTTCTCTTCTCCAGGCTGAACAACCCCAACTTTCCCAGGCTGTCCCCACAGGGGAGGTCCTCCAGCCCTTTTATCATCTCCTCTGGATCCTCTCCAGCAGCTCCAGGTCCTTCTTGTGCTGGGGGCCCCAGAGCTGGAGGCAGTGCTGCAGGTGGGGTCTGAGCAGAGCAGAGCAGAGGGGCAGAATCCCCTCCCTGTGCTGCTGCTCTCCCTGCTCTGGATGCAGCTCAGCACACAGCTGCCTGCTGGGCTGCCAGGGACCATTGCTGGCTCCTGGGGAGTTTGTCACCAACTGACACCCCCAAGGCCTTCTCCCCAAGGATGCTCTTGAGCCATTCCTCACCCAGCCTGGATTTGTGCTTGGGGTTGCCCTCACCCAGCTGCAGGACTTTGCACTTAGTCTTGTTGAACTTGATGGGGCTGGCTTGGGCTCACTTCTCTCTCTGGATGGATCCCTTCCCTCCAGTGCTGTGAACTACACCACACAGCTTGGTGTCATCCACAGTCTTGCTGAGGCTGCCTCAGTCCCATGTCCATGTCACTGGCAGAGCACTGGTCCCAGCACTACCCTCTGCCTTTGTTCCTGGCTCTGTTAAAGCAGGTGCTGGTGACCTGGAGGAAGGGGAAGGCCTTGGTACCCTTCTTGTCCTTGACAGCTGAAGCCTGTAGCCCAAAGCCTGTTTTCCTGTCCTTGGCTAGTGTGGATCTCTAAATACAAGCAGCCTGCAGTGTGTGTAGCTGCCTGAGGTATGCATTGGCTTTATCAGCATTTTGACACCCAAATGAGGCTCTGCCATTAGCACTCTGCTTCAGAGTCCTGCAGAAGTATTTCTCACCTCTTTTGGTGCTGCAGTGCTTCAGTCTGACTGTCTGCAGTGCACACAAGACCTACAGTCACAGAGGAGTTATTTATAAAGTGTGTAGGTTTAGGAGCCACAGGATGAGTGAAACAAAGCTCCTTCAGGGAACCCTTCCCTCTTCCCCCATGCACTGCAACTGCCTGAGGCTGGATCACAAAGCTGGCTTCTTTTGGCTGTTTTGGAAAACAGGTTTAACCTCCTTAGTGCAGGGAATCAGAGAGGCTCAGGTTGGAAGGGACCTCAGAGATTATCTACTGCAAACCTCCTGCCATGGGCAGGGACACCTCTCAACTAAACTCATCCAGCCTGGCCTTGAGCAGCCCCAGGGACCCTGGACAACCCCTGCCAGAGTCTCACCACCCTCATACTGAAGAACTTTTACCTCAGCTCCAGTCTGAACCTCCCCTCCCTCAGCTTCAAACCATTCCCCTTTGGTCTGTCTCTAGACACCCAGATGCAAAGTCCCTCTGCAGCCTTCCTGGAGGATCCCTTCAGCTATTGGCAGCTCTAAGGTCAATCAACCAGACCATGGCACTAAGTGCCTCATCCAGGCTCCTCTTGAACATCTCCAGTGATGGTGACTCCACCATCTCCCTGGGCAGCACATCCCAATGGCAAATCTCTCTCCCTGTGAAGAACTTCCTCCTAATCTCCAGCCTAAATTTCCCCTGGCACAGCTTGAGACTGTGTCCTCTTGTTCTGTCATTGTTGCCTGGGAGAAAAGCCCAACCCCCTCCTGGCTACAACCTCCCTTCAGGTAGTTGTAGAGAGCAATGAGGTCTCCCCTGAGCCTCCTCTTCTCCAGGCTGAACACCCCCAGCTCCCTCAGCCTCTTCTCACAGGGCTGTGCTCCAGACTCCTCCCCAGCCTTGCAATTCTTTTGCATCAATTACTCCATGTCTCAGTTCAGCCTTTCAAACACTTTGGACATACAAAGTGGATGAACAACAAAGTGGGAGAAGTGATGATTCTGCCTCACTGCTCTGCCCCACCTGGAGTACTGAGCTCAGCTCTGGAGTCCTCAGCTCAGGAAGGACATGGACCTGCTGGAGAGGGTCCAGATGAGGCCACAAAAATAATAACAGGGCTTGAGAACCTCTGCTGTGGGGACAGTCTGGGAGAGTTGGGGCTGTTCAGCCTGGAGAAGAGAAGGCTCTGGAGAGTCCTTCGAGCAGCTTTGCAGGGACTTTTGACAAGGGCTTGTAGTGATGGGATGAGGGACAATGGTTTGAAAGTCAAGCAGGGCAGAGTTAGGTTGGACATCAGGAGGAAGTTCTGCACAATGAGGGTGGTGAGACACTGGAATAGGCTGCCCAGAGAGGTGGTTGAAGCTCCATCCCTGGAGACATTCAAGATCAACCTTGATGAGCAACCTGCTCTGCCTGGAGATGTCCCTCCTCCCTGCTGGGCCAAGATGACCTTCAAGGGCCCCTTCCAACCCAATACATTCTGTGAGTCTATGATTCTGTGATGCCAAATGAGTGAAAGTGCTGCTTGCAGCACATCCAACATGCCTGTGACACAGCCTGGTTTGTCTCTGCAGTCTAGCTCAGTCCTCCCCCCTCACCTGGCTGCCTACACCCCCACACAAGCCCTTCACACCCAGCCTGTGACTGACTGCATCTGTCACTGTCAATAAATAGAACAAAACAGAACATGTGCACTGTGGAATGTCTCAAAACTTCATTAGCTGTCATTGTCTTCACTCTGCTGTGGTGAGCAGGCTGGAGGAGGGATGGCAGCAGAGGGCAGGGACTCTGTCATCTATCAACCCTCAGTCCTGCTGCAAGAGACAAGTGCTGGGTGGTGCTGCCCAGTGCTCTGCTCTTTGGCTCAGGGATTCCCAAAATAAATCTCATCTCCTGCTGAGGAGCTGTCTGACTGTCCCTGCCCAGGGTGCTGTGGTGGGTTGAATTCACACACACCCAACACAAAACTGCCAGACCAGCTGAGGTGGAAAGCAAATGAAGCTCAGTTGCCAAGCAAAACTGCAATCCAAATAGGAAATGCATTGAATATGTAGGTCAGGTGAACTAAGAGCTAAGAAATGTTTATTATGAATGTTTTTAAATAGCTGAGGGCTGGGGGTCAGGAGGAAGGGGACAGGCTCTGCTCAGCTGCAACCTGGGACAGGACAAGAGGCAATGGATGGAAACTCCAGCACAGGAGGTTCCACCTCACCATGAGGAGGAACTTCTGCACTGGGAGGGTCCCAGAGCCCTGGAACAGGCTGCCCAGAGAGGTTGTGGAGTCTCCTTCTCTGGAGCCTTTCCAGCCCTGTCTGGATGTGTTCCTGTGTGACCTGTGCTGGATTCTCTGGTCCTGCTCTGGCAGGGGGTTGGACTGGAAGATCTCCAGAGGTCCCTTCCGACCCCTGTCACCCTGTGAGGTTGTGTACAAAATATACAATATTTACATGTACACAATGGATAAACAGCACAAGAACCCCCCTGGAAAAGACCAGGGGGCTACCAAGAGCTTCCCCCTCCCTGCTGCCTTCCCCCTGTACATGGGGCAAGAGAAGAGAGGAGAAAAGAGATGAGAATTGCTCTTTAGTACTTAACCACACCAAGAATGAATTCAAGGTCAGCAAAGCCAGCAGAAGCCAGAGCTGGTATCTGCTAGAGCAAAGGAGTTTAACCTGGAGAAGAGGAGGCTCAGGGGAGACCTCATTGCTGTCTACAACTACCTGAAGGGAGGTTGTAGCCAGGTGGGGGTTGGGCTCTTCTCCCAGGCAACAGTGACAGAAGGAGAGGACACAGTCTCAAGCTGTGCCAGGGGAGGTTTGAGCTGATGTTAGGAAGAAATTCTTCCCAGAAAGAGACACTGGCCATTGGGATGTGCTGCCCAGGGAGGTAGTGGAGTCACCATCCCTGGAAGTGTTTAAAAAGAGACTCTGGATAAGGCCCTTGGTGCCATGGTTTAGCTGATTAGCTGGTGCTGGGTGATAGGTTGGATTTGATAATCTCTGAGGTCTTTTCCAACCTGCTTAATTCTGTGATTCTGTGATCTGGAAGGTCCCTTCCAACTCAGACCATGCACATGTGTGCTTCTGTGACAGGCAGGTGCTGCTGCCATGTTCTGCATTTCACCTCTCTCAGACCAAAACTGAGGAAACTCCCTTCTGGAATCATTTTTCTTCCCATCAATACCTACCAATATTGCTGCTTTGATGTTTCCACTCGTTGTTTTCTCACCTTGTTGCAGTTGGAAGGGGGAACTTCAGCCTGGATCCTGACTGCAAAGACTGAAAATCAAATAAATGACCTTTGGATACAAAAGGAAAATACTGCTAAGGGCTAGAGAATTCATTGGCTTCCTAATGGGATATAGAGCAGAGGCATAAACAGTTCTTGCTCTGCCTTCTTCTTCTGTCACTTCTGCTTGCAACTTCTCTCTCTCTCTGCCATGGCCTTGGACTACTGTGTGAGGTAGAGGAAAGGAGAAAGGAAAGGGAGTGGGGAAGGGTGAACAGTCCCCCTGGGTCCATCCAGGGGGTTCTGAGGAGTTTCTGTGTTGTTTAAAAATTGCAGGTATCTCCCTATTGTACATACCTGTTGTATATTGGGTGCATATTCATTGCATTTCATACCTCTGGATTGTAGTTTGCTTGTAAATAGAGCTTCATTTGCTTCCAGCCCAAACTGAGCTGCTCTCAGCAATTCATTTTGGGGGTAATATCAGAGGGCTGGAGCTGCTCTGCTGTGAGGACAGACTGAGAGAGTTGGGGTTGTGCAGTCTGGAGAGGAGAAGGCTCTGAGGTGACCTTCTTGTGTCCTTCCAGTATCTGAAGGGGGCTCCAAGAAAGCTGGGGAGGGACTTTTTAGGATCTCAGGTAGTGATAGGACTGGGGGGAATGGAATAAAGCTGGAAGTGGGGAGATTCAGACTGGACATGAGGAAGAAGTTCTTCCCCATGAGAGTGGGGAGAGCCTGGAATGGGTTGTCCAGGGAGGTGGTTGAGGCCCCATCCCTGGAGGTGTTTAAGGCCAGGCTGGATGAGGCTCTGGCCAGCCTGCTGTAGTGTGAGGTGTCCCTGGCCATGGCAGGGGGGTTGGAACTGGCTGAGCCTTGTGGTCCCTTCCAACCCTGACTGATTCTATGATTCTGTGATTCTAGTTTTCTCCAGATGAGTTTTGGGGGTAATTTCAACCCACCACACAGGTGCATTGTCCTCAGGGTGTCAGAAAGCAGAGCTCAGCTTGCTCACACACAGCCAGCACATGTGTGCTGACAGAGGCATGGCCGTGGGTATCCACTGCTCTGGAACCTGAGATGAAGAGCACCCTGAGGAAGTTTGCAGATTAGGGAGGCTGACATTTGTGATGGGTTGAAAATTCCTCCCCAACATTAAATGGCCAGCCCAGCCCAGCCCAGCCCAACCCAGCCCAGCTGGCAGCAAATGAAGCTGTATTGACCTGCACAACTCCCATCTACAATGGAATGCAAGGAACAGGTACAGGAGACACAGTATTTACAATATTGACAGGGATTTATAAACAGCACAAGAACCTCCCTGGCCAAAATCCAGGGGAGCTAATAGCTTCTCCTTCCCTGCCCCCTTCCCTCTGCCCCCTTGGACACAAAGGGACAAGAGAAAGAGCAGAGAATTGTTTGTTAGACTTAACCAAAACAAAGCACTGCAGCCAAGGTCAGCAGAGAGCCAGCAGCAGCACCAGCAGAGTGAGGCAGTGAAAAGAGAGACCAAGAGAGCCTGCAGAGCCAGCTCATGTCTAATCTCTCCAAGGGGATTGTAACACCCAGTGGTGATTTATTTACATTCTACTACTTTCTGTTCAAGATCTGTGGAAAATTTTCTAGGCATAGCCTGAAACTACCACAACATTACAAAAGGGAGAGTCACTCTCCAGGAAGACCTGGACAGGCTGGAGGATTGGGCTGGCAAGAGCCTTATGAAATTCAGCAGGGACAAGTGCAGGGTCTTGCACCTGGGAACATAGAACCCAGGAGTGCAGCTCAGACTGGGATCCACCTGGCTGGAGAGCAGCTCTGTGCAAAGGGACCTGGGGGTCTTGGGGGACAACAAGCTCAGCAAGAGTGAGCAGTGAGCTGCAGAGGCACAGAAAGCCAGCAGGATGCTGGGTGGCACCACCAAGGGCATCACCAGCAGAGACAAAGAAGTCATTGTCCCACTCTGCTCAGACCACACCTGGAGCACTGCCTGCAGATTTGGTCCCTAATGGACAAAAAAGATGTGGACAGGCTGGGAAGTGTCCAGAGAAGCACCAGGGCTGTAAGGTCACCCTGGAGCCTTCCCTTCTCCAGGCTGAACAACCCCAGCTTGTGGGAGAACAGAAAGTATCTATGAAAGGCTTCAGAACTAGAAAGAACCAGAGGCCACTGGTAAGAGAAGAACAACCTGATGAAAAGAGGAGCTGGCTGCAGTAAACAGCTTGAAGTGTGAGACAGGAGGACATTTACCTACAAGCAAAACCAGCTCAGCCTGGGGTGGGAAGAAGGTAACAATGGACAGCTACACATCAAAGAAGGAACTCAGTCAGCAGCAGGGATACAAACATATCAGGAAATTGTTTAGCCTGCTGGATTTTTCCTATATAAACTGCTTGTTGGATGCCAATAAAGGGATTCCTGCTATACCTACTTGGGAGTCCTCATGCTCTCTGACACCAACTCTCCCAGCCTGTCCCCATAGCAGAGCTGCTCCAGCCCTCTGATCATCTCTGTGGTCTCTGGACCCTCTCCAGCAGGTCCAGGTCTCTCTTGTGTTGAAGACTCCAGAGCTGGACCCAGCCCTGCAGGTGAGGTCTCCCCAGAGCAGAGCAGAGGGGCAGGATCTCCTCTCTCCATCTCTGGCCACACTGCTTTGGATACAGCCCAGGCTGCCCTTGGCCTTCTGTGCTGCCAGTGCCCATTGCTGGCTCCTGTCCAGCTTCTCCCCCACCAGCACCCCCAAGTCCCTCTCTGCAGAGCTGCTCTCAATCTCATCATTCTCCAGCCTGGATTGATACCAAGGACTGCTCTGACCTAGATTCAGGACCTTGCACTTCACCTTTTTGAGCTTCATGAGGTTCTTCTGAGCACACCTCTGTGGTTCGGGAATATGCTTTACAGCTTCAGGCTGTCAACCATGACAGAACTGGGTGGGATAACTCTTTGGAGAGGAGGGGATGACAGAAAAGGCTTGACCTCATCTGAAACATCTTATCTAGGAGAGGAGCAAGGGCTAAGAATCTCAAGAGATTGGAGCAGGCTGCCCAGGGAGGTGGTGGAGTCCCCATCCCTGGAGGTGTTCAAGAAACCTGTGGCCATGGCACTTGGGGAGATGGTTTAATGGCCATGGTGGTGTTGGGTTGATGATTGGACTGAATGATCTTAGAGAGCTTTTCTAATTCAAACAGTTCTGTGGTTCTCCAAGTCAAAGGGAACCCTGGGATGTTGAGATTGCCAATTTTGACCCTAGCAGCTGAGCTGAAATAATACAAACAAAATGCTCATGGCTGGGGGCAAGAAGGACAAAAGTGACAGCTCCAAATGATCAAGAACTACAAGAGCAATGCAGAACAAGATTGGTTTTAAGAGCTCACAGCCAAGAGCATGGCCATGTTCCTTGGTGCCAGGAATGCCTCTCTTGTAGTGCTGGCTTGGGGCAGTGTCACACTTCACAGGATTTCAGCACCACAACAGGAGCCTTAGGCAGCACAGCCAGGGGGGTACTGCAGGGTTTATTGGCACTGAATCCTTGCTGGCTGCCTTCCTCCCCTTCTGCTCTCATGTGGTTGCAGGGCACTCTCAAGTCTTTCACAAGCAATGATAAACTGCTGGCTTTCATGGGCTCCGAAGGGGCAAATGACCCAACCCTTTGGCCCTGCCTGCTGCAGCCTCTCCTGGCAAAACCCCAAGCCTTGTTTTACAGATGTGGCTTAGAACACCAGGTGTGAATGCTCTGGTGACATTTCCCTTGGCATTGCCCATGTCAGCTCTGCTTGCAGTAAGTGGTGAAGCCGTGCTCTCTGGTGCTGGTTTCAGACAAAGCTGTGACTGAAGGGGGTGCAGGAGTGGAAGCATCGTGCTGGTCGTCGTCGTCATCATCATCATCATCATCATCATCATCATCATCATCATCATCATCAGAGATCCACAGGATGGTTTGGGTTGGAAGGGACCTTCCAGATCATCCAGTTCCAAATCATCCAGACCATCCACCTCCCACCAGCACAGCTTTACTCAAGGCCTCATCCAGCCTGGCCTTGAACACCTCCAGGGAGGAGGCAGCCACAGCCTCCCTGGGCAACCTGTGCCAGTGTCTCACCACCCTCACTGGAAAGAATTTCTTCCTCATCTCCAGTCTCAGTCTGCCCTCTTCCAGCTCAAAGCCATTGTCCCTCATCCTGTCACTCCCAGCCCTTGTCCAAAGTCCCTCCCCAGATCTCCTGGAGCTCCTTCATGTACTGGAAGGCTGCTCTGAGGTCTCCCCGGAGCCTTCTCTTCTCCAGGCTGAACAGCCTTGTACTGCATGCAGTCAATGTTACTTGCTTGATAAAATGCTGCTGTCATGAGCTGCTTTGGATTACTTTGGACTTTGGACCCTAGTGTGGCAGCACTGAAGTAAAACCATGAAGCCTCCATGGCACATAGAAGACAATGATTACATTGCTGTGTAAAGCAAGGCCCTGGCAGCATTGCTCATGCACCATGGGGAACAGTTCTGTAGTCCCTCCCACCTCAGGGCATGATAACATGACCCATATCAGGTATCCAGCACCTGGCATATGTTAGGAGCAGAGTAGAAAAACTGGAATATTTGGAGAGCTCCCAGAAGAATGGACAGCACAGAAGTGGCTGAGGTTTCTCAAGGCTGAGGAAGAGCAAAAAGAGCAGAGACCTGCTGCTGGCAGTGTGTAAAGTCCTAACCTCCTAACTCTGCCCTGCTCCAGTTTCAAACCACTGCCCCATATCCTATGCCCACAGGCCCTTCTGAACAGTCCCTCCCCAGCCTGCCTGCAGTTCCCCTTCTGTATTGAAATGCAGCCCCCAGGTCTCCCTGCAACCTTCCATTCTCCAGCCTGAACAGCCCCAACTCCCTCAGCCTGTCCTCATAGCAGAGGTGCTGAAGCCCTCTGACCATCTTTGTGGCCAGGTCCCTGTCCTTCCTCCAGAGCTGGACAGAGTGCTGTCCTTTGGAATTATGCACCTGCAGAACTGGATTTCAGGGGAAATCTGAGTGGAAGTCATTGCTGGTGCTGAAAGAAGCTTGCTGTGGATGCATTCTGCAAGCACTCCTCATCAGCTGAGGGAGCAGCACACCCGGGGTGGCTTCAGCTCTCTGCTGGCTGCTGCTGTTAATTAAGAGCTTTTCCAAGTGCAAAAGTGGCTGCAAAGTCTCTCTGAAGTGGCAGATGGGTATCATGCTGTATGAGATTATCACAAGCCATGACAATGCTTCAGAGGGTGTCACATAATCCCACATTTAGGATTACACCCCAGGTTCTGCCACTGATTTGGCAGAAATAAAAGCAGGTAATTGCCTGTTGGGAAGTGGCAGGTCCAGGAGAGCTCACACTGCCTAATGAAGGTTCCCAAAATGTTTCACAAACCCAAGAATTGCTCATTCTCCTGTTCCTGTTTTTAGCTACCTTGAATAGAAACCTTTGTTCCCAGGAGCTTTTCTTCAGTACTCCACAGCTGTTTCTGAACAGATAGAAGATGAAAAACAACTCCACCAGTTGATGCCTCTGTTAGGATAAAAGCCAGGATATAAACATTAGTAACAACTCCTGCAAGGAATGAGCTGCAAAGCACTTTAAAAAGGCTACAAGTTCATCCTGGCTTGCATCAGGAACAGTGTGGCCAGCAGGGCCAGGGCTGTGATTGTCCTCCTCTGCTCAGCACTGGTGAGGGAACATCTTGAATACTTCATCAAGAGAAGTGTGGCCAGCAGTGCCAGGGAGGGGATTCTCCCCCTCTGCTCTGCTCTGCTGAGACCACACCTGGAGCTCTGTGTCCAGTTCTGGAGCCTCTGTTCCAGGAAGGATCTGGAGGTGCTGGAAGGTGTCCAGAGAAGGGCCACGAGGATGAGCAGAGGGCTGGAGCTGCTCTGCTCTGGAGACAGCCTGAGAGAGTTGGGGTTGTGCAGGCTGGAGAGGAGAAGGCTCTGAGGAGACCTTCTTGTGGCCTTCCAGTATCTGAAGGGGGCTACAGGAAAGCTGGGGAGGGACTTTTGAGGGTGTCAGGGAGTGACAGGACTGGGGGGAATGGAACAAAACTAGAAATGGGGAGATTCAGACTGGATGTTAGGAAGAAGTTCTTCCCCATGAGGGTGGTGAGAGACTGGCACAGGTTGCCCAGGGAGGTGGTGGAAGCCTCATCCCTGGAGGTTTTTGCAGCCAGGCTGGATGTGGCTGTGAGCAACCTGCTGTGGTGTGAGGTGTCCCTGCCCATGGCAGGGGGGTTGGAACTGGCCAAGCCTTGAGGTCCCTTCCAACCCTGACAGCTCTGTGTTTCTGTGTACCAAGATGTTGTGTAAGCAAGCTCTTTGCTGCTACACACTGAGGTAACCACACAGCAATCTCTGCTCTGCAGGGCTGCTCTCAGCCATGTCCTGTGTGTTGGCAGTGCCACTGCTGCTACCTCACGAGGAACCCAGCTGTGCAGCACTTGGGTGGGCAGCTTCTTCTTGGTGTAATTTGCCCTCAGTAATGGCTCTGAGATGGGTTACACTTCACACCTCAGGACTAAGCCTTGCCCTGCTAAGCTGACTGGTTTAGCTCACCAGTTTCTGAGGCAACTTTCCAGTGCTTTTCAGGGCTGTTTCTTGTGGCTTTGGCAATCCTTTTTTCTTCCTCTGGGAAAGGAAACAGCTTGGTGCCTGACAGATAGCAACACAGCCCTGAGCTAAATGCCAGTCCTTGTATTTAATCCCAGGGCTTGGCTGCCATCCAAACTGAGCTGTGCACTTGCTGTGTAGCAACCCAGCATCATGCCCTGGTGAAATTACAGTGGGGTTCAGTCAGGACTGATGCATGATTGGGGAGGGACTTTTTAGGATCTCAGGTAGTG
The DNA here is from genome assembly GCF_027791375.1 of Indicator indicator. Lineage (NCBI taxonomy): Eukaryota > Metazoa > Chordata > Aves > Piciformes > Indicatoridae > Indicator > Indicator indicator. Next base: position 1,902,275 of record NC_072036.1, read on the forward strand.
ATAGGACTGGGGGGAATGGAATAAAGCTGGAAGTGGGGAGATTCAGACTGGGCATGAGGAAGAAGTTCTTCCCCATGAGAGTGGTGAGAGCCTGGAATGGGTTGTCCAGGGAGGTGGTTGAGGCTCCATCCCTGGAGGTGTTTAAGGCCAGGCTGGATGAGGCTCTGGCCAGCCTGATGTAGTGTGAGGTGTCCCTGCCCATGGCAGGGGGGTTGGAACTGGCTGAGCCTTGTGGTCCCTTCCAACCCTGACTGATTCTGTGATTCTGATTCTATGATTCTATGATTCTAGCCTCTTGGTGAGCAGAAGAGCTCTGGCTCAGAGACCACAGAATCACAGATTAGTTTAGGCTGGAAGAAGCCTTTGAGACCATCAAGTCCAACAGCATGGATCAGGCTGCAGTCCCCACAGCTGCAGCCTCTCCATAAGACTCTTGCACCATCTTACCCACTTTCTGCTGCTCACTTAGGAGATGTGCTGCTCATCAACGTGCCTTTGTGGCCAAGAAGGCAAATAGACTTCTGGGGTGTATGAAGAAGAGTGTGGCCAGCAGGCCAAAGGAGGTTCTCCTCCCCCTCTACTCAGCCCTGGTGAGACCACATCTGGAGGACTGTGTCCAGTTCTGGGCTCTCCAGTTCAAGAGGGACAGGGAAATACTGGAGAGTGTCCACGGGAGGCTATAAGGATGCTGAAGGGCCTGGAACATCTGTGTGAGGAGGAAAGGCTGAGAGCCCTGGGGCTGTTCAGCCTGGAGAAGAGAAGGCTGAGAGGGGATCTGATCAATGGTTACAAATATCTGAGGGGTGGGGGATAAGAAGGGGCCAGGCACTGCTCAGTGGTGTCCTGGGATGGGACAAGGGGCAGTGGACACAAACTGGAAGCCAGGAAGTTCCACCTCAACATGAGGAGAAACTTCTTTGGTGTGAGGGTGCTGGAGGCCTGGAGCAGCTGCCCAGAGAGATTGTGGAGTCTGCTTCTCTGGAGACTTTCCAGACCCACCTGAGTGTGTTCTGTGTGACCTGCCCTGGGTGGCCCTGCTCTGGCAGGGGGTGGGACTGGATGACCCCCTGAAAGGAGGTCACAGCGAGGTGGGGGTTGGGCTCTTCTCCTAGTCTCAGGTGATAGAAAGAGAGGAAATGTCCTGAAATCATGCCAGGGGAGGGTTAGGTTGGAGATTAGGAAATTTCCTTTTGCTGCAAGAGTGGTCAGGGATCGGAACAGGCTGCCCAGGGAGGTAGTGGAGTCCCCATCCCTGGAGGTGTCCAGGAAACCTGTGGCCATGGCACTTGGTGCCATGGTTTGGTGGCCGTGGTCGCCTGAGGATGACAGTTGGACTGGATGGTCTTAGAGGGCTTTTCCAACTGCGAGAGTTCTGTGATTGTATGATTCACACTGAAGTCCATGAGAACTGGAGTGCAGATGGGTACATAACAGGCTGTAGAAATAACTGTAACAGGACTGCTCTCCTGAGGAAGATGTTTTGGTCCAGCTGTGAAGAAAAAAAAAAAAAAAAAGCTATTTTCAGAAGAGAGAGTAAAAGAATCAGACAGATACTGACACAGATTCTGTGCTTCATCTCAGCACAAAGGATGAATTGATATTTTGGCAAACCTCAAGAGCAGAGGCTCCAGCCCTCCTGCTGTGTGCTTGTCTGCAGATGTGCTGAAGCAATTAGCAAGATGTTAACTTAGTTAAGCTCATGCTGCAGAGCAGTTTGTTCCAGAGTATCTCCTTCAACTCTCAAACATATTTGGAAAACTGCCTTAAAATCTCTTTAAAAGGAGGTTCTTTGCAGCATTGTTTTCCCAGTAACAGGTTAATCTCTTTTCTGGAGTCTCCATCTCTGGAGCCATTCACAGATTCGTATTGCATTGGGTTGGAAGGGACCCTCCAAGGTCATCTTGTCCAACCCCCTGCAGGCAGCAGGTACACCTCCAGCTACAGCAGGCTGCCCAGGGCCACAGCAAGTCTGATCTTGAATGTCCCCAGGGATGGGACCTCAACCACATCTCTGGGCAACCTGTTCCAGTGTCTCACCACTCTCATGGTGCAGAACTTCCTCCTGATGTCCAACCTAAATCTCCCCTGCTCCAGATTCAAACAGTCCTCAGCCTTCCTGCAGGTCCCCTTCTGATATCGAAATGCAGCTCTAAGGTTCTCCCCAGAGCCTTCTCTTCTCCAGGCTGAACAGCCCCAACTCTCCCAGCCTGTCCCCATAGGGAAGGTTCTCCAGCCCTCTGATCATCTTTGTGGCCTCCTCTGGACCCTCTCCAGCAGGTCCATGTCCCTCTTGTGTAGGGGGCCACAATGCTGGACACAGTACTCCAGGTGAGGTCTCCCCAGAGCAGAGCAGAGGGGCAGAATCTCCTCTCTCCATCTGCTGGCCACACTGCTTTGGATGCAGCCCAGGATGCATCAGACATGGGGGAAGAGACAAGAGGGACATGGACCTGCAGGAGAGGGTCCAGAGGAGGCCACAGAGATGATCAGAGGGTTGGAGCACCTCTGCTATGAGGACAGACTGGTGGAGTTCATGCTGGAGAAGGCTTCAGGGAGACCTTAGAGCTGCATTTCAATATCTGAAGGGAACTTCCGGCAGGCTGGGGAGGGACTGTTCAGAAGGGCCTGTGGGGATAGGACAAGAGGCAATGGTTTGAAACTGGAGCAGGGCAGAGTTAGGTTGGGCATCAGGAGGAAGTTCTGCACAATGAGGCTGGTGAGACACTGGAACAGGTTGCCCAGACAGAAGGTGGAGGTCCCACCCCTGGAGACCTTCAAGCTCAGACTCGATGTGGCCCTGGACAGCCTGATCTAGTTGGAAATGTCCCTACTGCCTGCAGGGGGTCAGACAAGATGACCCTTGAGGGTCCCTTCCAACCCAATGCAATCTGTGAATCTGTAGCATGTAATTAATCCCATTTTACATAATCAGATTGACTTTCTTACATGGACATGGCTTTGTTCTCTACCTAGGTAGGCAAGAGAAGCAATAACTGACTCTTAATGATGAGGTCTGGAGCCCTCAACACAGGAAGGACATGGACCTGATGGAGAGGGTCCAGAGGAGGCCACAAAAATGTTCAGGTGGTTGGAGCAGCTCTGCTATGAGGACAGGCTGAGGGAGCTGGGGGTGTTCAGCCTGGAGAAGAGAAGGCTCCAGGGAGACCTAAGAGCAGCCTGCCAGGACCTGAAGGGGCTACAGGAAGGCTGCAGAGAGACTGTTTTGCAAAGGCCTGCAGGGACAGGACCAGGGGCAATGGCTTCAAACTAGAGCAGAGAAGATTGAGATTGGATATCAGGAACAAGTTCTGCACCATGAAGGTGGTGGAACACTGGAACAGGTTGCCCAGGGAGGTGGTTGAGGCTCCATCCCTGGAGACATTCCAGGTGAGGCTGGACAGGGCTCTGGGCAACCTGATCTAGTTGGGGATGTCCCTGCTGACTGCAGGGGGTTGGACTGGATGAGCTTTGGAGGTCCCTTCCAACACAGACCATTCTATGATTCTCTAATTTCCATAGGGATATAGGTATTCAAATGAGAGTTGTTGTAGTCACTTTTCCCAGTTCTTCAGGTTTTGTCCCAGAATGATTTTGAGTAGAATTTGAGATGGTCTGGAATGGTGAGAAGTCTGAGTGAGCACAAGTGAAATGATCACAGATGACTGCAATGTGTCATAGGAAATACTTCTTCCATGTAAAGACACATGGAATAGAATCATAGAACTGTCAGGGCTGGAAGGGACCTCAAGGATCATCCAGTTCCAATCCCCTGCCATGGGCAGGGACACCTCACACTAGATCAGGTTGCTCAGGTCTTACCAGTGACACTATTTCATATTGGGAAGATGTTTTCTGTTCTCCATTATTTAGGTTTCCATTCAGAACAGCACCAATGCTCATCTCAAACAGAGTTCTCCTTCACTTCTCCTAATTCCCTGTAGGTCCCCAGTGGAATTTTATATGGCGATAGCATGACTGCTGCTCATGAGAGTGCTTGCAGGGGGAGGTTGTTATGAAACTAGCACCTCAAAACCAAATGTTTGCTGCTTTTTTGTCTTCCTGGAAACACAGAACAAAAAAGTCCTACTGGAAAGTAAGTTCTTCACAGGACAGCAATGTGCCCTTGTAGCCAAGAGGACCAATGGTATCCTGGGGTGCATCAGTAAAAGTGTGTCTCCTCCCAGTATACTCTGCCCTGGTGAGACCACACCTGGGTTTTGTGCTCTCCAAGAGAGACAGAGTTCTGCTGGAGAGTGTCTAATGGAAGCTACAAGGATGGGGAGGGACTTTTTAGGATCTCAGGTAGTGACAGGACTGGGGGGAATGGAACAAAGCTGGAAGTAGTGGGGAGATTCAGACTGGGCATAAGGAAGAAGTTCTTCCCCATGAGTGGTGAGAGCCTGGAATGGGTTGTCCAGGGAGGTGGTTGAGGCCCCATCCCTGGAGGTGTTTAAGGCCAGGCTGGATGAGGCTGTGGCCAGCCTGCTGTAGTGTGAGGTGTCCCTGCCCATGGCAGGGGGGTTGGAACTGGATGATTTCTGTCAGTGGTGTACAGGTGCAAACCAAAAAGATGCTACCTGCCATGAGAAGCTCCCTGCTGAGTAAATGCAGGGTGTAACAGATGAGTACCAGGAACAGAAGTGGCTGGCCTGACAGCCAGTGATTTTGGCATTGCAGCAGCCTAGCTGCCCAGAGAGGTTGTGGAGTCTCCTCTGGAGACTTTCCAGCCCCATCTGGATTGTTCCTGTGTGACCTGCCCTCAGTGACCCTGCTCTGGCAGGGGGTTGGACTCAATCTCCAGAGGTCTCTTCCAACCCCTACCATTCTGTGATTCTCCTTACCTTACACTCAGCCCCAAATCACAACCTATTGCTGTGCCACCTGCTAGTTGTTCTCCTGCTTTATGCAACGCTGTGGTGGGTTGGGAAATTCCCCCCTCAACATAAAATTGCCAGACCAGCTCAGTTGGAAGCAAATGAAGCCGCATTTACAAGCAAAACTCCAATCTACAATGGAATGCAATGAATAGGTACCAAATATACAATGATTACGTGTCTGTACAATCCATGAACAGCAGAAGAACCTCCCTGGACAAACCAGGGGGCTACTAATAGCTGCTCTCTTCCCTACCCCATGTACTTAGGATAAGAGAAAGAGCAGAATCACAGAATCAATAAGGTTGGAAAAGACCTCAAGGATCATCGAGTCCAACCTGTCACCCTGCACCTCATGCCTATCTAAACCATGGCACCAAGTGCCACGTCCAATCCCCTCTTGAACACCTCCAGGGATGGTGACTCCACCACCTCCCTGGGCAGCACATTCCAACAGCTAACAACTCTCTCCATGAAGAACTTTCTCCTCACCTCCAGCCTAAACCTCCCCTGGCACAGCTTGAGACTGCGTCCTCTTGTTCTGGTGCTGGTTGCCTGGGAGAAGAGCCCAACCCCCTCCTGGCAGAGTTGCTGTTAGTTACTTAACCACAAGAAGAATGCACTCAAGGTCAGCAAAGCCAGTGGAAGGCTGAAGTCAGTATCTGCTAGAGCTAGGAAGATGAAAAGAGAGAAAATTAGTTTACCAAATGAACTTTTATGGTAGATATCTGTCCAATGGGATTAATTAGAACTTCTCATTATTTCCCTTTTTACATCCAATGGTGATTTATTTACATTCTACCACCTTCTGTTCAAGAGCTGTGGAAAACTCTCTAGGCACAGCCTAGAACTTCCACAAACTCCTTGAAACAAAGTCTTGAGTTGTTGACTACAGGTTTGTGGTGCTCTGAGTGTTATCATCTTAGTTTAGATCCTGCTCTGGTCAAGGATTGGACTTGATGCTCTCTGGAGCTCCCTTCCAACCCCTTCCATTCTGTGAGTCTGTGCAGAAAGCTCTCCTGGAGCTCTGCTGGTGAGGAAATGTGGCATTTGTTGCAGAGACAGACAGTGGTAGGCAGTGAGACAGTCACCCATGAAAACAACAACCTCTGAGGCATCATTCCTCTCTAATAATGATTTCACTGCCTCGGCTGAAGGCAAAACACAGCAAAGCATCCAAGGGCAATTTTGTGTGCTCTGGAGGTAAATTACAGAAATATCTACATTGTTGACTCCATTTCCTGCTGGAAAACATTGGGATGATTCAGATCTCTTACGACTGGGTTTTGGTGACTGGCTTCTACCTCCTGATTACTTGCAGCAGGCTTCTGATTTAATATTTAGAAACTATTCAGGTCTTTGATTGCTCAAGCATCTCCTCATGTGCAGATTAAAGATCTTAGGTTTTGTACTTCCAGGGGCAGAAAGCAGCCATCAAGACAAGGACCTCGATATATTTTGCAGCTATATTTTATTATTCACTAAGGAACATATAATTTATTCTCACCATGGAGCTTTTGATGCCATTATTCACTTTATTCTCACTGATTACACTGTGGAAAAAAAAACAAAGAAGCATAAACAAATCAGGATGAACAAATGATGGACTGAAGATTTATTTCATGGCTTAAACTCAGTTAAAGAGATGGCTTCAGGCTACTGTTTTATTTGGATATAACGTGGAAAGTAAGCTGTACAAGAGAAGTGATTCACATTAAACAAAAGAAAAATATAGTGTGGTTAATTCTCAATGGAATGGTCCAGGCTTGACTACAGCTCTTCACCTCTGAAAAGTGGCTGCTCGTGCTTTGGGTGGATGCCTCACTGAGTAAAGACCAGCTCCATGGTCAGGCTTAAAGTGGGGTGGGGAAGAGAGTCAAATCCAGTTGCTGGCTGGTCACAAGTGGTGTTCCCAGGGCTCAGTTCTCTTTAATGTCATTATCAATGACCCAGGGGATCGAGACACCCTCAGTAGGTTTGCAGATGACACGAAATGGGGTGGGAATGTTGACATGCTAGAGGGTAGGAAGGCTCTCCAAAGAGATCTGGCCAGGCTGGCTGGATGGGCTGAGGCCAGTGGGATGAGGTTCAAAAAGGCTGAGTCCTTCAGCCACAACGGCCCCATGAATGCTCCAGGCTTGGGGCAGAGCAACTGGAAACTGCCCAGTAGAGAAAGACCTGGGGGTGTTGGGTGACGGCAGCTGAAGATGAGCCAGCAGTGTGCCCAGGTGGCCAAGAAGGCCACCAGCATCCTGGCCTGGATCAGCAATGTTGAGGGCAGCAGGATTGTCCCCCTGTATTGGGCACTGGTGAGGCCACACCTTGAATACAGTTTTGGGGTCTTCAAGAAGAACATTGAGGGCTGGAGCAGGTCCAGAGAAGGGCAACCAAGCTGGGGAAGGGTCTAGAGAACAGGGCTGGGGAGGAGCAGCTGAGGGAGCTGGGGGGGTTTAGTGTGGAGGAGACTGAAGGGAGATCTCATTGCTCTCTCTAGATCCCTGAAAGGAGGTTGGACTGAGGTGGGGGTTGGTGTCTTCTCCCTAGTCTCAGGTGATAGAAGCAGAGGAAATAGCCTGAAATTGTGCCAGGGGAGGGTTAGGTTGGAGATTAGGAACAATTTCCTTGTTGCAAGAGTGGTCAGGGATTGGAACAGGCTGCCCAAGGAGGTGCTGGAGTCCCCATTCCTGGAGGTGTTCAAGAAACAAGTAGATGTAGCACTTGAAGGCATGCTCTGGTGGTCATGGAGCTGTGAGATAGAAGGTTGGACTTGCTGATCCTAGTGGCCTTTTCCAATCTTAATGAATCTATGATTCTATGATTTATTTTAAATGCCAGCACTTCCAAAAGGACACAAAGGATCTGAGAAACATCACACAGCACAAAAATGTGTACAGAGATATGGTGGTACTGAGCCTGGTCCAGTGCTGGAGGGAACCCAGAGATCTGTAGTAAGACCCGTATAGATGATTTTCCTTGTAGATTTTCAAGCCCCAGGCTTTCCAGAGAGAGTGTAAGAGCAGTGGTGCAGCTGGCACTGGTTCACCTCACACCCTTGGTCCATGTTTTATCATCTACTGACAGCACAGGAGAGTGAAGTTTCCAGGTCTCTTCCACAGTGGCATTCTCCATCCATTCTAGAGAAAACTTCTGATTTTTTTTCACTTGTAGAGACATTGCATCCAAAAGAGATTAGGTGGGCACACCTAACCCTGCCACTCATCCTTTCTGGTGTACAGCTGGGTCTTACAAACGTGAGGTCTCTGAGCCGCATAGCGAGCTGCAGACGTGTCCTCTCACCAGCTGACATCGAGTGTGCTTTGTCAGCCACAAACCAAACTACAGAGCCACTAACAGCTGAACAAACAGAAACCTGACACTCAGAAGGGGTTCTTGGCTCCTTGAATCAAAAAGCAAAGCAGTGAAAAGAAACGCAGTGTCTCACCTCCTGAGGAACGTCGCTCTTCTCTTGGCTAGTTCACAGTGGCTGGCACAGGGCATGTGTGTCCCTCTGCTGCAGAGAGTAAGCTGACAACAGAAGATCAATTTAATGTGGAAGCTACTGTAGTCCTTGGGCAGGAGGACAGTCATAGACTCACAGAATGGTTTGGGATGTGTATGGATTTGGATTAAATTCACCAGGGGGGAATTATAAAAATACAGTTATCTTTATTTTCCCAAAATTATGTACAAAAATGATTAAATTATGTACAAAACTGATTAGGCCACACTTTGAATACTGTGTCCAGTTCTGGGCCCCTCAGTTCAAGAAAGATGTGGAGTTGCTTGAACGTGTCCAGAGAAGGGCAACAAAGCTGGGGAGGAGTTTGGAGCACAAGGCTGGGGAGGGGTCTGGAGCACAGCCCTGTAAGGAGAGGCTGAGGGAGCTGGGGGTGTTTAGCCTGGAGAAGAGGAGGCTCAGGGGAGACCTTATTGCTGTCTACAACTACCTGAAGGGAGGTTGTAGCCAGGTGGGGGTTGGGCTCTTCTCCCAGGCAACAGTGGCAGAAGGAGAGGACACAGTCTCAAGCTGCAGCAGGGGAGGTTTAGGCTGATGTTAGGAAGAAATTCTTCCCAGAAAGAGAGATTGACCATTGGGATGTGCTGCCTGGGGAGGTGGTGGGGTCACCATCCGTGGAAGTGTTTAAAATAAGACTGAATGAGACCCTGGGTGCCATGGTTCAGTTGATTACATGGAGCTGGGTGATAGGTTGGACTTGATGATCTTGAAGGTCTTTTCCAACCTGGTTAATTCTGTGATTCTGTAAATTTATTCACAGGTTCTATTCAGTCATGAATTCTACCAGGATGCTTATGAGCAACTTTAGTACAATTTAGAGCATTCAGAAAATGGAAAAGGCTAAGCCACAAAATAGCTTCACCCCACTTCAGAGGCAAGTCAGGACCCTAGGGAAAGCTGAGAATGCAGGTTTGACTCACGAGGATGGAGCATGAACTTGGAGGTGGTCCCTAGGGTCTCTCTTTGGTGGCAGGCTCCAGCACTGCAAGTTTCCTAATCCGATCTGCGGACAACACGGCACAAATCCAAAGGACCTGCCAGAATCAAAGTGTCCTTAGACACGGCTGCCACGAGGCAAACTCATCCAGCAGCACTGTCTGAGCAGGGCAAGAGAAGCTGCACTGCCAGCCTGTTCCAGCCAACAGACGCAGTTTTCATGGCAGGCAGGGTCACTCCAGCAGCAGGACCCCAGGGCAGGCAGGTATTCTGTGGTCTGAGTGCTGAGTTCTCCAATTTCACCACGCATCCAGAGCAAGTCCAAAGTGAGCACCAAAACTAAGCATCCCAAAATGAGAGCACAGACCACTTCCTGGTCACTCTATTTAAGACTCTCTTAGACAATGTGTCCAGTGCCAATATGCACTGGGCACAAAGAACCCAGCTGGTCACAGTTCCAAATCCCAGCACGGGCTTCCCCCATGGTGAATACACGTGAGGGCCCTCAGCTCCCAGCAGGAAGAATGGAGCCTTTTGACCTGTCCACCAGGGGCAGGGGAAGGCAATTTTTGCCTTGCAAGGCAATTTCACACCTTTGTCTTCCCCCATTTAAACCTCTGCTGATGGAGGTGGGGGAAGGGGGGTTCAGAGCACCCCATAACAGGGTGGAAGGCAGTTTCAAGATCATCCAGTTCCAACCCCCCTGCCATAGGCAGGGACACCTCCCACCAGCCCAGCTTGCTCATGGCTTCATCCAGCCTGGCCTTGAACACCTCCAGGGAGGAGGCAGCCACAGCCTCCCTGGGCAACCTGTGCCAGTGTTTCACCACCCTCACTACAAAGAATTTCTGCCTAATCTCCAGTCTCAATCTCCCCTCTGCCAGCCCAAAGCCATTGTCCTTCACCCTGTCACTCCCAGCCCCTGTCAAAAGTCCCTCCCCAGCTCTCTTGGAGCCCCTTCAGGCACTGGAAGGTTTTCCTGGAGCCTTCTCTTCTCCAGGCTGAACAGCCCCAGGTCTCTCAGACTGCCCACAGGGGAGGTTCTCCTCCAGCCCTCTGATCATCTTTGTGGCCTCCTCTGGGCGCTCTCCAGCAGCTCCAGGTCCTTCTTGTGTTGGGAACACCAGAACTGGATGCAGTGCTCCAGTTGGGGTCTCATGAGGGAAGAGGGGCAGAATCCCCTCCCTGTGCTGCTGCTCTCCCTGCTCTGGATGCAGCTCAGCACACAGCTGCCTGCTGGGCTGCCACGTTCAATGATTATCAACACCTCCAAATCCTTCCCCTCCAGACTGCTCTTGAGCCATTTTCCACCCAGCCTGGATTTGTGCTTGGAATTGCCCTGACCCAGGTGCAGGACCTTGCACTGAGCCATGTTGAACTTCATGAGGTTGGCTTGGGCACACCTCTCCAGCCTGTCCAGGTCCCTCTGGATGGGACAATAACTCTGAAGTGTACACTGAGAACTGACAACACACCACACAACCACAGAGGGACTGCACACAGTCAGGATTTGAAGTGCTATTGCAGGGTGGCTGGAAGCTTCTGAATCACCACCTGTCTTGAAGGGAGCACTACCTGAGGTAATTTTTGATACACAATTCACCATTCTTCTCTTTTGGGATGATGCATGAGGTAGTGTTACAGTAACTCATGGAAGGCAATGATAATCATAGAATCATAGAATTGTTAGGGTTGGAAGGGACCTCAAGGCTCATCCAGTTCCAACCCCCTGGCAGGGGCAGGGACATCTCACACTGGATCAGGTTGCTCCGAGCCATATCCAGCTCAGGTTTCAAATATGAAGCCAGATACCAACTCAGAACAAGTGCAGGTTGGGTTTTTTCAATCCAAACACAGCCACTCTCCCCTGCAGGTTGCTCTACCCCTCTCCCAAGCCCACCTTCTGGATTGCCTGGCCTGACAGGTGACAGCTGCAGTTCAGCTCTGCCAGCCCTGGCGGGACATGGTGGGGGACGGCCACAAAAAAAACCCCAAAACCCAACCCAACCAACCAACCAACCAACAACCCCACCCCCCAACAAACCCGAAACCGGAAAAAGAAAAACCAAACCAACAAATAAAAAGGGCTGATTCATAAAAGCATAACTGCCTCTGAGGTAACCCCCGCGGGTAGCGGTGAATCACTCAGCGCTCCCACGATGCCCGTCCGGCTTTCACCCGGGAAGACGCGCAGGCACCCGCTGGCGGAACCCGAGCCACCGCCGCCCGTCGCCCGGCAGGGAAAGGCCTCCCGCAACCGCCAGTCCCGGGCTGCTAGTCCAGGGCCGCCAGCCCCTCCGCCGCCTCCAGAGCCCCGCCAGCGGCGGACCCTCGCTCGCCACCCTCGCCTCCTCCCCCGTGCCAGCCCCGCCGCTGACTCCTCCCTCGCGGCCGCGGCCCCTCAGCCCTGCGGGGCGGAACCGGCTGCCCTACAAATCCGCCGCTCCGGGGAAACTAGCGGCAGAGCGGCGCCGGGAGGGTTTGTGTTTGCCCTGCTCCGGTCCGCTGGTCCTGGCGCGGAGTGGGGACGAAGCTGACGGCGTCTCGCCGCGCTCTGCACTGGGGACAGGGGAAACTTCCTCGGCAGGCGGGAGGTGGCGAACGAGCCGCGTCCCCGACCCGCGGCTCCGCCTGCTCCTCTGCCCGGCCTGCTGCGGGGCTCTCCGTCTCGGTCGCCGCCCGTCTGGCCCCTCCTGGCTCGTCCCGGGAGCCCCTCAGAGCTGCGGCTGCCGTCCGCCGTCTTCCTTCGCCGCCTGTCGGCCGCGTCCCGCGGGGAGCGGCGGAAAATGGGGGGCTCGTTTCTATGGAGACGAGGCCGCAGCCGGGAGGTTTCGAAGTGAAACTTTGCCGCGGGCGGCAGGGGCCGCGGGCAGGGCTGCCCAGCGCCGGCAGCGCAAAGGGGAGAAGGCGGGACCCTGAGGCTGAGGGTTTCCCAGGGGGCGGCGGCGAGCGGCGCCCGGGCATCTCACGGAGAAGCCGGGAAAGTTTTGCGGCGCGGAGCCGCCGCCCATCCCCGAGCCCTTCAGCGGCTGCTTGAGGCCGTTCCCCCTCCGCAGCTCCCGGCGGCCCCCGAAGCCCGCTGCTATGGCAGCCGCCCGTCGCCGCGGGGCGAGCAGGGGGAGGCCGCCTCCGGCTGGCCGTGCGGCGACGGCGGGGGGGCGCGCAGTCCCCGCTCGGCGGGCGTCCTCCTCCGACCGGGAGTGACCGCCCCGGCCCCGCTGCCTGCCTGCTCACCATGCCTTTCCCCGCCCGCGTCTCACCGAGGACCGTGCCGGGGAAAGGCGAGGGGAGCCACCGCCCTGTCACTCCCTGAGCCAGCCGCCGCCTCACCGGAGCAGTCCCATGTCGCCCGCTGCCCCGCAGCCCGCTGCGCCCTGAGGGCGGTGGACGCCTCGCACCTCCCCACAGGTAAGCGTCGGGGCAGAGAGGTGGCAAGGGTCTCCTCTTCGCCCCCAGACTTCACCCGCCCACCGCCATTACCATCCCGGACAGCGGCGGGCCCGGGCCGGGGCCGTTCCTGGCGGCGGGAGAGGGCGGCTGGGCGCGCCCCTGCCCTCGGCGGCGGGGGGCAGGTCGGGAGTCGGGACCTGGGACGGGCGGGAGCGTTGTTAACATCCTATCAGAAACTGACTTTTTCCTCGGGTGCGGAGCGGGCTGGCGAGGCGGCGGCTGCCGCGCTCCGAGCGTGCCACACAGCCTCTTTTGTCTGCTCTCTGCTCCCCGGCACTTTAGGCGCTGCCACCGCCGGCCCGCAGCCTGCCCTGCCGGGCTGCTCTCACCTCTCCTCTCCTCACCGCTCTCGCCCCGCCAAGTGTCCGCCCCGCCAGCCTCCCCCTTCGCCTTTATTTCCACACAAGTTGGCTTTCCTTCACCTTTGTTTGAGGTAAAAATGGTGGTGCGGTGCCTCTCTGGAAGGGTGAGCGGCAGATGAGGACGACAAGGAGGGGTTTGCCCTCTTCCCTTGCGTGCAAACACAACTCGCTGCTGGGTAAATCGCTCCTCGAGTAGGCAGAGGCTTACTCGTGGGGTCGGCTTTGAATCCGAAGTACCGCAGACAGCTTGGGTGTGTGGTAAATCCTCCTCCTGTCTCACTGACATGTCCATTGTTAGTGCTGGCGCTTGGGTTCGGTGCGTGCAGCTGTTCCCAGGGTCTGAAATTGCGATAGCACTGGCTGCTTGACACTCCGGGCTCTAACTGTCATTAACCACTGCTGGGCTGTTTCCAGCAGTGTCTATGAAAAATAAACCAAATTTTGATGCTTAAAGGAGAAAAAAAAGCCTGCAGGCAGGAGTATTCCTTTCTGTGTAACGTGAGCTACGAAATAACCTGTAGCAGGCTGGTGGAGCTTGCACTTCGTACAGCTTTTTAGGACATGAGGGTTGGATTGTTCATCAAAATCCTGCCAGCAAAGGCTTTGTCTTTGGTGCTGGATCAATACCCTAGCAACTGTTCTGTTCTTTGAGATGGTGTTTCCAATCCAGGTAGTGGAAATCAAGTTGTGTCCAGATAGAAAGAAACAGTGCTCCCCCCTCCCCATTCCCCATACCTGTTTCTGTGTAGAAAATGGGGAGCAAAAAAAAAAAAATAAAAAAAAAAAAACCAAACATTAAAGTAGAAAATTATATTTCTATTGAATGTAACTTAAATTCCTTGATAATGAAGCCAAAGGGTCTTTGAAGTGTGGAATATTTTAATGTACTACTTGTGTTGCCAATGAATGCACTCCTAGCAAAATACTTGTTAGAAGATAATTGCAAGACAATATTTAGTAATTTGAGGAAGGAGTTACAATTGCAGTTTTGTCCAGAACACAACCACTCTCACTGAAAAAAAGATCTGTGGTGCTTGTGTATGATTTTATTTTCCAAATTGCTACTTAATTTCGATTTTATTGGCATTGAAACCTGTTTTACTTGTTGCTTCTGTGTTGGACTGCAACGAGGATCCAAATAAAGTTAGCAAAGGAGTAGTGCAATGAGAGTTCAGTGTGGTAGAAGTGTTTTATTCTATGTGCAGAAGTGGGTTTGCCCAATGCAACCTTGCAGGACTTAGAGGAGAGCTTCATTTTTATGCAAGCTCTGGAACCAGGTTATAAGAGACGGGCTGTCTGAATTTAATCCTGTGAAGTATGGACTAAGCAAGTCCTGCTCTGACAAGGCACTGAAAGCTGTGATGGCCTGGTCCCTAGTGATCACCCAGTTCATGGCACATAGCAGTAGATCTTGGTGCCTTCAGTCACAGAATCACAGAATTGTCAGGGTTGGAAGGGACCTCAAGGATTATCCAGTTCCAATCCCCCTGCTGTGGGCAGGGACACCTTACACTGGATCAGGTTGCTCACAGCCACATCCAGAACGGTCAAATTGTTCTCTGGTGGAAGTGCATTGCTGGACCCTTCCTGGACCAAGTCCTCTTTTAATGTTTTCTGCTTCCATTTCCGTGAATGCTGGGCAGAGGGCACAAAATACCTGTGCCACACACGAGTGCTTGCCTCAGCCACATCTCAGGGGTTATATATTCTTAATTGACTCCTACATGCCAGCAGGACCAGGGAAGTGATCTTACCCCTGTGCTTGGCACTGGTGAGACCATACCTTGAGTGCTGGGTTCAGTTTTGGGCCCCTTGCCACAAGAAGGACAATGAGATGCTGGAGTATGTCCAGAGGAGGGCAACAAAGCTGGGGAAGGCTCTGGAGAACAGGGCTGGTGAGGAGCAGATGAGGGAACTGGGGGTGTTTAATGTGAAGAAGAGGAAGCCGAAGGGAGATTGGAGTGAGGTGGAGGCTGGCTTCTTCTCCCAGGTAACAAGTGATAGAACAAGAGGCATGGCCTTAAGTTGCAGCAGGGGAGGTTCAGATTGGATATTAGGGAAAATTTCTTCACCAAAAGGATCATCAGGCGTTGGAACAACCTGCTCAGGAAGGTGGTGGAATCATCATCCTTGGAGGTGTTTAAAAGATGTTTGGATGAGCAGCTTAGGGACATGGTCTAAGAGTTGTGTACGGGGAGCTGTTAGGTTATGGTTGGACTTGATCATCTTAAAGACTTTTCCAACCAGGCAATTCTAATTTTCTCTGTGAGTGAAAGGAGAAAATGAGAAGGGAAGGTTGATTAAGGAGTAAAGTACATGTATGGAACAGCAGGAGGAGACTGGGACTTCTTGTGCCTCGCTCAAGTATATTTTAGGAACCAACAATCTGAAACACTGAAACATTCCATGCAAACTCCCACTAAAATTCCTGAAAGCAGGCAAAGTTATGAGACAAAAAATATGAAACCTGAAGGTTGCTGTCAGATTCTTCTTTTTACTGAAGAATGCTGCTCAATCCAGTCTGTGGGAGTGCTGGAGAATGCAGTGGAAATTAGATTCCCCAGCTAGTGATGATGCCTCAGTTTGCTTTGGTGTCATCATGCTCTGTAAACATCAACTGCGCTTGGCCTACATGTTTGATCTTGTTATACTGGAATAAAGGGGAAACTGCAAAACATTTTGTAGTACCCAAGATTAGGGACTCAAAGTAAGGATTAATTTGTCAAAACATAGGCATCTTGTGCCAGTCCTGACACCTGTGGTGTTTCAGACCTCTGTATGAGCCTGGCAAATGGGGTCTGAGCAGAGCCTGAACAGGCTCTGAAAGGCAGCTGAAAACCAGGTGGAATATCCTGCTAGATAATGTTTGTACAACAGTTCTACACAAAAGCCTTTCAGAGGACTTGAATCTGTTCACCTGAACCTTGTCATTAAGATTTCTGATGCTGCAGTGTAATGGGTCTGGGAAGGCATCCTAAATATCCCAAATTCTTGACAGTGAGGGCGGTGAGACACTGGATCATGAAGATTGTCAGAGGGCTGGAGAACTTCTGCTATGGGGACAGGCTGGGAGAGTTGGAGCTGTTCACCTTGGAGAAGAGAAGGCTCCAGGGAGACCTTAGAGCAACCTTCCAGTACCTGAATGGGCTCCAGGAGAGCTGGGGTGGGACTTTTGAGAAGGGCTGGGAGTGACAGGATGAGGGACAATGGCTCTGAGCTGGGAGAGGGGAGATTGAGGCTGGAGATGAGGAAGCAATTCTTTGCAGTGAAGGTGGTGAGACACTGGCACAGGTTGCCCAGGGAGGCTGTGGATGCCTCCTCCCTTGAGGTGCTCAAGGCCAGGCTGGATGAAGCCATGAGCAAGCTGGGCTGGTGGGAGGTGTCCCTGCCCATGGCAGGGGTTGGAACTGGATGATCTCTTAGGTCCCTTCCAACCCAAACCATTCTGTGATTCCATGTATATGTTGACATGGAAGGGCAAGCAAAAGGTTTCAGACTCCTCTGTGTAAGTGCTGAGTTGCAGCAGCTCTGCATGCCAGTGGATGCCAACAAACCTCTGCAGCTGCCAGTGGGAGCCAGGGATCCCAGAGGAGATGGTGAATGGTTCTCAAGGAAGGTAACCCTCAAAGTAAGCATTCTGTGAATCTATGACATTTCCAACACAGCACTGCACACTCTCCAAGCTCTCTAGAAATACAACGAAATGGCAGACAGTGTTTGGTTTGTGCTTCAGTTTTAGTTATTAATTTAGTTTTAAAACAAAAATACTGTATGGAAAAGCTTCTGGTTTTGTTCTTTGCTTGATAAGGCAACTCACAGAGTCTCTGGGTGATTAGGCTCTGAATAACTGAACTGTCAGTGCATGGAGAGGTGAAATGCTGACAAAACCAGTGAATTAAAGTACTGAAAAGATGTTTTGCACAGCTGTTACCCTACCCACTGCTTTTACTAACTCCTGGGTGTCCAATTTTTGTGAAGTTGGTGAGAAAAAATGCTAAAACCTCCATAGCAGCACTTTAGCAGAAGAAACTTCTTTACAGAAAGGATTCTTAAACGCTGCAATAGGCTGCCCAGGGAGGAGGTTGAATCCTCACACCTGGAGGTGTTTCAGAGAGGCAGAGATGTGGTGCTGAGTGATGTGGCTTAGCACCAGACTTTGTAGAGTTAGAGAATGCTTGGTTTTGATGATCTTAAAGGACTTTTCTCCCACAATGTTTCTATGACTTTAGTCTAACCCTGCAGAAAAGAAGTTGCTGCTCTGCCCCACAATTAACCATTTGCACATAATACAGCTCAGTACCAGCTGTATGTAGCTGCTTCCCATACAGGTGAGCCTTGTGAACAGCAGCTCCAGTGGTGGCTGAACTTAGGAATGAAATACTCAGTTTACACTGCTCTTGGGATAAATGAATGGGCTACAAAGATGCTGAGAGGACTGGAACATCTCTGATGAGGAAGGACTGGGAGAATTGGGACTTCTTAGGCTGGAAAAGAGAAGACTAAGAGGGGAATCTCATAAATGCTTCTAAATACGTAAAGGGTGGCTGTCAGGGGGGTGGGACCAGGCTCTTCTCGCTGGTACCCAGTGGCAGTAAAAGGGGTAACAGGCACAGCCCTGAACAGAAGAAGTTTCATCTAACTGTGAGGAGAAACTTCTTTAAGGGTGGCAGAGCACTGGAGCAGGCTGCCCAGAGAGGTGGTGGAGACATTCCAAACCCACCTGGACATATTCCTGTGTGACCTTCTCCAGGTGATCCTGCCTTGGCAGGGGGTTTGGACTCAATGATCTCCAGAGGTCCCTTCCAAGGCCTCCCACACCGTGATTCTCTGGAATTCCATTGTCTTTCCCAAACTTCAATAAAGCATCAGTGATTTTAAGCTTCAAAGGCCTGGGTGCCCTTTCTTAAATATTCAGTTTTTCCTTGCCCAGCTGGCCAGATGAGGTAGAAGTCCTGTGACAGAGCTCCCTGAAGCCCTTTATCTGCAGCAGGAGCAGAACGTGTTTGTGTCACTCCTGTTTCTTATTTTGGTCTTTTGGTGACAGAAGCATTACAGAGGGACAGGGATCTGCTGGAGAAAGTCCAACAGAAGGCTACAAGGATGCTGAAGGGACTGCAGCACTGCTGGTGAGGAGAGGCTGAGAGCCCTGGGGGTGTTTAGTCTGGAGAGGAGAAGACTGAGAGGGGATCTGATCAATGTCTATAAATATCTGAGGGCTGGAGGTCAGGAGGGAGGGGACAGGGACACTTGCACCCTGTGATAGGACAAGGGGCAATGGATGGAAACTGCAGCACAGGAGATTCCACCTCAACATGAGGAGGAACTTCTTCACTGTGAGGTTCACAGAGCCCTGGAGCAGGCTGCCCAGAGAGGTTGTGGAGTCTCCTTCTCTGGAGCCTTTCCAGCCCTGTCTGGATGTGTTCCTGTGTGACCTGTGCTGGATTCTCTGGTCCTGCTCTGGCAGGGGGTTGGACTGGAAGATCTCCAGAGGTCCCTTCCAACCCCTCACATCCTGTGAGCTGTGATTATATGATCCTGCTGAAGCAGGCAGGCAGACACCAACATTTCAAAGAGGGAGAAAAGGGAACCACAGCCCTGGACAGCAATGGCAGGGGGGTTGGATTCAAAGATTTCCAGAGGTCTCTTCCAACCCCTATCATCCTGTGACTCTGTGACTGTGAAGGTTTGCTGCAGGGCCACCTAACCAAAACTGGGCTTCTGTGGAGTCTTGTCAGAGATGTAATGATGTAGCAGAGATACTCAGGACAACAGTCTGGTGGAATATGAATCCCTTTTAAGTCTCTAAAAAGTCTTCTGAGGACTGTATGACAGTTGTCACTTCACTCTCTTGTGTCTATTTATATCGACTTCTCATTATTTATATCCCATTGGAATTGTAGTCAATTGTTCCTTTTGTTGGAAGTGTGACCATTTTCCTGCAATTAAAATAAGTCCAAACAAAGGACATCTTTCTACATTGTTTGTTAATTCTACCCCACTGAGCTAACTGATGAGACTTGTACTGTCTCAGAGACCCCAGGATTTTGTCACTTCAATGAAATATACTTTAGCTGCACACAATAACCAAAGAGATTAGAAAAACCCACATGCTGCATTTCACACCTCTGAGTTTATTTGTCATAGACAGTTAAAAGACAAAGAACTAGAGAGGAAGAGGGCAGAAATCTCTTTTTCTATGGCTTTATTTTCTGCTGTTTCACAAGGACACTTGAATTGAGCATTCACACAGATTGCATTGGGTTGGAAGGGACCCTCAAAGGTCATCTTGTCCAGCTCCTTGCAGTCAGCAGGGACACCTCCAACTAGATCAGGCTGCCCAGGGCCATGTCAAGTCTGATGTTGAGTGTCTGCAGAGATGGGGCTTCAACCACATCCCTGGGCAACCTGCCCCTCCTGCTATCCCCACAGGCCCTTCTGAAAAGTCCCTCCCCAGCCTTCCTGGAGGTCTCCTTCAGATACTGAAATGCTGCTCCATGGTCTCTGTGGAGCCTTCATTTCTCCAGGCTGAACAATCCTAACTCAGCCTGTCCCCACAGCAGAGGTTCTCCAGCCTTCTCATCATCTTTGTGGCCTTCCTCTGGGCCTTCTCCAGCAGGTCCATGTCTCTCTTGTGTTGGGGGCTCAGAGCTGAACATAGAACTCCAGGTGAGATCTCACCAGAGTGGAGGGTCAGAATCTCTTCTCTCAAAGTGCTGGGGCTTTAAAACTCATCAGTAGAAAGTCCTAAATTTGAGCCTGTTGAAATTGCATGTTTCTGTAGTTCACTCTGGCCATCAAATGGGACATTCTCCCCAAAACACTGATACAGTTGGGTGCTCAGAACCTGTGAGTTCTGCAAGTGGTTAGTGGCACTTAATTCTTCAACTGGAAGTAGTAGAGGTTTGTGCTTTGATGCCTGTGACCTATGCTGGGATCTGCAGCATTAGCTGAGAGGGTGGATATGAAGTCCAAGCCATCTTGTAGAGCTTTCCAATGACAGTCACCCTGCTTTCTTCCAGTAAAGGGGGCACTCCAGAAGTAGTTGCAGTTGCTGGCAGTTTAGACAATCATCAAATAGATTAATTAGGAAGCAGCTAAAAAGCTTCATTTGTATTGGTTGTGATATGATAGTGGTAATAGTAATACAGTTTGATTTTACTGCTTAATTTAATCATTTTCCTTACCCTTTCCCCCCCATACTCCATCTGAACCTGCCTGAATAAATACCTCTGCTTCTGTGTCATTAGTTGCCTGTTGTTGAAGAACAACCTAGTGTCAGGGGACAGAAGGAGAGGAAATGGCCTGAAATTGTGCCAGGGGAGGCTTAGGTTAGAGATTAGGGAAAACTTCTTTTCTGCAAGAGTGGTCAGGGATTGAAACAGGCTGCCCAGGGAGGTGGTGGAGTCCCTGTCCCTAGAGGTGTTCAAGAAATGTATGGCCATGGCATTTGGAGCCATGGTTTAATAGCCATGGTGGTCACAGAGGCTGGAGAAGCTCCTCATGGAAACCAAATGAACAGGTCAATGTCAGACACTTCAGGGTGTCTGTAGGTAATGTTGTCTGGCTCAGACAACCCAGTGCTTTATTACCTTCCTCTTCCCAAATTCAAACTGCTGTTTGCTGCAGCAGGACAACACAGCTGCAGGTGAAGGGTCAGCTCCTGTCACCCTGGCATGGGCAAGTCCTGGGGATCAGCCTGCAGAAAAGAAGGCTCCAGGGAGACCTAATAGTGACCTTCCAGTACCTGAAGGGCCACAAGAAGAATGGAGAGAGACTGTTTGCAAAGGCCTGCAGGGACAGGACCAGGGGCAATGGCTTCAAACCAGAGAAGAGCAGATTGAGATTGGATGTTAGGAACAAGTTCTTTACTATGAGGGTGGTAGAACACTGGAATGGGTTGTCCAGGGAGGTGGTTTTGGCTCCATCCCTGGAGATATTCCAGGTGAGGCTCAACAGGGCTCTGGGCAACCTGATCTGGTTGGGGATGTCCCTGCTGACTGCAGGGGGGTTGGACTGGATGAGCTTTGGAGGTCACTTCCAACCCAGACCCTTTTGTGAGTCTGTGTTGGGTTGATGGCTGGACTGGATGATCTTAGAGGGCTTTTCCAGCCCAAACAATTCAACAGGTCTATGAACAAGTTTGTATCTGATGAATCACAATTCTTGTTTTGCAGTGCATTAAATGCCAGAGATCAGTGCCATCACCTCTGCAGCTGTCTAGAAGTGCAGCTTGAAGCACTGGAGTTTTCTCTCTCCTTCCTGCAGTTCAAAGGAACAAAGCCATATCACTATTCAAATACAGAGGAAATGTACAGAACAAAATGCTGTAATTAAAACAAAGTTCCAGTTACTCCATTTTTGTTTGTCATTGCTGAAAATCTTCTAATTGTTTGTTAGATTTCAGTGTGTGAGACGCTACAGATAAATTAATAGCTCTTGAGCTGTTAGGATATCAAACCATCTTCCTGTGTACTGTGACATGGACCTGCTGGAGAGGTCATGAAGATGATCAGAGGGCTGGAGAACCTCTGCTATGGGGACAAGCTGAGAGAGTTGGGGTTGTTCAACCTGGAGAAGGGAAGGCTCCAAGGAGACCTTAGAGCAGCCTTCCAGTACCTGAAAGGGTACAGGAGAGCTGGGGAGGGACTTTTGAGAAGGGCTGGGAGTGACAGGATGAGGAACAATGGCTTTGAGCTGGGAGAGGGGAATTGAGACTGGAGATGAGGAAGCAATTCTTTGCAGTGAGGGTGGTGAGACACTGGCACAGGTTGCCCAGGGAGGCTGTGGCTGCCTCCTCCCTGGAGGTGTTCAAGGCCAGGCTGGATGAGGCCTTGAGCAAGCTGTGCTGGTGGGAGGTGTCCCTGCCCGTGGCAGGGGGTTGGAACTGGATGACTTTTAAAGTCTCTTCCAAGCTAAGCCATTCTATGAATCCATGAATCCATGGTCAGGGATTACACTGTGCAGGTGGTGCTTGCCCTTCTCCGTAGAAGGTGGCAGGAGTCCTGGGGAAGCCTATGCAAGCCTAGCAATTGACCATTGCCTGCATTTTTAGATCCATTCCTCTCTCTGCACAGACATTTTCTACTTCTCTTGCTCAGATAAGAAATGTGGCCATGTGTTGACATTCCCTCTGATGAGGAGAGACTGAGTGAATTGGGACTGTTTAGCCTGGAGAAGAGCAGACTGGGGGGGATCTCATCACTGCTGATCAATACTGAAAGGGTGGCTGTCAGGAGGATGGGGCCAGGCTATGTTCAGTGGTGCCCAGTGACAGGACAAGGGGTGACAGGCACAGACTGGAACATCAGAAGTTCCATCTGAACATGAGGAGGAACTTCTTTCATTTATGGGTGGCAGAGCAGGGGAGAAGGTGGTGGAGTCTCCATCCCTGGAAACATTCCAAACCCACCTGGAGGTGTTTGTGTGTGAGCTGCCCTAGGTGATCCTGCCTTGGCAGAGGGGTTGGACTCGATGATCTCTCTTCCAGCCCCCACCATTCCATGCTTCTGTCCATTCAACACAGTCCTTCACAAAGAGGGACGTGAGCAGCACCATGTCTCAGGGCAGTGTTTTGCTGCAGCAGAAGCTTTCCTAAGGAAGTGTTCCTTGGAGCGTGCTGGGTGTGCAGAAACCAGCTGCTGTAGCTTCTCTGTTTTCATAGTTTCATAGAATTGATTGGATTAGAAGGGACCTTAAAGATCATCTAGTTCCAACCCCCTGCCATGGGCAGGGACACCTCCCACCAGCACAGCTTGCTCAAGGCCTCATCCAACTTAGGTTTGAGCACCTCACAGGAGGAGACATCCACAGCCTCCCTGGGCAACCTGTGCCAGTGTCTCACCCCCCTCATTGTAAAGAATGTCCTCCTCATCTCCAGTCTCAGTCTCCCCTGTTCCAGCTCAAAGCCATTGTCACTCATTCTGTCACTCCCAGCCCTTGTCAGAAGTCCCTCCCCAGCTCTCCTTGTCCAACTTTGCTTTGAAGATTTCCAGGGAGGGGGCATCCACAACCTGCCTGGGCAACCTGTTCCAGTGTCTCATGAGCTCCACTGGAAAGAATTTCTTCCTTTTTGCACAGTCTTATGCTAGATGTTGCTGACACATAAGGTACGAGGCATGTGCTGGGGAGGGACTTCTTAGGCTATCAGGGAGTGATAGGACTGGAGGGAATGGAATAAAGCTGAAAGTGGGGAGATTCAGACTGGACATGAGGAAGAAGTTCTTCCCCATGAGAGTGGTGAGAGCCTGGAATGGGTTGTGCAGGGAGGTGGTTGAGGCCCCATGCCTGGAGGTGTTTGCAGCCAGGCTGGATGAGGCTCTGGCCAGCCTGATGTAGTGTGAGGTGTCCCTGCCCATGGCAGGGGGGTTGGAACTGGCTGATCCTTGTGGTCCCTTCCAACCCTGACTGATTCTATGATTCTGTGATCTTTTGACTCTGGAAAATGAAGAGATTAATTCTTATCTCCCTAAGCTGCATTTTGAATGCTTTGTCTGTGTTGTGTCTCAAAGTGTGATGCTGTGCAAAACTGTTGTTAAAACACTGCTTAGAGAAGCTCTGCTGTAAGCAACTCAGCTCAGACTAACATGGGAGAGGAAAGGGAGCTGGGGAGGATAGTTTGCTCATGCAGAGGGAAGCAGCAGCTTGAATAACTTGCAGAACAGGTGAGCTGTGTTTTCCATTTGCAAACAGACTCTGAATACTGCAAATGTTGTCTGCAAACAGGCAATGCTCTGAACCCAAAAGTCACCACCATGCAGGCCTTTCTAACCTGTTGTTGTCTCACAGAGACCAGAGAGCACAGGGGGGACTTCCTTCTACATTGGATAATGCAGTGGTGTTTTATCCAGGGATTACTGAGCTGCATTGCTGGTACAGATGATTCTTTCTGATGTGTTCTTGCTATGTGTGTTGCACAACTGAAGCAAGGGTCTTTGAGACCAGCCAGAGTGAGCCAGTTCTGGTGCCCCCAGCATAACAGGGACATGGAACTGCTGGAGAGGGTCCAGAAGAAGCCACAAAGATGATCAGAGGGCTGGAGAACCTCCCCTGTGGGGACAGGCTGAGAGAGTTGGGGCTGTTCAGCTTGGAGAAGAGAAGGCTCCAGGGAGACCTTAGAGCAACCTTCCAGTACCTGAAGGGGCTCCAGGAGAGCTGGGGAGGGGCTTTTAAGAAGGGCTGGAAGTGACAGGCTGAGGAACAATGGCTTTGAGCTGGGAGAGGGGAGATTGAGAGTGGAGATGAGGAAGAAATTCTTGGCTGTGAGGGTGGTGAGACACTGGAACAGGTTGCCCAGGGAAGCTGTGGATGCCTCCTCCCTGGAGGTGTTCAAGGCCAGGCTGGATGAGGCCTTGAGCAACCTGGGCTGGTGGGAGGTGTCTTGAAGGTCCCTTCCAGCCCAAAGCATTCTGTAATGATTCCATGATCATATTAGAATGATCCTAATATACATAGGTTTGAAATAGAAGTCAGATTTGGAGGCCATTGTCTACTCTAAGGCCATTAAAGGCAATCTCCTGATAATTTACTATTGGTGTAGTAGTTTTGGCATTAGGGAAAGTGGAATTGGGAACTTTCAGTTTGGATGCCCAGAATGTGTGGAATTGGTGAGCACACTGGCACTTGGTACTCCCAAATGAAGGGCAAGAGATTTACCAAACAAGCACAAAACTTGCACACAAAAGGCACCCAGAGCTGGCACTTACTTAGTGTGACAGTTATTAGCCTGGTAATAATAGCCTGGCACAAAAAATGTCGAGGAAATATTGATAGTACACAGCCAGAGGCCCAGAAACTCTTCTTGGGAGGTCATGGCTTGGCTCTTAATAGAGTTTATTGACTGTAGGAGAATCACTTTGCATTAATTCAGTGCTAAAGTGCTTTTCCCATACGCTTCTTCTGACCCCTACAAAGCCCTTGCTTTTCTCTTTGCCAGCAAGACATTTCTTTCCAAATCACTTTGCAGTCACCTATTCAAAATTTATTGCCATTCATTTTCTAATTCAATTTTATTCCCCTAGGACATGGCCTCATTAAGTGGTGCCTGTGGTGGAATATCTGCCAGGTCCCACATATGTTGGTGGGACATAGTTCAATAGGCTACACAGAAAGACAGAAGGCAGATTTCCAGTCCAATGTGCATAGCAGTGGAATTACAGACAGCAGCATGTGCTGGTTAAGGAGAAGCAATGTGGTGCTTTGCAGAACTCCTCTTTGGAATTTGGTCATTGTCCTCTTGGCTGTAGAGCTGAAACAATACTGGAAGGCAGATTATAGCTGAGGCTGGGGGTCCCTTCTGTGTTAGTTCTCCAAGTTGTGAAGTTTTCCACACTTACTCTTTGCTTTTATGGCCATTTTTGGCAGTCTGCATGTTAGAATCATAGAATCATAGAACATTAGAGGTTGGAAGGGACCCCCAGAGATCATCAAGTCCAACCCCCCTGTGAAATGCAGCATCACTTAGGGTAGTCTGCACAGGAATGAATCCAGGTGGGGTTTGAAAGTCTCCAGAGAAGGAGACTCCACAACCCCTCTGGGCAGCCTGCTCCAGGGCTCTGTCACTCTGACTGTGAGGAGGTCTCTCCTCATGTTGAGGTGAAATCTTCTATGTTCCTAGATACTTGTCCTGTGTTAGGGAAGGCAAAGTCCAAACGGAAGAGCCAGAAGCAGAAAATTGATTTTCTGCAGTTCTTCCTTCCAGAGTTTAGACCCAGTCTCGGGGAGAACTCTTTATCTCTCTGTACCACATGAAGTGATAGGGCAAGGGGAAGTGATTCAAAACTAGAGCAGGGCAGATTTAGGTTGGACATCAGGAGGAAGTTCTTCACACTGAGGGTGCTGAAATACTGGAACAGGTTGCCCAGGAAGCTGGCTAAAGCCCTATCCCTGCACACATTCAAGGTCAGACTTGATGGGACCCTGAGCAACCAGATCTGGTTGGAGATGTCCCTGCTGACTGCAGGGGATTTAAACAGGATGACCTTGGAGGATCCCTTCCCACCTAATGCATTCTGTGGTTCTGTGGCTGTACAGACTATTCTGTTGCTAGACACAGTTTCATTTTGAGTAAGATTCGTCATCCATGGGCTTTAGGTTTGAGTTTAGGAGGTAATTTTCAGCCCAGAGTGTTGAGTGCTTTGGAAATAGGCTTAAAACTCCTTCAGAAGCCAGTGCCAGCATCACCCCCAGGTTAAATATGTTTTTGTTAAGCCTTGGGACTGAAGAGATGGACTTCAGACGTCAGTTCCTAATCTAGCTATGCTCATTTTCCACTTGAAGCATCTGCTGGGGAAAATGGGGAGGAAAAAGAAAAGGGAGGTCCACTACATCAAGCTATGAATTCAGACTGGGGAGAGACAGAGGCTGGTTAAAGCAGCCTGGAGCAGAGATGGGCCTTGGAAAGTGTGCAGATGCTATGGGAATTTGAATTGGGAGAATTTTTCTGGTGAGTCATTTGCTCAGTGTTACCTTTCAAGAGTGAGACCGCCTGGGAAGAGGCATTCCCAGGAGCAGCTGGCTGAAACCCTTCTGTACTCAGGGGCTTGGGGCTTCTTAGGCTAGACCTTGTGCTTTGATGTCTGGGTGGTTGTTATTCTGTGGCTTCTGCTGCTTTCTGTTGGTAACCCTGTGCTGTGCCTGAGTGCCTGCACCTGATTCAGTTGGGCACATTCAGCAGCTCTGTGCTGTACAGAAACCCCCCAGAAAGTGACACAGATTTGCTACACTTCCATCAAAAAATGCAGACCATCACAGTTCACTCCTTGACAACTGCAGGACTGTAACTGTGTTGTTATGATAGAGGCAGAAGGGAGGTGGAGGGGAGAACAGGTCAGTGGTATAGCAGCAACCACAGGCATCCTTTATTCTGTAGGGGCAAGACTATGTTTTTGCCAATGCTGGTTGATAGTAGGCTGAACAGGAGCCAGCAGTGTGCCCAGGTGGCCAAGAAGGCCAATGGCATCCTGGCCTGCATCAGCAATAGTGTAGCCAGCAGGACAAGGGAGGTTAATCTTGCCCTGTACTCAACACTGGTCAGGCCACACCTTGAGTCCTGTGTCCAGGCCTGGGCTCCTCAGTTCAAGAGAGATGTTGAGGTACTGGAACATGTCCAGAGAAGGGCAATGAAGCTGGGGAGGGGTCTGGAGCACAGCCCTGTGAGGAGAGGCTGAGGGAGCTGGGGGTGTTTAGCCTGGAGAAGAGGAGGCTCAGGGGAGACCTCATTGCTGTCTACAACTACCTGAGGGGAGGTTGTAGCCAGGTGGGGTTTGGGCTCTTCTCCCAGGCAACCAGCACCAGAACAAGAGGACACAGTCTCAGGTTGTGCCAGGGGAGGTATAGGCTGGATGTTAGGAGAAAGTTCTTCCCAGAGAGAGAGATTGGCCATTGGGATGTGCTGCCCAGGGAGGTGGTGGAGTCACCATCCCTGGAGATGTTCAAGAGGAGCCTGGATGAGGCACTTAGTGCCATGGTCTGGTTGATTGCTTAGGGTTGGGTGAGAGGTTGGACTGGATGATCTTGGAGGTCTCCTCCAGCCTGGTTGATTCTATGATTCTATAAGCAGTAGGGAGACTCCTGTCTGAATAACCACAAGTATGAGAAGGGTCTTACTATTTAGTGTGACTGGGAGTGTGTGTGGCATGAACGTCAGAACAGTGTTTTCCCTCTTGTCTTGCAGTAAATCCACAAGAAATGATGAGGCCAAGGGTAACAATTCAGAAAAGACAAGACGTGGTAGGGGTCACACTTAGGTCTTCAGCAGTGACGGCAGAGACTTTGACACAGAGCAGTAAAAAGGGCCTTAGAAAAATGATCTCATCTGCCTCTGTGCCTTATATTCTCCACAAGCTTGTGGGTCTTGAACTCATTGGAAACACTCAATTTAAAAGCTTCTCCAGCAGCAGCTGTGTTTCACTGAATTACTGCCCTTTGCCTGGTTATGACCACATTTGTACTGCTTCTTGGCTGCCTTTTCACCACACTTCTGCCTTCCAGACTCTGATGCAGTTGCTGATGGGCCCTAGGTACCCTGTCCTGGGCATATGGTCCAGCCAAGCTCCAACCCACATAGAATGGTTGAGGTTACTCTGGTAGCGTGGTGAGATGCTGGCCACATGAGATCAAAGGCAGAAGTCCTACATATTTCATAAAATCCAGAAGGGGTTGAGCTGGAAGGGATCTTAAAGCTTATCCAGTTCCAACCCCCTGCCATGGGCAGGGACATCTCCCACCAGCCCAGCTTGCTCAAGGCCTCATCCAGCCTGGCCTTGAACACCTCCAGGAAGAGGACATCCACAGCCTCCCTGGGCAACCTGTTCCAGTGTCTCACCACCCTTATTGTAAAAAATTTCTTCCTCTTCTCCAGTCTCAATCTCCCCTGTTCCAACTCAAAGCCTGGTCCTGTCACTACAAGCCTCTGTAAAGAGCCTCTTGCAGTGTGTCACCACCCTTACTGGGTCACACTAGAGAGAGGAGGCAGAGGAGGAAGGGGTATTTGCAGAAGTTGTTGAGCTTAGCACTAAATTCAGGTTTTCAAGATTGTTCATCAAGGTCTTGAGGCAGTTTGTTTCCAGCAGCTGAGATCTGGGTCCCATGGACCATGAAGTGAAGAGGCTGGGCAGATTTCTGCAATTCCTGTGCCTAAAATCCCATCCTGATAGGAAATTATCTTCTCAGGTGGAAACATCAGTGAGGCGAATGAGACAGAAAATATCTACAGCTCCTACTTTTTTCCCCCCCTTCTGTTTTAGATGCAGTGAGATTTTTCCTGAAGGAGGAAAAACAATAATTTGAGATTTGGTCAAAATAGTAGAAATGATCGAAAAAGCTTTTAAAATCACTTTCACATGTGTCACATTAAAAGCACCTGGCTGTGATTAAAAATAATCAGTGTGTGCAAAAGGTAGAGAATGAGAAGGGATTTTACAAGGGTTTGTAGTGACAGCATGAGAGTTGAACCTTGAGGAGGGCAGATTGAGACTGGAGATGAGGAAGAAATTCTTGGCAGTGAGGGTGGTGAGACACTGGCACAGGTTGCCCAGGGAGGCTGTGACTGCCTCCTGCCTGGAGGTGCTCAAGGCCAGGCTGGATGAGGCCTTGAGCAAGCTGGGCTGGTGGGAGGTGTCCCTGCCCATGGCAGGGGGTTGGACCTGGCTGATTGTCTTGGGCTGAGTGGACAGAAAGCCATTTTACCCCTCCCCAAAGGAGTAAAACAAAAAGACTCCACAGAACTGGAGAGAAGTGGAAATTTAAGTGGGAACACTATTCACAAATTGATACAGAAATACAAAATACACAAATCCATATTCAGCCTCTGCCCAATTCTCCAACCTGGGCTTTATTTCCAGAACCTCTCTAGCTCAACACCTTCCAAACCCTTCCCACAATCAGGCCAAACACCATGCCTCAATGTTTCCCTCCATGTCTCCCTGCTTCCCCCAACCTAGTCCTCAATTGTGTAGCTAAAAATGAGCTTTGCCAAGGCTGCAGAAGGCAACAAACCTCCCCTGCACTGCAAGGGGTAAGGATCCACGCTGGGAACAGAGAGGGGGAGGAAAGGGCAGAACAAACTGTGAACCCCCTCTGTGGAGGGAAGATGAGCATGATGGTGATGAAATAACAGAGATTACATTGTCCTGTGTCCACCCCCTGGGCTATCTAGTCCCTGGAGGACTGTACTCTGTGGTGAAGGTACCCAGTCTTAAACCCTCAAAAATGATCTTGAAGGTCCCTTCCAACCTTCCTGTGATTCTAATGATCTTGAAGGTCCCTTCCAACCTTCCTGTGATTCTCTGAGACTATGACTTGCTGAGTAGAACTTGCTCTACACAGATGTTTTGGTCATAATGATCAGGCTGAAAACAGAAAACATGAGCCACAGCAGAGACCTGAAAATAAAAAACCCCTCAGAGAAACCCTCCTGGCTTTCATCAACCCCCACAAGATTGCACAACTTCCTGGCATGGCTTTGGGAGAATGGGGAAAGTGCAGCTGCTGAATGGCTTGTGTTAATAATTTTATATTTGACTTGTGTTTTAGTCTTCAGGTTTCTTTCTTGTCAAACTTCTTTCTTGCTTATTCTCAGTGTGGGTTTTGTTTGTTTTCACTGAGACAGACTCTGGTATTTATAGTGCAAGAGCTTTGTGCCTGGGTAGTTGCTGAAGAGGGAGCAGGACAAAAGCATGGCTGAGCAGCCCAGCCAAGTCTGCATGATTTGAGTGTCTGTCTGCATCTGCTGTGGTCCTTCTGCCTGATCCAACAGCAAGTTCTGTTTTTCTCAAGCCCATTCCTGTTTTTCCCTGTCTTTTCCATACATCTTTACATGATCCTGGGAGGAGAGTGGGGAGTTTGTGGAACTATCACCCCTCCCTTTGTAAAATAAGTACCAAGTAGTGCATTTGCCTCACTTGTAGACCTTAGTTTTGTGGTGTGCTTCAAAGAGCAGCAGTGGAAGGACCTTACTGCTACAGCCCTGCTTAAAATGTGGACCCAAGCCAGATGCAGACAGGATCCCAGGGTGTAGCACAACATCATGGGCAGCCTGTTATGTAAAAGGTTTGGGAACAGCTGGCTTGCTCCATTCCTCTCTGAAATAGCCCTTTAAATCCTTCAGGATTTGTGTGTCCCTGCAGTGCTCTCTTTTGTCTTTACACTGTATCAGATCCATCCTCTTCTGCTTTACTTCACTTCTCCCTTTTTCCTTTTTTTTTTTTCTCACATGGAATCATCAAATCCTTTGGGAAGCAAACAGTATTTAGATTTGCTTCTATCTGGGGTGCACATAGCCAGGAGCTGCACACTGCACCACTGAATGACTCCTGAAGAGTTCATTTCTAGAGTTGTGTAAATTCCCAGGTCAGCAGAGACTTCAGAACTTGGATTATCTGCTGTCATTGCTCATATTTTCCATCAAGAGAAATGCTTGATTTTAATGGAAGTTTTAATACATGACAGAAGAGTGGTGAAGTGTTAGATATTAGAGACTGTGAGAGCTGGAGATGAAAGTGAAGAATTGTCTTTTCCTGCTGTAACACTGGGAAAAGATTGAATTATTCTTGTTTGCTTACTGCTGCTCTGGTAGTGTGGTGAGATGCTGACCATGGGAAATCAAAGGTAGAACTCCTACATGTTTTATAGGATCCTGGAATGGGTTGGCTTGGAAGGGACCTTAGAGATCTATCCAGTTCCAACCCCCTGCCATGGGCAGGAACACCTCCCACCAGCCCAGCTTGCTCAAGGCTTCATCCAGCCTGGCCTTGAACACCTCCAGGGAGGAAACATCCACAGCCTGCCTGGGCAACCTGTGCCAGTGTCTCACCACCCTCACTGCAAAGAATTTCTTCCTCATCTCCAATCTCAGTCTCCCCTCTCCCAGCTCAAAGCCATTGTTCCTCATCCTGTCACTCCCAGCCCTTGTCCAAAGTCCCTCCCCAGCTCTCCTGGAGCCCCTTTCAGGTACTGGAAGGTTGCTCTAAGGTCTCCCTGGAGCTTTCTCCAGGCTGAACAGCCCCAAGTGATTCAAAAAGTTAGGATTTCCTTCAGTATGTTGCCTGCTCATGGACCTAATGCTGGTTCTTGCATGGCCCCAAAATGTCAGAGATGTTTTCTGTGAATCATCCCTTTATCACACAAGCAAACCAGTGCAGCTCTCAGGAGCTAGAAGGGTTTTAGTTCAAAGCCATGACAATCAGTTTCAGCTAATGAGCTGCCATCCTGGAACCCCTCAGTGCCTTCCAGAATGTGCTTTCTGCAAAGAAGACATTCCAGTTTATCTAAGCCATGTTAGGTGGCATTTTTCTTGTTTTAGTGGCCTTAAACATATGTTTTTGTTGGCTGCATTTGAAAACATCTGTCTTCTAAATGTCTAAACGATGTATGTCTGAGTACAATCAACTCTGGAAGTAGGAGAGATTTTTTTTCCATCTCATTTCTTGGATTTTAGTAGAATATTATGAAAGCATATGGTAGGTTAATGAAGTTAATCAAGATCTAGGGTAGATGTTCAGCATTCTTATCAGTGGTTCAAACTCTTAATGGAAACATAATGGGGAAGAGTCACAGAATCACAGCTCACAGGGTCACAGCTCATAGGATGTCAGGGGTTGGAAGGGACCTCTGGAGATCTTGCAGTCCAACCTCCTTGCCAGAGCAGGACCATAGAATCCAGCACAGGGCACACAGGAACACATCCAGGCAGGGCTGGAAAGGCTCCAGAGAAGGAGACTCCACAACCTCTCTGGGCAGCCTGCTCCAGGGCTCTGTGACCCTTACAGTGAAGAAGTTCCTCCTCATGTTGAGGTAGAACCTCCTGTGCTGGAGTTTCCATCCATTGCCTCTTGGCCTATCCCAGGGTGCAGCTGAGCAGAGCCTGTCCTCTTCCTCTTGACCTCCAGCCCTCAGTTTCACAGGTTGCATCAGGTTGGAAGGGACTCTCAAAGGACATCTTGTCCAACCCCCTGCATTCAGCAGGGACATCTCCAACTCGATCAGGCTGCCCAGGGCCATGTCAAGTCTGATCTTGAATGTCTCCAGGGATGGGGCTTCCACAATATCTCTGGGCAACCTGTTCCAGTGTCTCACCACCTTCACTGTGCAGAACTTCCTCCTGATGTCCAACCTAAATCTGCCCTGCTCCAGTTTCAAACCATTGCCCCTTGGCCTGTCCCCACAGGTCCTTCTGAACAGTCCCTCCCCAGCCTTCATTTACTGAAATACAGCTCTAAGCTCTCCCTGGAGCCTTCTCTTTCACTCCAGGAGAAACACTCTAGAGAACTTGTAGAAATGCCTTAGCAGCGATGGGAGATGCTTTCTGAGGCCAGTGAGGCTCAGGAGGTGAGATGTTCACTCTGCCAAAAGCTGTCCATTCCTCAAAGCCACACACCTCACTTCAAAACCAGGAGTAAGATCTCAGTAACCTTTGTGCACCTCTGTGCTTGAGCAGTGAGGTTGGAGTTGTGGGGAAGGTTATATGAATGTGCTGGGAATTCAGTTTTGTGCTTCTGCAGTCCCATCTGCTGGGATGGGAAACTGTTGAGATTTTCTGCCTCTTCTGATGGTCTGACCTGCTGCACAAGGCTGTGAGAGTAAAAGGTTTGCACCTAATAAGGCTCCCCTCAGAATGCACTCTGAGGGCTGTTAGCTGCAGTCTGGAGAAAGCCTATTAGGTTCTTCTGTATACTCATCAGTGTTCATTGATCCAGAGAAATAATCCCTTCTTCCCAGGTCCAGAGGAGAAATAAGCAGCTGAGTGGGCATGCTTCCAGGGACCCAGAGTCCAGGTTATTTATCCTGAGGATATGGTTCAGCCCCAGACTTGGTGGAGTTAGAGAATGGTTGCACTCTCTTTCTAATCTCCAGTCTCAGTCTGCCCTCTCCCAGCTCAAAGCCATTGTCCCTCATCCCGTCACTCCCAGCCCTTGTCAAAAGTCCCTTCCCAGCTCTCCTGTAGCCCCCTTAAGGTACTGGAAGGAAGAGGTAGTGAGGAAGGGATACAGAAGCCAGCAAATTCTGGGGTCAACTTTCTTCAGGTTCTATCTTTATCTAGGTTTCGCCATGCTCTTAGAATCATAGAATGGTTTGGGTTGGAAGGGACCTCCAAAGCTCATCCAGTCCAACCCCCTCTGCAGTCAGCAGGGACATCCTCCACTAGATCAGGTTGCTCAGAGCCCTGTTCAGCCTCACCTTGAATATCTCCAGGGATGGGGCCCCAGCCACCTCCATGGGCAACCTGTTCCAGTGTTCCACCACCCTCATAGTGAAGAACTTGTTCCTAACATCCAGTCTAAATCTAAATCTAAATCTAAATCTAAATCTAAATCTAAATCTTCCTAATTTTCAAGTCATTTGTGTTACCAGTTAGATATCTGAGTGCCCACATCCGTGTTTTGAAAGCACCTAAGAGGACAGAAGGTTGAATTTGCAGTTCAACAGGAGCTTGCTTGCAGTTTTGAATGGGATCAGAATGTTAGAAGTGATTCAGACTGAAAAGTAAAAAAATCATTAATTCTTGATTCAGAAGAATCAAGAAGAATCAGTAAATTTTGGATGTGATTCAGAATTATTTTTCTTCTCAGTATAATTCTTGATGTGATTTAGAATGATTTTTGGTTTCTTCTCAGTAATTTTTGGTGTGATTCAGAATTGGTGTTTTATTTTCTCAGTAATTCTTGGTTGATTCAGAATTGGTATTTTATCTTCTCAGTAATTCTTGGTGTGATTCAGAATTGGTGTTTTATCTTCTCAGTAATTCTTGATGTGATTCAGAATTGTGGTTTTTTTCTCCTCTAATTTTTTGTGTGATTCAGAATGATTTTTGTTTTCTTCTCAGTAATTCTTGATGTGATTCAGAATTGTTTTGTTTTTTTTTCTCTAATTTTTGATGTGATTCAGAACGATTTTTTGTTTCTTCTCAGTAATTCTTGATGTGATTCAGAATTGGTGTTTTATCTTCTCAGTAATTTCTGATGTGATTCAGAACTGTGTTTTTTTTTCTCCTCTCTAATTTTTGATGTGATTCAGAATGATTTTTGGTTTCTTCTCAGTAATTCTTGATGTGATTCAGAATTGGTGTTTTATCTTCTGATGTGATTCAGAATTTTTTTTTCTCCTCAGTAATTCTTGATGTGATGCAGAATGATTTTTGGTTTCTTCTCTGTAATTTTTGATAAGATTCAGAATTTTTTTTTCTCCTCAGTAACTCTTGAAGTGATGCAGAATGATTTTTGTTCTCTAATTTTTGCTGTGATTCAGAATTGTTTTTTTCTTCTCAGTAATTCTTGATGTGATGCAGAATGATTTTTGTTTTCTTCTCAGTAATTTTTGATGTGATTCAGAATGATTTTTGTTTTCTCAGTATTTTTTGAAGTGATTCAGAATGATTTTTGTTTTCTCAGTATTTTTGATGTGATTCAGCATGTTTTTTGTTTTCTTCTCCATAATTTTTGGTGTGCTTCAGAATTGTTGGTTTTTTTTTCCCTCTGTAATTTTTGATGATTCAGAATTACTTTTTTTTCTTCTCTGTACTTCTTGATACGTTTCAGAATGATTTTTGTTTCCTTCTCAGTAATTTTTGATGTGCACCTTGCTGCCTTTTCAAAATAATTGCTCCTGTGGTGCATTGTTTTTATGGTTAGGAGCCCTTGGAGGCTGTCCATCTGAAATCTTTAGAGATCTGCTCCTGTTATTCATTCTTAAACATCCCTGCTTCAGCACTAAATTGGCTTATTAAACAATGGGATGGTAATTACAGTGCAACTTCAAAATGCTGATCTTCTCATCAGCCTACAAAGTAAAAGACTCCTTCTAATGCAACCACAGGAAATAGGGCATCTTAAATTATCATTTCTATGGTGACAAAAGTATGCTTTCTGTTTACAAATTTAGCAGAGATTTCTACAGAGAGCCTGATTTGTAAATGTATCCTGAGCTGCACCAACTTTTGGTTGCATTTTAAGGGCACAAAACTTCTCCAGGAAGTTCTTCAGTACATTCGTTTTTACATTAAAATCTTCTTTGCAGTTTGTATGCAAAATAACATCATCACCTCACAGCTTGGACCAGCCCCAGGCACAAATCCAGGCTGGGGGCAGAGTGGGTGGAGAGCAGCCCTGGTGAAAGAGCCTTGAGGGTGCTGGGTGCTGAGCAGCTCCCCAGGAGCCAGCAGTGCCCTCCTGCAGCCCAGCAGGCAGCTGTGTGCTGGGCTGCAGCCAGAGGAGTGTAGGCAGCAGGGCAGGAGAGAGGATTCTGCCCCTTGGCTCTGCTCTGCTCACACCTCACCTCCAATCCTGCCTCCAGATCTGGTGTCCCCAGCAGAAGAAGGACACAGAGCTGCTGGAGTGAGTCCAGAGGAGGCCACAAAGATGCTCCAAGGGCTGGAGCAGCTCTGCTGTGAGGCCAGGCTGAGGGAGCTGGGGGTGTGCAGCCTGGAGAAGAGAAGGCTCTGGGGAGACCTTAGAGCTGCCTGCCAGGACCTGAAGGGATCCTGCAGGAAGGCTGCAGAGAGACTTTTCCTGAAGGTGTCTAGAGACAGGCCAAGGGGGAATGGTTTGAAGCTGAGGCAGAGCAGGGTTAGACTGGAGCTGAGGAAGAAGTTCTTAAGTATGAGGGTGGTGAGACTCTGGAACAGGTGGCCCAGAGACGATGCAGATGCCCCCTCCTGGGAGGTTTTTAAGGCCAGGTTGGATGAGGCCTTGAGGAGCCAAGTCTAGATGAGAGGTGTCCCTGCCAGTGGCAGGAAGGTTGGAGTAGTGATCCCTGAGGTCCCTTCCAGCTTAAACCATTCTATGGATGTGGAAGTTGTTCAGAAAGAGAATGCCTTTAGGGCTCCTCACTCCTGGAATTCTTTCCTTTCCTCTCAATGTGATTTTTCATGCAGCTAACAGCTGCTAGAACTGGCAAGAATTTGTAGACCCAAGGCCAGAGCCCTGCAGCTTTTCATTTTACTGTTTGATGGGGAGGGAAAGATTCTGCCATTCCCTGGGAACTGGCAGACCTAACCATAGGTGGAATTTCAGCTGGTTTTGGTCATCACCAAGCCTCGAGGTGTGTGAGTTCTCTAAGCTTGTATTTTGGTTTCTGTGTCCTGAGAATGAACAGGACGTGTGGCAAAAAAATTGGAACACCTATTTTTCAAAGTAGTCCTGCTCTGTAAGGTCTCTTCCAGTTTTAACTTAGGAAAATAGTTCAGCTTTTGACTTCTTAGCACAGCAGCACTGAGGAGCTCCTGCACCTACCAGGAACGCTCACCACCACCTATAAAAAATAAGAGTAGTTCATGTCTCAAAGAGAAGTATTTGTGGCTTGCACCTTAAAGGCATTTCCTCACCTCTTCATACTTTTTATTTTCCCAGTAAGTTCAATTTAAAGAAACGAAACCAGCACAGCAATGACCTCCCCATTGCCTTTCCCTCACCTGATGCCTGCAGAGGACAAGCCCTTTCCTTCCTCAAGGCACAGCTGTGTTTGTGCTTCCACTAAATGTGGTAGTTCTGTGGCTGCCCTGAACTCACCCTAGACCTTCACTTTCTACTACAGGGCAACAAGTCCCCTGAGAAGCTCACAGAATCACAGAATTAACCAGGTTGGAAAAGACCTTCAAGATCATCAAGTCCAACCTATCACCTAGCACCAGCTAATCAACTGAACCATGGCACCAAGGGCCTCATCCAGTCTTATTTTAAACACTTCCAGGGATGGTGACTCCACCACCTCCCCGGGCAGCACATCCCAATGGTCAATCTCTCTTTCTGGGAAGAATTTCTTCCTAACATCAGCCTAAACCTCCCCTGGTGCAGCTTGAGACTGTGTCCTCTTGTTCTGGTGCTGGTTGCCTGGGAGAAGAGCCCAACCCCCACCTGGCTACAACCTCCCTTCAGGTAGTTGTAGACAGCAATGAGGTCTCCCCTGAGCCTCCTCTTCTCCAGGCTAAACACCCCCAGCTCCCTCAGTCTCTCCTCACAGGGCTGTGCTCCAGACCCCTCCTCAGCCTTCTGCTCTAGACCCCTTCCCAGCCTTGTGCTCCAGACTGGCTCATGTTCAGCTGCTGTCACCCAGCACCCCCAGGTCCCTCTCTGCCTGGCTGCTCTCCAGCCACTTTG